>NW_026577996.1:7545000-8145000 GCF_029603195.1 Condylostylus longicornis
AGAGAATTTCGATTATAATCGAAGGGTGTATTAAAAAAGAGATCAGATAATTTGCGATTCTTATATGTCAAAATTTTTTGTTTCTCCTCATTCTCATCTTAATCAAAAATAATTCATTCACAATATATTTTTAGGTATGCTCACAATAATATTTTAAATTTTAATACAATTGAAAAATGATAGACGACTAGCATGAAAATTCTCTTGTATTCTTTTGTATTTATTTCATCGATCTTAATATGTTTGAATAGAAATATGTACATATATATATATATTAGAATAATACGATCTTATTCACCCATTTTCTTTTCATAAACTGAAAAGACATAACAAATAATACATGTGTGCTAACAATTTTTATTTAATAAAATATCAATTTCAAAAACATGACAAATTAATATAACAAAATAGAATATTTTAATTTTTAAAAAAGGATTTCCTGATGAAAAAGTTTTGAATTACAAATGATTTTGTATGGTTCTTTTGACAATGTTTATAAATAGGGAAATGTAATAGAAGTATAAGAAATATTGTTCTATTGTATATTGACATCGATTATCACAAAATGTAAAAAATATAGGTAACACTATTTTCTTGTTGAAAAATAATGGCAAATGTTCTAATTTATTTGAAGAGAAGTATTACTTTATTCCAATAATTTTTAAACCATTCAATATTATTATTAATAATGACGACTATTTGAGGCAGAGCACCAGAACTTAATTCAACTGAAATTCAAATAGTTAATAATGGTGTGCTGTAGAACAACAGTTTGAATAAACTTTAGAATCCCAACATATAAATTGCAGCAAGTTGAAAATTAAATCGAATGCGACACCAGTTTAAATATACACACATAAGTACGAGTATGTAAACTATAATTCACAATAGACTTTATTAAAAATAAATTATTAAGAAAAAAAATAATTATTTTATTAATTTTCCTTATTAAAATCTTTTATAGAATTTCAATGAGATTTTTATTGTTTTCTTAAACGAGACTTGAAATTTTATTAAATTTATGATTCTGATGACAAATTTAATAAATATGTTATGATTATTTCATATATCCATTATAGAAATTTATTATTGAAAATTGAAGATTTATGAATATAATCAATAAATTTTATTAATTACAAATTCAATTCAGTAAAATTTTTATTTTTTTATAAAAATATTTTTAAAATGACTCAATCATAAACAAAGTGCCATATGTTACACAAAAACTGCAAAATCGTTAAATTGTTATTGTGAATAAACTGAGAATAAATTTTAAAATTTTGAATTAAATGTTTTACTAGATATATAATATTGTCCGATTTCATAGCACTTAAGAACTCATCTTATAATTTAATTTATAAAATTATAGTCAATTTGAAATATCTTATTAAGTATGCAAAATGAATATTTTTGTAAAAACAAAAAAATGATATTTTTCTTTTAATATCACGATTAATTCACGGTTTTCTTACAATATACAAACGATATCATTAAATTTTTACTTATAGTTTTAATATAGAAATGATATTTAAGTATGTAGATATTTATTTGAGAATGATGTACTTATTTCATTAAGCGTATACGAGTATATGCGATGAAGTTACATACATATTTTAGATACGCATGTATTTCATAGTTATATCAGACTGGACCACGTATACTATTTGAGAATATCCCGTTTCATTATTCAAATTACCATATAATTATTATGTATGTGAGTAAATAGAATGATATGGATCAAGTTTTATATATCGTGTAATATACTCGCGGCGCAGTTATGCGATAAATCATTTTTTAAAATAATTTTATTATACCTATTGTACCACATATTATATACTTATATTTTATGTATTCATAAATGTGCGCACTGATATCAGGATCGTTTTCTAGTTAATTTGAACCCCGATAAAATTTTTTTTACCGAAATCAGGCTTATTATGGGAACTGTAGCAATATAGAAACTTTTGACAATAGAAAACAAACGTTGAAATACGAAACTAACATAAATTAATTAGCTTGGTTAGTAATTTAAATTTTATTGCGAATTCGCTGAGTTTGGTATAAAAATTTGTATTTGCTTTAAATATTACAAAGTAGTAAATATTGGGATATGTGAATTACAGCATTCGAACATTTTCAATGGCGTGCTGCGACCCTGACTAGTGTTACCAATATTTAAAATAAAATAATAAAATTTCATGTGATTAATACACATTTAGTACATTTTAAACTCACGTACACTGTTTTTAATTTCTTCTTTTGTTATTTTATTAGAAAAAATTAATTCATTTCACGCTTTTTATTTTCATAAAATATTATATATACGAGTAGTTGCTTATAGCATTATAAGAATAAACTTGCAGCCATAATTCTACTTTGAATTACTTTTACATTATTGCATGAGAATTTTTTTTTTCCTTTGTATTCCCCCTCCCATACTATAAACATTTTATTCTCTTGTCGCGGTTCTTTTGTATTTATGTAAATTTTCGTTTTCATTTTAAAACTTTTTAATTATCATATTATTAAAAGAATGAAATTAAAAACAGAAAAAATGTTGTTGAATGCAAATTTTTATCATGTTATAAAGAGTGCAATCTTAAATAAGTTAATTTATAAGCTATTTACATTCAAAATTATAACAAAGAAAAAAAAAATATGTGATAGAAAAGGAGAAGAAATTTTTTACCAACCCTTAAATTTCGCTTAAATAGATAACAAGAAATTTAAATAATTTTTAAAAATAACAAAGTTTTTTTTTTATTGTTGTTCTTTACGCTATTTTTTATTTTATTAAAATAATAATTATATTGCTATTATATAAGGGTATACTGCAATTTTTTTAATATTATACTCTGTTAAATGGTATAACATATTTGAAATATTAAAGGTGTTTCAATCAGTTTATGGATACATTGATCTTACCCTACCCAAGCTAATAATTTTATTTATATATATATATATATATATATATATATATATATATATATATATTTTGCATGTGCAGACATATTTATTTACTATTATATGAAGCTAGTATATATGCTTAATTTAAATTTAAAAAAAGAACAAAATTGCAGAGAAGTTCTAGCTTGATTTTTTGTTTTGTTCAAGAAATTTTATGCTCTTATTCGTTATTCCCCTTTGTATTTCTAATAAATTTACAATAAATGCATTGTATATTAAAAATATTATAATATATATATATATATATAATATATACATATCTTAACATACATATAAAAACTGGAATTTAAATAATTTAATTAAATTTATTTAATGAATAATAATTATAACCACTTTAGCTGATTGTAGGTTTAATGTTCAATAGCTATTTAAATTATATAAATAAAATTTTCAAAATGGTCTCGTTTTCTAAGTTTATCCGCAACGCATTAAGCATTTAAGCACACCTTTATATAATAAAATAGTATGAGTACTTGTCTTTTATAATATATAACGGCCTTAGTCTTAAATCTCCTCTACTCCTTAAATAATAAAATTCTTCTAAACGTAATCAATGTGCTTCTTCATATATTTTGGTAATAGTCAATATTTTTTAAGTTAAATATTAACAATTAATAAAAGTTTATTATACTTAATTCTATTTGTAAGAGCTGTCCATTATAAATTTGAAACACAATTCTCATTACCTTATTTTGAAATATTTGAAGTCTGTCAAGTTTAATTTTGTTGCTTAAGAATAGTACTTTGATTCACAATAGTAAAAATATGGTAATACAATTGTAGTATACATATATATTTATTTCAAAAAACAATATCTTTGAATTTTTTTTAAGTAACCTAGTCACAATCATTATAAAAGTTTAGCTTATTGTCTATATAATAATATGAAAATAGTTCTAGCAAGTTTATTTAATTATAGGCTAGTAGACAAGATATTTTCCTAAAACTAAAATATATAAAAAAATAGTATGTATATAAAATCATAAAATTATAAAAATTATTTAAAAGTAAAAATAAAAACTTGTTTTAGGAATTTTTAAAAAAATTCTTGTTTATTTAAATAACGTGTAATATTGATTTTTTAAATTATGATCTAAAAAATTTTTTAATTGTCAACAATAACAATGTTAGTGTATACATATGTGTTATATTTTACACACTATTTATATTTTCAAAAAAATACATTGAAAATAAAATAAACTTAAAAAGCTTTTAATTATCTTAATATTTTGCATACACAAATTTATTATTCATACTTGGTATACAAGAATTCCAACATTATTTTCAAGTTAAATATTAAATTTAAAAGAGAAAATGTGTTGAATTTAAAAAATTAACTTCTTTTATGAGAAAATAGTATTCATCTCTCAGTAAATAAGTATTTCAACATTATACTATATATTCATACGCACACACATACACACATAAAACCTGTAACAAATTCTATCACAATTTAGTACAAAATAGCTAAATTCTATTGTAAAATCATCAATAATATTTTAAATTAAATATCAAGTTTTAATACTATATTTTTAATACTATTTATAATACGAGAATACAAATAAGTACTTATTGATCTTAAGACCCACACATTGAAGAATATAATATTTCATTTAAAAATCATCAATTGACTTAATTAAATAAAGGAAATAAGAAAAGAAATTTGAATCAAACTATTGGCTTGTAAAGTAGCAAATTTCTCTTCATTAATTTCTTTGTAAGAGCGATTTCTTTAAAAAACCAAAAAAAAAATGCATACATTTAGGAGCAGATAAATACATCAGAGTATTACAACATATGTACATAGTTAATTTTGTTTCTGATAACAAATTTACTATTACTTCTTTTCTTTCTTAGCAACCATAATGTTATTATGGTTTGAATTCTAAAAGTACAAGATTTGAAAAAAAAATTTTGTTCAGATGAGTTCGAAGCAATTTCTCTGTTAATTCTCAATTTATTCAGTTTAAAAAGTGTTGGTGTAGTTTCGATACAATAAGTTTTCAAAAAACGTCATTCTAGGAATCGATTAAATTTTATTGTGAATCGACATAATACATATTGCTTGTTATCTTAAAAAGTGGAAAAATTATATAATCAGGTGTCAACTACTTTATAAACATAAATATTAAGTTGTCTTGATTGCTATACAAAGCTTCTTGCGTTACTATTCTACTCGTATTAGAAAACAAAGTTATTTGATACTAATGTGATTTATTTCAGAAATTTTATTGAATATGAGAGCATTTATACAATTTTGTACATCTTTACAAAACATATATATATATATATATATATATATATATATTATATAACTACTATATCGTAAAGCTTATAAAATGTTGTTAAATACAAAAAAAATAGTAGTTCAGTTAGTATATGGCGAATGAATGAATCACTGATATGATTAAGTTTACAATTTTTTAAACGGAATTGTCATATTACACGCTGCGTTAGAAATTGTTTTTCATTTTTCTGAATATATACTTTTAGTCATATGGTCAATTATTTACGTAATATTATTCAATTAGTATATTTACATGTTATATAGAGCATAAAATTATTTATATACATATATATAATATATATAAGTATACTGTTTTATTTATATATGAATATGTAGTATACGTTCTACATAAATATACATATATTTTAAATATACACTTATCCTAAAATAGGTATGTACCCACATGAACTTAATATTTTTAAAATTGAGCATTGAGGTTAATTACTTTATTTTTGTATTCTTCTTTTTTTATATGAAATATGCACATTATGTCAAAGAATATAAAAAGATGTAAGTCCCTTGCTTCAAAATTGGAAAAATATATTGTAATTGTAAAACTTATAAATATATATATTGTATATATTGTAATAAAATATATATATTGTAAAACTTGATGACATTTTAATATTGGAAGTGTATTATTCGAGTGACCGCATGTAACTTGTTTCGAATCGAATTATTCGGAACAAAAATTTTATCGTAGCGCGTAAATTAATTCGAACACGAAATATATGATATTTTTACATTAAATTTGAAAAATTCGAGAGGCTGTAGTTGAAACAAAGCAAAGTGCTGCCACCTTTTAATAGCTGCACAGTTACCCTAATGCATACAAATTCTAATTTTGTTAATTGCGTATAGGAGGTGTTTACCTATAGATTTTGTGTAAACTGCTATGGAAATATTTTAAGTTTGGTGAAATTTTGGTGTTTAAATTGTAATATTTAAAAATTCATTTTGTCTTTTATGTTATAATTTTTACTACTCAAAATTTGTGCATATATTTATATAATAATCCGAAAAACTTTAATTTTTAACTGCCAGCCATTGTAAACATAATTCTCTTTGTTCTTATATAATTAATTTTCTTTGTTTAATATTTTTATGTGATTTTATGTCAAATCTATGGTATGTATGTGATAATTTTCACCTGTTATCTCTGTTTGAAATATTTATTAAATATTTTAACATATTAGTTACTAAAATGTTAAATAAGAAATGCATAATCTAAATTAAAATTACATGTTTATAAATATTTAGGTGTTTTCGTCGTAATAAATTTGGAGTACACATATTATTTTCTTCTTTTGTTTTGTTAAACTACTGTTGATTATTTTCTAAAGTAAGTTGTTCAATAATCTAATATGCGTTTAGTAGAAATATTATGCAGATATGTCAGGTCAATTAGTTTTTTTAAAACAAAATTCTTAAAAACAAAAATATATTTAGCTTTATGATAATCGGAATATATACATATGTTCATATGTATACATACATATATATATATATGTATTTATTTGAAAAAAATTCAAAAAAACATTTTTAAAAAATGAACTTCAGAAGCAAAGGTTATTCACTCATTTTATTCGTGTATAGCCTGGATTTTTTTCTCTTTTAATTACGGTGACCCTAAAGGTCTATATTTCTTATCAAAATCATTTGAAAAAGAAAAGAAAAAATTCTGTAACAAATTGTAAAAGAAAAAAAAAAATAAAACAAAAATTTTTACTTCTTTTCAATTTTAATTTATTCATAAAAAAAAAAGCTTAAAAAAATAACAAAAACGTTGCTTTCAAAATTTCAATTTTACACGGCTTCTATTTTTTATCTCCTTCTATACTTAAAAAGAAGTTCGGTAATTCGGTACTTTTACATAAACATACACACATGTAAAATTACATATATGTATATGTCCGTGTATAGGTATATCGTAAATCCCTTTAAATCGTCTTATATAAATTTTATTTATTTTTCTTTTTGAATTCAAAATTAATATTTTTCAAAATCACTTTTATGTACGTATGTAGATATGTATACCTATTTAATTTAAACATATATTATGAATAATGCAATAAAATCATTTTAAATCGAACACTCCAAATAATTAGAAAAGAATTTGTCAAATTCGTTGCCGCAGCAACTCAGAATGTTACAGTTGAATATAAAAACTACAGTTCATGGCGTTTCAATATTTCTACAAAGTAAAGTTTTATCAAATAGTTCCTAGCCGAAAAGAATTTGATTTTACTTGCATAAGTAGGTTAATTTGTTTTTATTGTAAGCAAGAGTGTAAATAATAATAATAATAGAGTGGAGATGTAGGCATATTTTAAAACAGACTAATCGTATATCACACTTATTTATCTCACTTTAGATTCATTTTCAAATCAAAATTCTCTTTTCTTTTCCAATAAATATTTCATTTTTACAATAGATAAAATTAGACTAATTGAATTAATTGGATTTTTGCATTTTTCCTCAAATTATCGACTATACGAACCTATTCCCTTCAAAAACAGAGTGAAATGAGACACGCAATATCTAAAAATTCTTCTCACTTGAAAATTTCATTATGCAAACATATGACAGTCATACACCCTTTTCTCACTTGGAGAGTGAGAAAACACCGAGATACATGATCTAATCGAAAACTATTTGAATTTTGTTAGTTGACTTGATTAGATTAAAGACTCCAATTAAGCTCAACCTGTTACCCGATACTCAACCTACATGACACGATGAATGAGATTAAAACTGTCTTGCTTATAACATCACATTATCTATGGGTTATTATAGATTTTACTGTAGTTTTTTTAAATACGTAGATCAAATATTGAATATTGATGATTGCAATGCATATATGTATACACTTGTACACATTATGTACACATACGAGTACATACAACCAAATTCTTAAAATACAAATCAACAAAATTTATGTGCATTTTAAATGCATAAACATGTTGTTTTTTTTTTACTTTATTATTACTTTTTTTATGTTAATAACATATTATATGCATATTATAACATTTTACATACATACATACACATATGTACATACATTATAAATTTTTTTCTTCTTTAAATATATTACAGACAGTGCAACTTATGTTGGAAACATATTAAAAATTAATTCTGTTAAAAAAGAGGATCGTGGTACATATTATTGTGTTGCTGATAATGGTGTTAGTAAAGGTGACAAACGTAATATTAATTTAGAAGTTGAATTTGCACCAGTTATAACAATACCAAGACCAAGAGTTGGACAAGCATTACAATATGATATGGATTTAGAATGTCATATTGAAGCGTATCCGCCACCAGCTGTTGTATGGCTTAAAGATGATGTTCAAATATCAAATAATCAACATTATGCAGTATCATTATATGCAACAGCAGATGAATTTGTTGATTCAACATTAAGAGTAATTACAATTGAAAAAAGACGTAAGTGAAATTAATTTATTAAGAAAGAGTCCCCCTCCGTACATTTGAACTTTACAAAATAAACAATCAATATAATTAATTATTAATAAATTCTTTTTCAAATTTTTTTTTAGAATATGGAGACTATATATGCAAAGCAGTTAATAAATTAGGTCAAGCTGAAGCAAAAGTACATTTATTCGAAACAATTATACCAATATGTCCGCCGGCTTGCGGACAAACAACACAATCTGGTGCCGAAAGAATTGCAACATCGACAATTGCTCTTGTAGGATTTATTTTAGCGTTATTATTTAGATGAATTTATTTTAGGTTTTCTTTTTCCATTTCAATTTAATATACATACATAATAATTATTATACATAAATAAGAATATAAAATAATAATTAAGAAAAGAAAAAATTAAAATTAAAAAAGTATAAAAAAAAAAAAACAAAATCGAAAAATATATTAAAAATATTTTGTACAGATTTCAACAAAAAAAAATATTTCAATTATTATAAATGAAAAACAAAAATATTATTATTATCGCCAAAAGATAATAAAAATTCATTTTCAAAAAAATAAACAAATAATAAAATAATTAAAATTTAATATTCATTTAGAATTAAAACAAAAAGAGAATATTGTAAATCACTTAAAAAACTATTTTTTTTTTTCTATTAATTTTTAGTCATTTTTAATACAAACGAAATATAATAATAATTTAATCAAATTATTTAAAAATTTTTTTAAAAATAATTTTCTTATATTCTTAAAATGTTCAGTAATTAAAAGTGTAATAAATATATAAAAATTGTGTAAAATTTTGAAATTTTATCAAAATTAATATTAATTTCGAAAATTTAGATATACATACATACACTTAAAGCTCTAACTTAAATCTCAAAAATCTGTTTTTGCATCCTTACAAACCTATAGATCATAATTAGTTTACTTTTTCAAATTTTTAATATCTTATATTTTTCTGGGTGTCTTTTAGACTTAAAATATTTTTTTACAATTTTAGAACTTTGAAAATGTATGCAGTCATTTTCGAAATTTCTTCTTCTATTGTAAAGATTTATTCACCTTGGTACATTTGAAGATTTTGTAATTTCGATTTATCAAACATACTTCATATTAACATCTAAATTTTGGACTGAATTTACGAAAATCCTCAATTATAACTCTATTATATATTTATCTTTTTGAATTTGTAATGATCTAGGATCAAGATTAACTTGCTTTTTAATAAAATACCTGCTTCCTTTCGTAATTCATCTAAAATTAAATTTAAATCAAATTTTGTTCTTTTTTTTTTTTTTTTGAGTTTTACACTTAATTACTGAATATTTGCTACATTATATAAATAATTATACACATATTATATATTATTGTCAATGTACATCATCTTTTTTAAGGCATTTGTTTTTATTTTTTTTAATATACATATATACATAATATAATATAATTCTATAAATTTATATATTATAAAAATTTAATTTAAGATGTACAAAAATTTTACATTTATAATCCCGTCCATTTATATAAAAAATAAATGATATTTTACTTATGAATTCTCTAATTATGCTCTAGTTTATATTTTTTTATATTATTTAAAAAAACAAAAAAAATTACAAAATACTATATACTATGTTTTGTAGTAATTCTTTTTTTATATTTTTTTTATTAAATTGAAATTAAACAAAAAAAATTATATACAATATTTAGAAGGTTTTACAGAAGACCAATTAAAAATATTAATTACAAGTTTATTACAAAATTATTACAATTAAAACCTTATCTAATAGAATTCATAATAATTTTAATTATTTGACAATATAATTGATGATTTTTAGTTCAAAAATTGTAAGAAGTAAGGAAATTTGAGAATCGAAAATAATTTAAATAAATATTAGTTATTTTCAATATGACTAAATTACAGC
Organism: Condylostylus longicornis; assembly: GCF_029603195.1. Lineage (NCBI taxonomy): Eukaryota > Metazoa > Arthropoda > Insecta > Diptera > Dolichopodidae > Condylostylus > Condylostylus longicornis. The sequence goes on from NW_026577996.1 coordinate 7,555,630, forward strand.
AGTACTACTTATTATGAAAATTGGTTTTTTTTTTAATAATGAATTAAAAAGAATTAAGAAGTTTTATATAAACTCTTTATTTTTATTAAGTAAAACAAATAGATGTTCGTTTTGAAACGAACGTGAATCTCAATTGTTTTAAGTAAATTCCATTACTTCTATTAATTTTTCTTAAAATCAATAGAAAGTTAAAAGTTTTCTAGTTAAAAAATTTCTAATTTAACAATTTAATATTTTCGGCTAATATTACAGATTTAGAAAAATAGCCTCCACAAATTTAATTTTGACCCTGATGTCACTTGCTTCTTATTTTACATCGATTCACTTTGCATTCTCTAAACATTATAAATGTCATTAATTCAACGAAAAATAATTATAATTTTGTATTTTTTTACAAAATATCATGATTTTATTATTAAAATAAAATACAAAATCAATAAAAATAATATCAATAAATTAAATAATCAATAAATAAAAAATACAAACTTAAAAAATAAAATCTAAAATAAATATTATAAAAGATGTACATCACAAAAATTTTATATTTTACAGAAATATTGAACTTATTTTTAAGAAATACACGTATAAATAAATATTTGTGTTAAAATTTAGAAAATTTTCAATAAATTAAAATATAAAAAATTGTATTAATTTTTTTGAATTAAATAATAATCCTCTTCAATTTTTTAAAATTAAGATAATTAAAATGTAAACGATATTGTATTTCATTTTTGTATAAGATTTTTAAATTAGAATTATTAACAAAAAGAAAAAGAAATAATAAACGAAAAAATTACTTTAAATAAAATTTTGCCTTAGCAAGTAAAGATTGATTTTTTTTTTTTTCTATAAAAAATAAGTTTTTATAATTATATTTATGTATACATATATGATAAATTGTAAAAATTATTTAATAAAAATTTTCATAATCATCAGTTAACAAAACAAAACAAAAAAAAAAAACTTTATATGAGAACAAATTACAAATAGGATTAAAAACGAAATTTCTATTAATAAAAATAAATCGATAGTACGCTAAATTTTAAAAATTTTTTATTAAATATTCTTTTTTTTTTTGGATATTTTTCGTTCTAAAAGACAACATTGGCTTCTGTCTCTTGATCACAATTCTCAATTATTAATTTAATATTATTAATTTACTTTTCGATCTTACCAAAGCATAAATATTGTCTGTTTCAATTTTGATTTAATTCTTTAAATATTTTGATCATCTTGAATTTTAATATATAAGATTCAAATTATTTTGAAATTCTTTCTTCACAATGAAACTTGCCTTTTATTTCCTCTAAAATTTGATTGTAGAAATGTAATTCAAGAATCACCATTTACAGAGACAAAGTTTGAGCCACTACTTGTTTAAGCGTTGAAGGAATTTAAGGTTGCCTGGTATATTTATTTCACATTTTCTTTTCAATTTTCTTCAAATCTAAAATTGACTTTAAGTTTATTTGCGACTGTAACTTCTAACACAGCATTAACTAATACTTGAGCATTAATCGTTAGTCTCTTTTCTCGTTTTGTAACATCAAGCTTTAATACTACGTATGCAATTATCCTTGCAAGTTATGTATATATATTAAGAATTTTTATTATTTTCCATAATAATAAAAATGTAAATAAACTTTCCAGTATACATATATAAAAAAAAAGAACAAAACAAATTTTACAACCTCCTGACCTTTATAAAATGATGATAATATAAAATGACGGTTAGGGCTGACATTTTTTATATCGAAATTAATCGATACTTACCTTATTGGTGTCGATTATGAAAAATTTGTGATCGAGCTAAATTCAGGACCATATTAAATATGGAACATGGAACTCATATTAAATAATTCGTCTTTAAAAAGAATTCCAAATAAACCTGTACAAGGCAGAATTTTGTTAATCTTCCTTAGCAATGCTTAGAGCAATGCATGAATTGAGTTCAAGTTAAGATTTAAGTTTAAATAAAATTTAATAACGATGATGTCGTTAAAAAAATTTGTAATTGCAGATGGATCTAAGAAAATGTGTGCAAGCAGTAAAAACGGAATTATTTGCAATTATGTACGACCTAAGCCTAATTGGTTGAAAAATTCAAACTACATAAAATTTTATAAAAATTAATTTTATATTTAAAACAGATTATACACTTACAATCAATTTCTACCACGATGGAATACCAAATCTTAATACTTTCTTTTGTTGAGAATCTAAATCCATTCGAACTTTCTTTCTCATATAGAAAATTGGGCAGTCCCTATTTGAACAAATTACTTCTTCATGTAATGAACCTTGGCAACGTTGACATTCGGTCCATAAACGGGAGAATTGTTCTTCCAAATCCCTTTGAATTATTAATTCTTTTTGATATAACTCGAATTCGTTTTTTTCACAGTGAGGACATAATGCTTTTTTCTCATACCCGTTCGGTAGAAGTGTTTTACATCCAAGACATTGTTCTTTCTTTTTCATAAAAGCCATTAAACCACCGACTTTGGGTGTTACAACAGTTTTAGTACGCGTATGATCACCCTTAAGTAAAATAGACTCAGCTTTTTCTCCCAAAATTGGTTCAAAAATTCGAAGCAAAGGTTTAGAAAGTTGATTTTCTAAATAATAATTTGTATCTATGCTAATACAATTATCTAAAACATAAATAGGATCTTCTGCTTTTTGATAGGCTGGAGTATTCTTCGGAGCAGAAATTATAACATATGGTACTCGATCTCCTAATTTAGGTGCAGTTCCAGGATCTCTCTTTCTCATTTTCGCAGCTAGTTCGACATGAGCCTGCTTAGCAGCATAATCAGTTTTCGTTAATTCTTTTGTAATGACCAATTGAGAAATATCGACCTTATTACAAAGCAAATCGCTTATAACTTGTTTTACGTAGTTAACAGCACCATCTGGGTCACGTTCAATTAACAACTTTTGTAAGCACATATTCATCAAATTTGCTACTAAAGGTGAATTGTCACGTCTTACTGTTTCAATACCTTTGCAGTCCATTTTATCATATTTTTCTGGTCGTGTAAAATATAATCCGGCATACCGTTTTTTGTTAATAAGTAAATATGGGAAGTAAACTTTTTCGAACTCAAGTTTGATTGGCTTAATGAATTTAGCGCTTACATATTCCGCAGCTTCACGACCTAGTTCCATACTCCGCTCCAACGTTTTCACACCAAAATTAATCATTACAGAATCTGTATCACCATATATGACAACAGCATCGTTTTCGTAACCATTAGCGCGTTTATAATGAGATTCAATTTCACTTTTTGTTTTTTCTATCATGGTTCTTCCATAAGCTGTCACACTACCAGATATCTCTAAACAAGGCAATTTTCCTACTTGCGCTCCAGTGAATCCGTAAACAGAATTTGCTGATATTTTTAACGCAAGTTGCCTTCCGTCTAGTACACTACGTTTAAATGGATCAGTCTCTACTTTTAGATCATTTTTAGCTCGCTTACGAGCTGCTAAAAGAGATTCCAAAATTTCTGGTAACAACCCTTTCCTAACAGTAGCCTTCACGAATTTATTGTTAGACGGGGTTAAAGTTATATCTTCTTGGTTCAAATCAACTTTTGTTCCAGGTTGCAGGAGTGTTGTATAACATAGATTATGTGCCATCATTATACTCGGATATAGAGAAGCAAAATCTAAAGTTGTTATCGGATCCGCGTAGTAGCCTCGTTTAGGTTCAATGACTGTTGCGCCTTCATATTGGTCTTCTGCAGCTTTTGATTGATACGAAGGCATTATATAACCTTTTGTTTTTGCTTTTCTCAGAAGTTGACTTAAAACTTTGATTTGCTGACCCCTAGTTAATAGGCTTTCTAAAGGAACTCCAGTTACTCTTGCCATCTCCATATAATTGACAATCGACATTAATTTATTCAATAATCTTATTGGCAAGTATGTATCTTTTAGACAATACATAGCAAGTCTTCTTCTAGTCTGTTCATCCCCATTTTGCAAATCTGTTATCATACTATGATGAACATCTTCTTTCTGTTCCTGAAGAAAATGATAGGATACTGCATTAAGAGTATAAGAACGCAATTTATAATCTCTTAATAAGACAAAAAGTAGATCAAACGGAACACGGCCTTCAAAATTCACATATTTATTTTCACGACGTCCCATTTGTTTTGACTGCAGAACTTGATCTTTAATTACTGATCTAATATTTTTTATTCTGCCCAAATATTCGAAATTTTTCGCTTTTAAATGTTGGGCCCTTTCAAGTAGATAGGGAATGTCAAAGTTGTTTATATTATAGCCCGTTAATATATCAGGATCCACCTCTCGAATAAAGTTGGACCAAGCATTAAGTAAATCGGTCTCTTTATCGTAACTAAGCACCTGAGAACCTACAATAGGGGCACAAACTTTTAACGTAAATACATTTCTTAAAAATGGCTCAGCATCTCCTTGTCGGATACACATGTTCGCAATTTGAATTACTGGATCTTGTTTCGCCTCCGGAAAAATACCTTTACGACCAGCACATTCAATATCAAAAGATAAAATTCTGAAAGGAGCAACTTTTGCCCATTCGCCCTCCGGTTCATGTGCTATAAACCTGTCAAAAGCCACATCAACTTCAATTTGACATCGCGACTCAGGATGTGGTTTGCTGGATTTTGTACGCATTTTGTAATTACCCGCCGGCAGTTCTATCCACGAACAACCAACAACATCAGTATCAACCATAAATCTAATGTCGAAATCTATATTGGTTTCATAGGCTCTACAATCCTGAAAATCAAACTCCTTGTATACTATTTCACGTTCTAATATTCTTTTAACTGCTGCAAGCAGTTTGGGTAAAGCCATTGTTATTTTAATAAATGAATAATCTTTCTCTCCATGATATCCCATAATAGATTTTCGTTCGACTATTTCAACATCAAGAACGGCTTCTTGTAAATTATCTTTATTATTTCTCATGTCTGCTAAAACTGCTTTATCAAGTGCATCTTTAAAAGGTTTACAATGACGCTGCTCGAAACCTTTTGGACTTCCTATATATAAATACGGGCAAAACCCATGTACATGACAACATACAGAATTTCCAGCCATCGTAATACCAAACATGCGAACTACTGGTGTTGGTGGAATTTGAGAACCAGGCATACCAGGTATTGGTGCACCAATATAATTTTCTATGTCAATTTGTTGAAAAATCAAAGCATCTTTCGAAGGATCAATATCTGGTGGGGATGGTCGGCTCCATTTTGAACTAGTCTGCTCAATTTCAGGTCCTTCACCAATTAATTCTGTTTTATCAATATCCACGGCTTCTAAAGCTGCTAATTCTGCCTCAAAACCACCCCCACCAAATTCTTCATCTTCATCATCAAAATTTCTTGCTTTCTTGAAGGGTCCTTGACCAGGATAACTAAATCCACCACCTTTACGTTTTGAATTCATTGTTCTAAAAATTCATGGAATTATCTCCTTTGGCATAGATTTGCATAAGAAAAATATTTACCTTTTATCGATTGCTTGAATCACTAAAAAACTTAAAATCTTTATTGAAATACTTGTTAGCAGCTCAATTATAAATAAAGCCGCCAAAACTTAAATATCCAGATGACAATTATGACAAATTAAGTCTTTTTTCTTTTGACAGAAAAACGATAGCAAAACACTAAAAACTTCCGTTGGAAAGTTGTTTAAAATGTAAATTTCTCAGGTAGATAAAATGTCAGTTTTATGCGACCTTTTGTAGAATTTACAAAAAAATTAAATAATCCTTATATTGTGAAATATAATAATCTTTATATTATTTTTCAAAATGATGATATGAAATGTACCTCTTCTTTTACAATAACTTTTCCATAAAACAAACTTGAAATAAATGAATAGGAATTAACAATAATAGCCCAGGTAAATCCGACAACATATTAAAAAAATTTTTGAATTTTGCTAATACTTATTTATAATATTACATAATTGTAACACTGAATTCGGATTGACAGTCAAGGATCTCGATTATGTCATTTTTCCAATAAAATTTCTTACTCATTATTCTAACTGACTTCGCATAACTGACTTAGCTTGGCAATTGTTTAAAATGATGATAACTAAATTTTATATATATTTTGGAAAAATATTTAATGATATAAAACAAACTTAGTAAAACCGGTCAAAAATAAGAGAACAACGAATATAATCAAAATTAAAGTATTTGCTGTCAAAAATTTCTTTTAATACCGTATTCATATCGAATTATTGCGACATTTAGCCTGTTTACTCGTGTACGCGTTAAGTGTATGAACAGCATTTACTTCAAATTAATACGTATTACTTTTATATGAGAAAGGATGTGAGAAAAGTTGGAGAAGGATCGTGCATTCGCTTAATGTATACATGTGTAAACAGACCAATCAGGTTGGATTTTTTATTCTTGGAATCAAGTCAAATGGTTCGTGTTTACAATAATACGATATCATTATCACATAGTGATAAGATAATCGGGATAAGCCTAAAAATAAGATTGGTTTCGGGTAAGGGTTTTTGTATAAGATTGCTAATAATCTCAGAGATCAATTCTTCTTTGATCAATTTCAAGGAAAAACTTTTATGGGTGGAATATGGATGTCGGACATACTTACATATATTTGAAGATAAAATCAGTGCATTTATAAAATTATATTAGAGAAATTTTCCTTACATTTCAAATAAAACAACATTAAAAATTTATTTAAATCATTATCATATATACTTGCATTTATTTAATAATTATAATAATCAAAGCAGTATAATTATAAATTTTTTGTTTTATAATATGGAGAACTTATTTAACTAATAATTATATATATAAAAAAAATAATGTAACAAAAAACATTTAAAAACAAAACAAATTGAATTAACCAAAAATTAAATAATATTTTTATATTATAAAAAAGATTTAAACAATTATTGTTAAATATGTTTGTATATAAATTGTACGTAGGCATATTATTAAAATAATTATAAATTTTATATTATGTGAAAAGAAATAAAATTTGTGTGAAAATTTTGGCCTTTTAAAAATCTTAAACTATTTTTTAAAATAAAAATATAATAAACGACATCATATTCATTTTTTAATTTGATTTTAATTAATATCATATGGAACCTTTAATAAAATATATATATGATTAAGTATACTGGAGTATTTAAAAACCAAAAAAAAAATTTCATGAAATAATTAAAAAAAATTTAAAATTTGATAAAATTGGGATATTCGATAATACAGATATGCCCTTCGAATTCGAATTTAAATTTTAAAAATTTGTTTTTACATCGATTCAGAGATCTACAAAAATTAACATTTTTCTATGTGATTTTTCTTTAAACTTAAAAAATATTTTAAAAATATTCTTTAAGAATGCTTTAGAATTTTGTTTATGTTACGACGATATTTGAATGTGCATCTTTTGTAGTAAAAATTTATCGGACATGCTATAATTTGAAGATTTTGTAGTTTTGATTTATTGAACATTTTAAAAATATTATAAGATCTAAGTTGAAAACTAAAATTTTTGATTAGAATTCAATTAGACCCTAAGTTAGAATTAAAATTTTTGATAATTAACCTTGTGTTACAGTAAAGCAGCTGAATAAATTAGGCAAATCTTACAATTTTAATTAATTTTTAATGTACTTATTTATAGTTAATTATAATGAATATCGTTTATTATATTTCTAAAAAAAATATATTTTTTTTATATTATTGACTTCTTCAGATAGGTAATTATTTTAAAATTACATTTATTAATAAAAATTATAAATAATAATTCATCTGATTTTAAATGATTATTTTAAATTCAAATATATTTTTTGAGTATATTTACCATAAATTTGATTATTTTCATTGATATTAAGTTTGCAAAAATAAAAAAAAAAAAGGACTCTAATGACTCTTAATTACTGGTTGTTTTTTCTTATTTTTTTGTGTTTTTCAAGTATATTATATAATTTAAAAAATATACACCATTCTTTATGTGCCCAAAAAAATAATTATTTGCTTATTTTGTATTTTGTTTTAAATATGAACACACGGAAAATTTTTTTTTGTAATTTTTTTAAATTTTTAAAATGCAGCACACAATTTTTGTTTTTTTTTTTTTTTAAAGTAAAAGAAAAACATCAATTCGACCAAAATTAATTGTAATAAAAATTGTTTATTTTTCCATAATTGTTTTGTTAATGACAATTTTTAGAATAATTATTGGTGTACTACATTTTTTTTTTGTATTAAATTTTAAAAAAAAATTTAATTTTTGGTTTTTCGTTTCTCTTATTTTCTATTTTTTTCTACTGGTATATAAAATATTTATTAAGTATATTATGTTTCTTTTGTTTTTTTTTTCAGTATAATTTTAATAAAGTTGTGTTTTTATTTTACTATCCCTAAAATTTTTGTTTTTTTAGTTTTAAAGGAAAATATTTTTTTTTTTTGTATCTTGGCATTCGAACGCAAAAAATTTTGCTAGACAAATTATATTTTTTAAAATAGTAAAAATTTTAATTATAAAATATTTGTATGTTATTGTAAGCCAATTTGAAATTTAAAAGAATTGCAGTAATACTGCAGTCAAATTTAGAGAAATAATTTACTTCAATTATGCTTGAAAATATAATGGTGTTTTAATTGGATTTAACTACCGAATTTTTGGCAATTATTTTAAGTTCCTCGTCCTGTTTTGTTCCTTTGTAAAACAGACTGTTTTAAAAAAGAAGACAAAAACTTAATAAAAAAGATAGCATAGGCATACACAACTGATATTTTAGAATTGCAGAAAACAAATTAGCTATTAAAATATAATTTTTTTTTTTTTGTTTTTAATAATAATTAATAATTAATAATAATAATGACGAAAGGATACATTTATTTTTTTGTTATTTTATTTTTTTTCTCATATTATCAAAAAGACATAAAGGTACATTAAATTTTCTTTCATATAAATATATTTTATATGAATATAAATAAGCTTTTTTTTTTATAATAAATGCATTATTGAAAACATTTTAAAGTTATGTATTATTTTTTTTTAAATTTTTTTAATTTTAAAATTCCAAAACAAAAAATATTCCAGGTATAATATAAAAAACATTTAAATTGGATTTTTTAATTTTTCAATTTCATTTCAATGATTTATTTTATTATATAAACTCATGTTTTTTTTTATTAAAATTTTAAAAGGTTTGAATTTTATTACTATAATTTACTATTATAAAAGAAGATTGTTTTTTTTCTGAATTTCAATTTTTAAAGAATTGGCCTAAAATTAAAAATAGTTAAGGCCAAATTTTTAGATTATTTTCAATTTGAACTCTTTTTGGATTTTGTTATTTTTTTTTTTTAATTTAAATTTAAAATCGCATTAATTTTTGTTACAAATAAATCAGAATATAAAAGTATATTTCAGTTCTTTTTATTTAAAATGTTAATTTTATCAAAATCAAAAATTTGACGTAGCCTGCCGTATACCATCTAGTTGTTATTGAAAATGACAAATTATATTTTATATTTGGAGGAGAAAACCTATATTGTAGTTTTAATTAAATTGAAAATAACATTAATTTTTTGTTTTAACTTCCTTTGCTTTAATTTTTAATTCTAGACCATTATTATTATTACTTTTATGTATGTACTTTCTTCGGATTTATTGATTTAGATTTTTTTTTTTTCATTTATATTTTAAATTTAGCCAGCATGAACAGACTGAAATTACAAATAAAAATGTAAAATAAATTAAATAAATAAAATAAATGAAATTTTATATTAAATAAATTTTTTAAATATTTTTTTATATGATATTAGATAATGATGTATTTGAATATGAAAAATGTTACGACGAATCGAATCTAACTAAAATTAGGTCCGCGGTGCGATATAGCGTAATTATTGTTATATTAATTCAGTTCAGCTTAGATTTGGATTCAATAACTCACGTCGAAGTTGAACTGAATTAAAGACAATAAAAGTGATAGTTAAGAAGATTAACAACTGTTATTGAGGAGATAAAATTATATGTATTAGAAAATCGAAAAAGAAACTTAAAATAAAGAAAAAAAAATTTTAAGTTAATAAAAAGTATGTAACTTTATATAAAACGTTTCTGATTAATCCTTCAAAATAATTTATTATTACAAAATATTTGAATTTTATAAAATTAAGACAATTTACTATATTGTTACGTTAAGAGAATAAACTATTACTATGAAAAAATAATAATAGAAATAGAATTAAATTTGAAATTCAATAATTAGTTCTATATTATTATGGTAACATTATTTATGTATATTATGTCAAATATTCTAATATACAAAGAACTAATATCTAATAACTATAATAAATAAAAGAATAATATTTATAATTTAAAATTTAAATAAAAATTGACTACACAAATTACACGAAATTAAATAAATATTAATGCCTATAAGATTAAATATAAAATATTTTTTTTTAAATAATATTATAATTCCAATTTTTTTAAAATTTCTAAAATGAAAACGTAAGAATTATCTTTATGTCTATATATTTCTAATGAATTTTACAGCTAAATATTTAAAAAAAAAAGAAATGATTTTTCTTTTTTTTTTAATATACAAGAATAACTACACAAAATTTCTATTTTTTAGCAACATTTGGTAATGTAAAAATAGTATATTCCATTTATTATTAAAGAATATTTGCACAACATAGAATAATATTTGTGAAAGTCTTCAATTTTCTTGTATTTTACCTATAACATCTATACAACAAAATATTATATAAAATGTATGTAGACCATATTAAATATTTTTTGCTGTAAAAACGCTACAGATATACACTTTTTTTTTTCTAAATTATTTTTAATGAGCTGATTTTTATCTAAAATGATGCTATATGATTTAATTTTGAGTAAATGAATATTAATTTTTTTTTCCTTCAAATTCTAATATTTATATGTATTTTGAGTTAGGACCTACCCTAGCAATATCTACACCAGTGATATTTTTAACGAGTTCTGGTACTTTATTGACGATATCCAAAACTTCACCAGTAAGTTTGGCAGCACCAACTTCACCAGACCCAGTGGAGACCATGGTAATTTTCTTGGCTTGTGACAAAGGTGCAGCAATTTCGGCAGCAACCTTTAATTATAAGATAAAATTTTGTTTTAAATTTTTTTTTTTATTTATTCAAGTAATTTGTCTATTTACCTTTGGTAAAGTATCCAACAACATTTCAACCATAGCAGCTTCCCGATATTCTCTGTAGGCTTCAGCTTTTTTCGCCATTTGTTCTGCTTCAGCTTTAGCTTTAGCTGAAATCGCAAAGGCTTCAGCTTCACCACGAATTTTAATCTATATAAATAATAAAAAATAATAAATATATTTATGTAAATTCTATTTTATAGCTTTGTGCATATAGTTTATAGTGATGTACAGAAGACAGTTTTTGTAATAACACTATTAACGATATACACAATAGTTATAGTAAAAAGTGCTAGTATAGTTTTTTTTTTTAATTATTAAATCTTACTGATTCAGCTTCGGCTTCTGCTTCAAGAACAACACGATATTTATTTGCTTCTGCTATCTTTTCTAAACGGAATTTTTCAGCTTCAGCTGGTTTACGTATTGTTGCTTCTAATTCTTGTTCGCGACGTTTCATTTCTTGATCTTGTACAGCAATTTCTTGTGTGCGTTCGACAACTTTTACTTGCATTTGTTCCTCTTTAATACGTTGTTTAGTTTTGGCAGCTTGTAATTCATAAGCCATTTCGGCTTCAGCTTTTTTAGTTTGAACTTCAACATCATAAGCAGCTTTTTTCAATTCAAAATCTCTTTGTGCTTTTGAAATTTCTGTATCATTAAGAAAACGTGCAGCCATACGTTGCTCTTCAGCAATAGCTTCTTTAATTTGTGCATCACATCTTGCTTCAGCTTCACCAATGCGAGCATCACGTTTTACCTCAGCTGTTCTAGCCATACCAAGTGATTTGAGATATCCCTACAAAAATTTTAAATTTTAATTATCTTTAAATTTATTTTAATAAATTCTCATTCTTTTTCTTTCTTTTTTTTTTATTTCATGTGCTTCAAAAATTTGCAAGAAATAAATAAAATACAAAAGATTTAAAATAGAGAAAAACAAAATTTATATGTATATTGTACTATTCTGGAAAAAAATTAAAATAAACATATATGTATAGATAAAAAATATCATTTCTGAATACAGCAGCAATGTTCAAAAATAAATTATAAAAACTAAAAGTTTGTATGAAATTGTTTACCGTGTCTAATCCATAGTGCTAAAGCTAAACGAAATCAAAAATAAAAACATTCCGAATAAATAATTTTTATTTTCCAATTATATAAACCAAATTATATAAAAATTTTATATTTAAAAAAAAATATTTAAAATATTATTAGTAAAAGTAGACAAAATTTCAAAAATAAAAGAAGAGGAAAAATTAAATGTTAAAGCCTTAATGAAGATTTAGTAATTAATTTTTATTAATATTTTATACATAAAGAATTAATAATGATAAACAATTTCGTGAATAAATGATATAAAATGAAAATAAAGGATTTTTAGTAATTATCGTTTAGCTTAGTTAATGCGATAGTTGAGCTTATTAATAAAGAACAGAATTACAGAAAATTGGTAATTACATGCAAGAGAAACAATCAGTACAAAAATATTTCAATTGAACACTAGACTTTCACAATTGTACATGTTTAAGTGCTTTCCATTTTTATGTTAATAAATAAAATACAAAATATTAAGTATTTATATATTTAAATTGTTTATTACATAAAAGATTTTAAGTAAGTTTTTTATTTAAATATTTTGTTAGTACTATTTTTTCTAGGGCTTTTTCACTTATCCATGCAAAACTGTAAGAGTATAAATTGTAAAGAAATCACAAACACAAATTTTTTAAACTTAAATACACTTATTACTATTAACTATATTATAAAATAATTGAATAAATAATCCTAAAAACAAGTCTGACTCTTCACTTCGTTAAAGGTAAATTAAAATAGCATTTTTTTCTTAATTTTCATGTTCCAAATTCTCTTTTATAATTTCATAGAACAATTATTTTTTGTTTTGAATACCATCGCAATGCCAGAATTTCTTTGGCATATATTGTGCATGACATTTTGCCTCTGAAAACTTTATACAGTTCGTTCGAAAATGTTATAATACATTTATTTAATTTTATGTACATTTTTTTTTCCATTTGCAATCATTTATCATTAATTGATAACACTTATATTTTTTAATTATTATATCATAGAAGATTCCCCCCTTAATTTTAGTATCCCATGCAATTTTAATACCTACTTGATTTTCTCTAATTTGATCAAGACGTATTAATGTACCGCCTGCAGCATTGCCAAGAGTTCTTGTTGTCTGTAAAATATTGTAAATTTATTAAAACCGGACAAAAATTTTGAAATTTAATAATTTTCAAATTTTCTTATATTTTCTCATAGTTGCGGAGCAATATTTTGTTTTGCTTTCCCTGATTCTTTTTTTTGTTTCCTTGCATATTAAATCATAATATTTATTATTATTCGAAATTCATTAAATTGATATATGTATGTTAATTATTATGTTTTAATATAAAAATTAAGCAAAAATTTTTGTTTTAGATGAAAATTCAAAACTTATTTCAAATATTTAAAAAAACATGTTGTAATTGTCATAGCTAAAAAAAAATAATCTGGCATGATAGTCTAAAGAAACAACTCAAAACTCGAAATGATTACTGAAAAAAAAAAAAGTTATTGGGAAACTTATCCTACTTATATAATGAATTCCTTTTAAAAATATATAATAACAGAAAAAAGAATAAGGTAATTATTTCTTCATATGCGTTAAATATGTACAAAAATTTTAAAAAAATAATCTAACTAACTAACATGCATGATTTAAAATACTATAAGTGATATGAAATGTGTATAAGTTTTATATAATAATTGTGTAGTGAGAAAATATACAATTGTAAATTATTTTTTCTAATTATACAACTATTAATTACTTATTCACAAATAAATTAAAATTTACTTTAAACTACAAATATTTATAAAAAAATTCACCGTCAAAAAATGTTGCATTTTAAAAAGTTCAATGAAATTTTTTTTTTGTAAATATGATTTATTAATTTATATTATTTTTATAAATATTTAAAATGATAATTTATTGAAGCAATTTGAAATTGCTTAACCAATTTGTGTACTTATTAAAAAGAAATTAATAATTTAAATGAAAGTTTAATAGATTCTGTCGAATTTATTTCGAAAATTTTACATAAATTTTTACAGCAGAGCAAACAGAATTTTCAAAATTTTTTGAACAATTTTTTTGCATATTTCCATAAAAAAATAATATTTTTAATTAAAATTAAATTTTATAATCAGAAATTCAATAAATATTCAATTGAACAAAATAAAACAATCAATTAAATAAGATTCAACTATTCTTGGTAAGAATTAACAAAAAAAAAAAGACTAAATTTGCATTAAAATTTAAGAAAGAAGTAGTTGACTTCTACAATAATAAATTAAATACTTTCAAAAATAATAATGAAAAAACAATAATGGAAATAACAACATTCAACAATAAAATTTTAAAACAAAATAATCACTATAACGCAACAAAAGTATTTAAGAAAAAAGAAACATACCTTCGAATCACCCTTTTTATGTTTTGTGTTTTAAATTAGATTTTGAATTTGAATATTTTTTTATTTTGTTATTGAGTAGCAATATTTTTATTTGTATGGTAAAAAAAAAAAAGAAAAAAAAATATTGAATACAAAAAATATCTACTATCATTTTCTTTTTTCATTAAAAAATTAAGGTAAATATATTTGTAATTTTATTTTTAAAAAAATTTAAAATTATTTTTGGTTTTTTTTTTTTAAATATATAGTTGAACTCAAACAAAACAAATTAAAAAAGGGAGTGGGGGAAAAAACCACATTAATGTATCAACATTCAATTAAAAAAAAAAAAGGGATTACTTAATTTTCTGTAAAAAAATAAAATAAAATTGTTTTATAAATTTTCATTTAATATTAAAATTTAAAATTATAGAAATTTCATAAGTCCAGGCAATAAAAAAAAACATAGATTATAGATTTGTACCCTTTTTCAATTCAATTAAATAAAAAATATAATATATTTATAATATTTATTTCTATTTGCAAAATATTTATGTCAAAAAAAAAAATTATTATCAATAAATTATTTATAAAATTTAAAACCTAAAAATTCTAATCAGAATATATTTTCAGTCAAAGAATATTGAGAAAAGAAAAACTCAAAAGAGACCCAAAAAAAAAATATTAACAAAAAGATCTATTTGGAAAAATATTTTAATTTTATAAAAATATATAAAATTAATATATACCGTAATATATTAAAAATATTATATACATATATTTATAAATTCATATGTATATATTTAACAAAAAAAAAAAAAAAAATAAGTATAAGATTTTCAAGAAATAAAACATAAATTTGTATAGAACAAATTATTTATGTTTATATTTTAGACTAATAAATATATAACAAATTTTAATTACCTCTTCATCGCGTATATCTTTTAATGTATATGATACAACTGTTATTCCCATATTAACAAGATCTGATGAAGCTACTTCAAAAACTTGTTTACTGAATTTTTTACGATCTTTATATATTTCTTCTACAGTCATTGATCCCATTATAGCACGTTGATGTCCTTCTAATGTTACTAATGCAATATGCTGAATTTCAGCTTCACTTTTATCAAGAAATTGTTCGCATGCTGTTAATAGCATATCTTCGTTTTGTCCTTGAATTTTTACTTGAGCAATTCCTGTTACTGAAATTGGTACACCTTGACTCGTATAAACACAAGGACTTTCAACTTGAAGTGTCATTGTATTTAAGGATATTCTAAAAATTTAAAAATAATTAAACTGCGTATATAGTATGTATTGAAACAAAAAAAAAGAATAAATTATTTACCTTTGAACTTGTTGAACTGCTGGCCATACAAATGCCCGACCGCCCGGTACTAATAGTGGTTTCATATAACAGCATCCTAAAAAGAAAATGATAAATGAATTTATTAATTTTTCATAATTTAAAAATATTTTACACTTTTTAATTGTTACTCCTTGATCAATTTTAATCTTAAATTAAAATAGATGTAGGAAGGTAGGAGGATTAACAGTACTAAGATAAGTAGGTATATAATTTTATTATATGTACCAAAATGAGGTTTACAATTAAAAATTATACTATTTTTATTCAAAATTTTTCTAAAATTCTTATCGAGAAGATAACCTTATCTATTTAAAAAAAATAATTATGGAAAAATAGTAGGTATGCATGTTGGTCGTTGGGTTGGTCGGTACCTAATACATGTATACATACATCTATATACACACTTTTATAATGGTAAATAACGAAAAAAAACAATAGACAATAAAAATAAATTACTTTTTTTGATTGTTTAATTATTCTAATGAAAAAATTAAATTAACAATTTATCTACTTGAAAGCTTATTTTATAGGAAAATACACTTGAATTCATTTTACATATTATTATAGAGTTTGGTGTTAATAAAATATTTCTTAACGTATTAATTGACCTATAACATATTTCAATCAAAAATTTTTGGAAGCATAAGCATACGCATATTGATGAAGTTCTAAAAATAAGTTTCTAAATATTTTAAAATCTTTTCAAAAGCTCTCTATTTGTGTGTACATATTTGCAAATTAATAGATCGAAAATTTATTTATTTTTCTTTTACTTTATTTACAAAATTCTTGAATGACATCATACCTTACACATACACACAACATATGTATTAATTCTAAAAACCCTTTAACAGCAAACAACACCCCAATTATCTTGATTTTGATTTGAATCTCGTTTTTTTTTTTTAATAATATTTAAAAATCAACAATTTTTGCGAATATTTTGTTTCGAAATCCTATATTATAATTGTAATTTTAGAACTAATACGTTTTATGATTTTAATCAACAATAGTACATACCTGAGACTACTAATGCCTCATTTGGACCACAAGTCACAAAACCCCACGGCATATTGTTTTGAGTACTTTTATTTTAATAGGATCAAAAATTATAAAATTAAATTTATTTTATAATCAAATTTTTTGGCTTGTTAAAATTTATTTAGTTATTTTCGTTTTTACAAAAAAAAATTTCTTGTTTTTTATATTCTTTTTATAAAATTTCAATTAAATATTTAATAGAGGTTTTGCGACCCTTAAATCAAATTACATCATTCCTACTGACTCTTTCTTTCTAATCAATGTTTAAATGAAGTTTGAAGTTGTGAAAAAGAGGACGCAGGATTAGATCAAATGTCAAAACAGTGTTACCGTTTATTTCAAAAGTAATTATGTATAATAGCACGAATAAACAAGTAGTCATACACAATTAAACATTTTATGCACAGTTATTGAAAATTTTCAGATTTTTAGTTTCTTCAGATTTTCTTACACAGTGAATGAAGACAGATCTACTTGATCAACATATTCTTTAAAGAAATATCATATAAAATCAGTATAAATACCTGTATTTGAATTTATATTTATTTTTTTCTTTAATTGTTTTCTACTTTGATATTTTTTCATTGTTTTCTTCCTTATATTTTTGTTAAAAATAATCAACTTTATCAAGAATTTTATTCATAGCACTAAATTTTATAGAAATTAAGAGAATTCCGAAAATATAAATTACATATATTGAGAATATATGTGATTACAAAAATTTGAGAAAAATCCCCTAAAAACCCTAAATTTCCCAATCGCATTTATTTTGGCAACAGTAAAATATTTAAAAGAGCGTTAATTCTCCTACACCTATTCAGTTCGTTTCATATTCCCTTACATCAATGTGAAAGGTTTGAAATTTCTTTTTAGAAAAAGTATTTTGAGAGAAGAATTAGAAAACTATAATATATGTCGCATACAAAGATAGCGCTAGCTGAAAATTCTTATTACTGTCGCTAGCTGAAATATTATTTTATTATGTATTTTTTTCATTTTGGTGTCAAAAGAATTGTCAAAGAAAATCTACATTTGGCCGTCAGGCGAGATAAGTAAGTTTTAATATTTTGATTAATAAATTCAATTTTAAATTTTGTTAAAATTTTCAATTTTAATTGATTTCATTATAGTTTCATTTTTAAGTTAAAAAAATATTAAATATTTAATAAGTTTCGAAAAGTTTTTTAACTAATTTAAATTTGTAGGTTTGAATTGTAAAAATTTTGGTTACGTAAAACACCAGAAATGGCTTCAGTTAATAAATTCGCTTTAATCGCCCGTAATTTAAGTACAACATCATCGGCTTCCCAAATGGTAAAACCACCAGTTCAGGTATTTGGAACTGAAGGCCGTTATGCTACTGCATTATATTCAGCTGCCACAAAAATGAAGCAATTAGATCAAGTTGAAAAAGATCTAAAATCTTTACAAGCAACAATGAAAAGTGATGCAAAATTACGTGATATGATTGTTAGCCCAATTATTAATCGTAAAGTAATGGCAAATGCCTTAAAGGATACAACAAAACAACTGAGAATGTCAGAAGCTACAAGCAATTTATTGCAAACTATGGCCGATAATGGCAGATTGAAAAGATTAGATGGTATTATCAATTCATTTAATACTATTATGGCAGCCCATAGAGGTGAAGTTGTATGTGAAGTTGTTACAGCTAAACCTCTTGATGATTCCCAAAGAAAGCAACTTGAAGGTGCATTAAAAAAATTCTTGAAGGGAAATCAATCTCTTCAATTGTCAGCAAGAGTTGATCCTTCACTTATTGGTGGTATGGTTGTCTCAATTGGAGATAAATATATTGATATGAGTATCGCCAGCAAAGTCAAACTGTACACAGATTTAATTTCTCAAACAGCTTAAGATGAAAGTAAATACATATTGTTATTTTTAATCTATATATAAAGAAAATGTTCTGTGTTTAGAAACTTGTAATTCAAAGCAGAGAAAAATTATTAAACGAAATTACGAACTAAAATTTCAAATTTTTGTATTTGTCAACATTTATAGTTGAATTTTCATAATAAAATGTGCAACTAAGTTTAGTCAAATAGTTATTAGCTTATTAAAATTTTGAATAAGCTAGTTCTTTATACTAAGAACTCTCCATGTTAATAAATGGTCCAATATTTCTCACAGCCAATGCTCTTTTAAAAATTTTGTTAATGTGAATTCTATAGGAAGGAAATTATAACTTCTATCAATATCAATCCTTAGCCGGGGCGAATTGAAAATATGTTTGCAAGTGTTAAAGGGTCCCACTAATATTAGGTAGTTAGATCTCTGAATACCTATGAACTAAATTTACAGCTAGCTCCTCATTATGGGTATCTGGTGTAAAAATGCTTTTTCAATTTTCTTTAAAGGTGTTCTTTATAAAATATGCCAATTTTGAAGCTAATTTTTTCCTACTATCAAATTTAAAGTTTTTGTAGAAGAGCAATTTGCACTGCCGTTTTACCAACAAAAGCTTTTCTGAAATACTTCACAAATATTTCTTAGCTTTAAAATCTCAAAGATTAACAAATATAAATTAGAAACAAGATTTTTAATATTAATTTATGTTTATTTTGCGGTTCTTGACATAAATTAAAGTCACACTTTATAAGCTTAATCTTCTTCTTCTTCACCGCCTCCACCTCCACCACCTTGGTTCTTCTTCATGTTCTTCCTCTTTACACGACCAGGACGGCCACCACCAAATGGTGATTTCAGAGCAAAATCAATGTGCTTTTGTGATTCCAATCGTACAACGAATGATGGAATATTTACTACTTGTTTTCGAACGCTAAATCAAAATAATATTATAAGAGTTTATTGCTATTATTATTTTTAGAACAAATGTTTTACTTACAAAAACTTCATTATAAATTTTTTTTTATGTAAGACATTGAAAATCAGTTTAAACTAATTTTCAAGTGGCCTTACTGAATATTTATATGTAAATGTTTGTTCTATTCACAGAAGTTATATTGATATTTACCGAATATGTCTTTGACGAATTAAAACACGTGCATGATGGATAGATTTGGCTAATCCAAGTTTAAATACTTGTGTTTGAAGACGTCTTTCTAAGAAATCTTCGATTTTTAAACCCAAAACGTAATCGAGTTTCATGCGGGATTCATCTAATACACCAATTTGAACCAATCGACGTAAAAGGGCATTACCTATGAAAAAAAAGTATAATTAAATATTTTTATTTAAGTTTAATTTAAACATTTATTTGAATCGGATCAGTGGGTATATATCGACAAAACATTTCCGTCAAGAAGTGTCAGAAATTTTAATACAAATCATCAAAAAGAAACGATCATAAAATTTTGTGGGTAAAGGAAACTTTTTTCAAATTACCTTGGAACAATCTTTTTTCATCTTTTTCTTCAAGTGTGAGCAATTCACGAGCAGCTTTACGAATCTTAGCTAATGCATATTTCACACGCCATACTTCGCGTTTATTCCTTAGACCATATTCACCAATAATTTTTAATTCTTGATCTAAACGTGCCTTTTCATATGGGCGACGTGGTGTAACATAAGTTTTGGAAAATACTGACGGGATACGTCCGTTAACCATTTTGGTAATTTATCCTTAAATAATATTAAATTTGTTTAAATAATAAAATAATTAAATAAAATAATTATAAGTAAAATATTTAAAATAAATAGGGGAACTTTTGATAACACACCTACCACCTAAGCGTGGAAATCCGGAAAGAAAGATGAAATAATGACGTTTCGCTTGTGCCAAATTCATTGTTTCTCAATAAATGTTGCCGTTTCAAAAAAAATTATTCCAAACAAGCTCAGTACTGCCAATATTAAGAATTGAATTGAAAGTGTAATATTTCCATTAAATTCCATTAGATACTAATTTTTTTGACTCTCATTGACGACACTCTTGTACAGGAATTATTTTGGGTTATAGGTAATTTATTTGCTCAAATTTCATAATTTTCTTTAATTTAATTAAAAAGTCTGTAACAAAATTTTTTAGGTTCTCCTTTTTTATGCATTTTCGAGAAGAAACTTTCACTGTATTACCGTAATAAATAGGTTTATTCCGTGGAATGTCAAAAAAATAGGGAAATTATAGACATTATGCAGGTTTACCGCTGTTATTTCAACATTTGTTACCGTTATTCAATACTGGCTTTTATGTCAAAATTTTCTTTTTCTTTGTTTTTTGACTGAAAAAATGAAAAAAAATTGTTAAATTTGGCAGTCGAATATAAAAAATTTTATTGTTTTATAAATCATAAATATTTATTATTAATTTTTTTGTTCCATTTTCTAAAAGGTATGTACATATTTTTCGAGCTTTATTTTCTTTTGCTTTTTTCACGAAAGAACTTTGATATCTTTATATCAAATATTATGAATTTTATCCTCCGTTCTCTTCCAGTGCTTAGGTCTCTGTAATATAAAAATTTGAATATACAGATATTTCAAATTTATCAAATTGATCCTTTGGCACATATGTAACATAGGTACAATATTATTTGGGTACCAGCAAAGTATAACCAGCATTACTTTCGGAAAATTGAATACTTGGAAAAATTTTACTCAAGATTTCCGACAACTGAAAGTAATAAAATAAAATTTATTTATTTTAAATAATACAGCAAAATATTTAAAACTTATTATTTTTACAATAACATAAATACTTTGTGGTGTTAAGGTTATATTTTTCACATTATAATTTTCCCTATCACCATCCAAAATGAAAACCAAAATTTGTATGTAGTTCAAATCGCTTTTTTTTAAATAACTTCATTCGTGACATTAAAAATATGTTTTATAAATGTTTTTTTATTAAATTAGTTAAAATATTATATAAAAAGAAAGTTTTTATTGAAACAAAAAAAATTGGAATTTGTAGTAATTGCAATTTTAAAATTTAATTTTTATTTTGACGATTTTTAATGCCTTATATAGTGCTGAAATTAAAATCAGGTGACAATTTCATTAATTTCTATTTGATAATTTTGAGAAATTCTATATTTGAATAACACACTATTATATTAATCTATTATAACTATTATACAAATCAATGAATGTATTCGTAAGATCTATTCGCTACATGCTAGTGGCATTCAAAGTTTAATTTTTGTTTTGGTTGCATAATATTCAAATTTGAACAATTTCTTATTTGGAAATCCTCCAAATTAGAAAAACAGTAATAAGCTGCTCATTTAAAAAAAAAATTATTCTTAAGATTAAAGCCTTCAGTTAAAAAGAAATATTACTCTTTTTTATAAACCTCGCACAGACTATTAAAATAGATTTATGTAATTCTATAAAAAGCATTTTCGTAGCAATTTTTAATATAAAAACGATCTCTAAATTTTCTTGTTTAAAATTTCTTTTCAATTAATTTGAATTTGTGTGACTTTTATTAATTGTCGTAAGACATAATTTAAAATATAAGCTCCGTTTGATAATAAATTTACAAACAACAAAAAATTTATATAAAGCAATTTCTATTTACATTTTATCTGAAATGTTTTTACCGGTAAAGGTAAAATAATTATTTTAATTTAATTTATTTAAAGCAGTTTAATATTTTTGTTAAAATACAAATTTGAAAGCATGCAACAAAATGCATATTATATGCATTTTTAGTAAAAGCAACAAAATAAATTATCTAAATTAAATAAATTAAATACAAAAACATTTAATTTTAATTCTATTATGAATTTTATTTTTGATCTCAAGATATGTTAAAAAGCTTACATATTGTTAATTATATTCAAATTGACTTTAATAATATCTTAATAAGGTTCTCTTTTTTAATTAACCAAAAAAAAAAATTTATAACTACAGTTTCTATTTTTAATTTTTTTGTTCTTTAATATAATTAATTATCGTTTAAAATAAAATATTATGTATATTAAATATTTATAAATATTTATATAGAACAAATATGAGTGTATGTATAACAAAAAAAAAAAAAAATAATTATGTTTAGTATTTTTGTTCTTTCTTCTATTATTAATTTAAAATCACATTATATATTTAGTTTTTTTTAATATTTAGTTAAAATTATAAAATATAAAATTTACATAATACCATTGTATTTCTATATATACATATATTTATTAATATAATTTTTTATATATACATGTAATTTACAATTTTTGTTCGTTGATTTCATTATTTCAATAACAGTCATTAAAAAACTAAACGAATAAACCAAAAAAAAAAAAATTTTATTTTAAATTACGTAATCTTAAATTAGTTGTTTTATATATGAGAGAATTAATATTTTTATATTATTTTAATTAATTTTTTTTTTTTTTCATAATTTCATTAATTATACCTTTCCTAACGTATTATTTAAATGAGATTTTCTACGATATCCACGGAATATAAATAATTTAACAGCAAATATCATCATTATAATACATGATCCATATAATATAAAACCAAAACTCATATCCATATCAGAGAATACATTACCCATCATTTGGGATTTTTTAGAATTTTCTAATTGATCCATATTTAATGAATAATAACTAATATTTTGATGATTATATATATTTTTTAAAAATTGTAATATTTCATGTTTATTCCAATTAATTTGATCTAATATTGGTGATGCTGATACTTCTTTATTATAACATTGATGACATGATGATGGCGGCGGAAATTGTAATTTTGGAAATTGTGGATCTTCTGTTTCATCACCAGCTAATCTTTGATTAACTTCATTATGTGCTGACCATAACCATAATATAGCATCATCTTTACTAGCTACATTCCAAATTTTACGACGTGATGCCATTTCCTAAAAGAAAACAATTAAAAAGAAGAAATAAAATTAAATAACATAATTTCTAATTTAATAATGCACTAATATAATAATAAATTTTATTAAAATAAATACATAAAAAAATAAAATAAATTGCAATATTATATTTATACCAAAACTACTTATGTATATTAGCCGGCAATTAAATTTTTAATTCTGTGAAAATTTGCCAAAAAATCCGGACAAAATAAATTTCAATTAATTTTTTGCTGTTACTCGTAATTAATAACAAAGAGAAATGTTTTGTTAACCCATTACCTACAAATATTTTCCATCGTTAAAAAAATGTTCATGTATTATAAACATTTGTCAAATTGACGACAAATTGTCAAAAAATTTTATGTGAAATTTTTTATGATTACGAGTAGTACTGGCAACCGCTATGAAACATTGAACTCTAACAATAACTTTTGTATTATTTGATAAAAACATTGAGATCCATAAAGTAGACGAATGAACTTGTTAATTGATTTTTAAATTTATTTCATTTTCAGTCAAAATTAATGGCATGTGATAGAGGGTTAAAAAATATTCTTATTGAGATTAATCACAATGAATTGAATTAAAATTATTTAAATAAATAAAATCAATTTTACTTATTAAATTCATTAAATTGACGTTAAAAATTTGTTTGACGTCAAAAATATAATGTTGTAGAGAAGAGGATGGATGGTGGGATATAGGGTTTAATAACATTTGTATGGATTCTAAAAATATTTATTTTCATTATTAAATTCTTGGAATAATAATTTGGTGATGTTTTTGCTAATAAATGAATGAATTTCTTAACAATGAATATTTTAAATTTACTTAAAAGTATAATTATTATTTTTCAGTTGAATAGTCACGATTGTAAATGTTAAAATTTATAATTTATTATAAATTGTAATACTCGTATATATTATAGTTTTCTCTATTATACAGTTTTACGCCAACTTATTAAATTTTTTATTGCTGCAAAATAATTTGTCGTTAGTTTGAGAAATGTGTAGGACATATTGATTTTAAAATAAGAGTACAATTGTACAAATACAATTCGAAAGGAATTTGGAGAAAATTTTGAGTTTTAGAATACTTAAATTCTTTTGGAAAATTATTATATTCTCAAAACGCTTAACATACTAATGATGTAAAAAGACTTTCTTAAATTTATAAAATAAAATGTCAAATTTATTTTGAAATTCAAACCATTTTCGAATGCAAAACGTCGGATTCGATTCATTCAGGTTTTACTGTTCGCCAATTAACAATTCAAGTTGAATTCATTTCATATTTTGTGACTATTTAAAAAAAAAAAACAACACTACAACAAAACTAAGCTTATATTTTTATTATTATTTTATTCAGGTATTAAATAAAAAAAGAAAAAAACTTTTTAAAAGAATAAAACTTTCTAAACCGGTATAAAAATAAAAAGTTGTATAGACCTCAGCTTTTTAGAAAAGATACGTCATTTAACCAAAATATTATATTTCATATTGTGTTCTACTAAATTAACATAAAAAATACACAAAGATTAAATACAAAATATAAAGTTGAATGTTGAACTTTTAAAAAAATATACAGTGTATGTCAAAATTAAGTGTACACAAGAAATTATTTGCTTTAATATTAAAAAATTTTATTCTATAAGTATAACACTTTTCACATTTGATTTTGAATGTATTGAATACCTTTTGTCCAAATACAGAGTTTTGGATATTATTTTTAATGTGATCTGAATATACGTACATAGGAGAGAGTATACATACATAGGAGTAGAGCAAAGAGCAGAGCAGAGGTTTGTTATAGTCCCCTTTTTTTTATGAAAAAGTAGCTTGTATTTCATATACATATAGAATTATAACAAATTTAATAAAATTTTTGGTTAAAATTTTTAATTACAGATTTTATAAATTTTACAAATAATCATAAAAAATATTTTTTTATATTTATCAATTTTGTAGCAAAGAATTTTAAGTTTTATCATTTAATTTTGACAGTTACTGCATATATACAATCATATATACACATTTTGTACAGCTAATTTTACACAAAGCCATCTTTAATACTTAATATATACAACAAAAGTTTTATGTATATTAAAATGAAGAAAAGTTTGAAAACCTTTTAAAAAGTAAGAAACAAGTAAATAAATATTAAAAATTATAATTTAAAAAATAAAAACAGAATTATTAAACTTTTAGTTATAGCTACGAGTACGTTCTCTTGTATATACCAAAAATATTTGCATAAGAGCTTTCAATAGAAATTTTTAGAACAGCGAATATTAAAATTTAATATATTTGCATATAGACAGTAATTTCTTTATTAAGATTTTATTTAAAAAAATTTTAAAATTCTGAAATTGTTAAATTTATTGGCATTACATAAATGTTTACAAATAATGGAAATGAATTATGAAACATATTAATTAATAATTGTACAGAACTGTAGAAAATTATAAGAGAATTGAGATTAGGCATAAATTGAGCAGCCTAAATAAAATAAAACTATTTATTCCAAATAGATGGGGCTCTAATATTTTTGTATTAAAATTAAATGTCAAATTTATTTAAAGTTTACAAGTACACTGTATTAAATTAGAATTTCACTTCTTGTGACAAATTGAACATTCGATTTTTTCCTATTTACTTATAAAAGTAATGAAAATTTTTAGCGTAGCTAATATTACAACCATTTGAATTAAATTGTGCATAAAAACAAAAATTTTAATAGAAAAATAATAAAAAATTATTGAAGCAATAAATTTTTACAGTTCAATTGTAATTTTGTAATAAAAAATATAATGTGGAGAAATATTTTTTAAAAATATACTTATATATAACTAGTATTTATTAAGTTTTGTTGCCTTATTTCTA
This sequence comes from Condylostylus longicornis, assembly GCF_029603195.1. Classification (NCBI taxonomy): domain Eukaryota; kingdom Metazoa; phylum Arthropoda; class Insecta; order Diptera; family Dolichopodidae; genus Condylostylus; species Condylostylus longicornis. Next base: position 7,582,414 of record NW_026577996.1, read on the forward strand.
AAATGTTACTAATAATACTATTAATGAATTTAAAAAAGTGACAGTGTTCGTGTTCTATTTTACTTTTATGTACAGCTATACATTAAAGTTTAATAGAACGTGTAAATATACCTGTAAGTGTATATTCCAAGCATGTATAACACTTTTAATTACACAAAAATTATTTCATGCTTGCGTATAAAAATATTTAGAAAGAGTAGTTATGCTTATTTATTACAATTTATAGTAGATTCTTTTACATTTTTATTTAAATTTATAAATTAGATTTTATTCTAATGTATAACTGGGTTTTATTATAATAGAGCGTTTTATTTACACAAGGCTCCCAAATACACCGAACATATTTAGGTTATGTTGAATATTTTTAAATAAAATTGCAGTATTTTTTTCAGAACGATTGTACGAAATCTTCCACTACATCCGTGAACAATTTACGACTTCCATAATTTTAATCGTATAACAGTTTCTTTATTTCTTATTTTTACCGTTGTGTTATTATTTTTAGTTTCTAATAAAATTCTAACCTAAAACTATGACTATGGTTTATCTTTCATAAAATATTTTATTATCAAACAAAAATACGCAAAAATCTAAATATATAGAATATTTGTCCGGGTAAAAAAAAATTATTTTCATTTTCTGAAATTTTTCAACCGTGAAGGTTGTAAAAGAAGATTCAATATTTCATTGTTGGTGCCATTTAAAATTTACTAGTACATATACTAATGGAACTACAACCATAGTTAAATTGTATTTTAGCTTCAAAAGCAACACAATGAAAAAAAAAACACTGAGAAAAATACTAATTATTTTGTGTTCGACTTTTTGCCATTATGAATATTAAATAAGAGTTATGCACAAGCACACCTTTTCCTACTATACAAATTGTAAATAAATAAGTAAATAAATTGATTTTTTTTATTAGTGCAACTTGGCATATAGAAATAATACGAAAAATTGTAATTGCAAATTTTGATTAAGGTTTTTAGGGTAATATTTTTGGACAATCAAGTTTCGCAAGCATACTTTTAATACTAAAAACGTGTAATTTATAAAATTCATAATTATTATGATAAATATAAAAAGCTTTTATTTTTATTAAAAAAATAAAGGCACTGAAATATCAGAGTTGAGAAAAAATAATTAATATGTGCGTGCTTCAAAATTTTGAATATTTAATTATCTATACTTTTAAATAAAATATTATATTAAATATTTTAATGAATTGAAAAACATTGATTTTCAATTTTTAAATGACATTTAGATTGCTATCCCATTCTAAGTGTCATGCTACTTTTTTATCAATAATAAATTAAAAGGAACTACCTGAATGGATGTGTACCCCGAATTGGTGGTAAAATGTTTTCATACTCGTAAATTTTAAATCAAGTGACTTAAATTAGCTACGCGTCTACGTAACGCGTATAACTATTATTGTCATTTAGGGCGAACTTAGAATTTAACATTTTAAATTTCTTTTGAAAAATAATTTTGAATTTTAGAAAGTTAAAAATTAACAATATTAACGCACTTATCCTTACGTAAAATTACATATGTATATGCATTACATTACACGAGTGTGTTCAAGTCCATTATCTTATCCGTACATGAGTATTCAAGTATCGTACGTACTACGCGCTACACACCCATTTAGATAGATCTCCTAAGTATTAATCGATAATTTTGTAATTGAATTAAAGCAAAAAACCTCTATTGTTAATATAGGCATAAATAATGAGGTAAATTTTAAATAGCAATATGTTTAAATAAATAAATTGGAATAAATAAATATAGCCTCAATATTTTTCAATAATCCTTAACAAAATAACTAATACTTATTAAATTTATTTTATAGAAGAAAATTATAATTTTATATTTTTATATTTTATTCATTAACTTTTCTTTTTTTAATTTATTAACATTTTCAATTACAAATTGAATTATTAAAAATTTTAAAATAAATAAGTAAATCATTTCATCTGTGTATATATATATACATATACGTAAATATTATGTGACTTGAACACTTAAGTAAATAAAGAATATTTTAATTATTACCCCAATTTCACTATCATCATTCTACCTCAATTTTACCAGCTTTCATTATTTATTTATTTATTTATATAAGCCGTAAAAAGCGTAATATTTTTTTTTTTTGTACAACATGGGAAAAAGTTGTTATATAAATAAAAAAATATTTGCAAAATCTTAAAAAAAAAAAAAAATATTTAACAATAAATACCAACAAAAAAAAAATATATAGGGTAAAAAAAATGAACGTGGGAGTAAGTATACGTAATCGTAAACTTCAAAATGTCACAATGCAGCAGAATTTTAAAATAAAAATGAAAAATAGCTGAAGTTGTCAAAAAAGAAAAAATTAAATAATTTTTTTATTGTTAATGTTAAATTTGTTAAAAATTTTAAAATTGTAGCCAAATTTTGTTAATTGTATGCATACTAAATAAAGTTGACCGTTCTTAGGTAACAAATGACCGCAGACTGTATAGGTGACAAATTTTCAAAAGTAAGCAAACAAAAAATATCGCCAAATTTGATTATGCGAAAATTTTGTACAGAAAGTAAAATGACTAATGGGTTCAAATATTTAATAGATTTTTGACAGGTTTTTAAAATTTCTTGTTTAATATTTACATAAATTATTTGTTGTTAAAAATAAAAAAAAAAACTAATGAAATATGTAAAAGAGAAATATAAAATTTTGAACTTTAACTGAGCCCAAAATTACATTAAGGCATCTTCAAAAATATACTGACAAAAATGTAAGCAAAGAAATGTTTTATATTGTTAGTGATTTTGATTGATGACCTCACTTAATTGAAAACTAGAAAAATTATTTTGATTTCTATATAAAATTTGTGTAAAAATATTGGCAAAATTGATGAGGTTTTTCTTTGTTAGTTTAATAAACGCAATGTCAACTCGTTTTTAGAATGACTATTTTAACGTAAGCAAGAATTAATAATAATTAAGAATCATAGTGCTTAAAATTAATAAAAATAAAAAAATAGTGATAATTTTTTTGAGTTTACACGAAAAATAATTATAGCCTTTAAAATCTTGAAATGCAAATGGTTTTTTTTGTGTCATATCTCTTTTACCATAACAGAATTTGTAACGTGACAGAATGACTTAAATTAAAGTTTAAGAAACTTGAAAAAATTCTGTAACAAAATTCTGAAAAAAATTTTCTAAATTCTAAAAAATTTCGTAAAATTTAATTGAATTTCGTGTATTTCGAAAACCTTCAAGATATCATACTTATTTCTAAACAAAAATTTTATTCATTTTTGATGCCCTAAAAGATGGTACATGTTAAAGTACTTATTATTGAATCACACTGTATGTATATATAAGTAAATGAAGAATATGAACATTAAGTAAATGAAGAATATGAACATGAAAACCTAGTTATTTTTATTTAAGTATATCAGAAACTACAACCTAATAAAAAATTATAATAGTTTTACAACAACAGGAAATTTAGAATCATAAATAAAATTTGCATTTGTATTTCTAAACATGACACCAAAAATATTCACTATTAAATATTAAAATTAAATTTATTTAGAAATTCTCATATTACTAATCATATTTAATATTATGCTTTGTAAAATTTTCAAAATAATAAAACTAGTTTAATTATATAAACGTATGACTATTTACAAAATATAAAATTTTAATTGATAAAATTAAAAATTATTGTTATGACCCAACAAATTGCTTTTTCATTTTTTAAAATAAGTACGTGCTAATTTTGTAATTTGACAATATGATCCTATTCTGGGTAATATTAAATATTTAAAAATTTCTACAATTTTTTATTTAACTAAATACATATTTTGTTTTTTTTGTATATCATTCAATAATTGATTAATTTATTTTTTTAATATTTATTTGAAAATTAAAAAGAAAAAAATATTTAATTTGGATAACATACGTGCGAATATGTCAATAGATATGTCAACGACAAATTTTTCAAAAAAAAAAAAAAAAAAAAACAAAAATCAAAATTAAATTAAATTTTATAATAAGTACGTACAATATTTTAAATAATTATTTTAAATTTTCCAATATATGAACAATAAATTCAAGATTAAAACTTCTTCACTTTTTAATTAGTTGTACTTAAGGGAAGGCAAAAAGCAAGAAATAATAATAAAAAATAGATAAGAAAATAAATAGATGTTTATTAATTATTTTCTTATCAATTATCACATTTTTTTTTTATAACAATTTTTTTTTTTAATTATTAAATCACGAACATTATTATTTTGGATTTTGCCTGTTTTTCAAATCGCGTAATTCTTTTTATCAAAATACAGGGGCTTATTATAAATATACACAGATACATATAAGATAATTAATATTTTATAATTGTTTAAATTTTTAGTAAAACAAATTCTAATTATTAATTTTATCAATTTGTTTTTTGTTTGTTGTTATTCTTAACATACTATAATAATTCAATTGTTTGATAAGTGGTGTAAATTTAACATAAAAAACGTGCTTTAATGTAATTTTAATAAAAAAATATTTTTTTTTTTGATAAATAATAAAAATTATAAACAATTACATATTTTGTTTTTATTAATTATAAATTAAACTATTAACATAATAATGTTAATAATTTGATTTACAATAATGTATTCCATTGTTTAATTACACAAAAACAAATTCGCCGTGAAATTAAGTTATTATACTTAATACGAAAAAAAAATTAAATTATGCAATTATTAGTATTAATAACATTTAAATGAGGTCATTATTTTAATTTTGAATGAATATAAAAAGTATGTAATAAATGATGTTAATGACTTTTTCAGAATACATGATGTTAATTTAATAATTATTTAGTGTTCGAATAAAAAATATAAGCTTTTCGTTTAGTTTTTACAATGATTTTGTATATATAATATATAATTGTAAGTATAACAAATGAATACTTAGTTTTTATAAAATAATAAATTTTCCAATTGTTTCATTTCTTTACAATATCTTAGAATAAACTATTGTATTATAAGAATAGAATTTACAGAATAAATCAATATATGTACATGAAATTTTAAATGTACATCAATTGTTTACCGCAAAACTAATATGACTCAAAACCCTGCACATTTAAGAAAAACAAATATTAAAGTAAATGGAATTTAAAATATTTTCTCGCTATAGAATTATTTCATAATGTATTTTAAGAGATAATTTTCAGAAAAGCTAGTTTAAGCTAGTAATGTTTTAAGTGCTTATTTCTAAATATATAATTCAGAAATCACATTTTTTTTTAAGTTATGCCAATAATACAGTAATGAGCAATTTGTTTTTACAGAAAATTCTACGAATATTAACTAATACTAATAGTGCTTATATTTACAATATATTTATTTACCTGAAAATGATTTGAACAATCTGTACAACCAAAGAAATGTTTAACATAACCATGTATTGCTTGTAAAACTTCAATTGGATCTTGTGTTTCTTCATTTTCTGCTGCTTGTACAGTTAAATAATGAAATAATTTCCATAGGCCACATGTAAAACCTCTTGATAAATGTTTAGAACCAATACAACCAATCCATAAATCAGTTGTTGCAAATAAAGGCACATCATTATCATTAACAATATTCTTTATATAATTTTCTAAATCATTTCCATATATATTTTCATTATTTATTTTAACATAATCATATAATTTATTCATAAATTCTTCACCATTTTTACCTAATGGACTATAACGTTTTATAATACTAATAAAATTTTGTAAAGCTAATAAACGTTCACCATTTATATTAATATATTTTGGTATTTCATGAAATAATGCATAATGTAATGCATGATCTAAATCAGCTCTATATACAACATGAACACCATGATCTTTAACATATTCAATTATTTCACTTATATTATTATAAATATCTTTATGTTGGAATGTTATTATGGAAGTATGTTCAGTTGTTGAATATGTATATAAATTTTTTTCTTCTAAAAATTTAATTATATGATTTTTAAATGATGTTTCATTTAAATTATCGGAATGTATTTGTTCAATATTTGAATTTCTTTTATCAATAATTGATATTGTTGTTGGTGTTACTATATTAAATGATACTGCAATATCTGGATTCGTTGTACGTCTTATTTGTATTGAATCATATAAACTAAAATCTAATATTAAATTTGATCCTAATGTTGAATTTTCATTTTCATATATTATTAAAATATATTTAATTTTTTCAGGAAGATTTTCAATTAAATGTCCTATATCTTTATTTGTTATTTCAGAAAAATCTGGCCAATAATTATCAAAACGTGATTCATTCATTGCTTGAATTATTAATGTCTGAAAATAAGAAAAGAATAAAATTAGTTTTTTTTTTTATATTTTTTATTTAATTTTACATACAATACAAGTAAATATTTATTAAGTTTATAATTTAAGGTTGAATGTTATCAAGACCTTATTATACACACAAGTATTTATTCATCAATATATAAAGTATAATTTATGTGAATTAAAATAAGATTTGTGCCTTATTCTAAAAGGCACAAATACAAATATTTAACAATATTAAAACAAGTGATATTAGTATACAATGTGCAACAATTATTTGTATTTGCAAATATTGAATTCAATCAATACGAAAGTTTTAATGACAGCTTTCTCAGCAACAGAACAATATCAGATATTTTTACTGTCAAAAATTATTAATAAAATTGGCTTGAAAATAGTAAAAACATAAAATTTTAGTTGTTGTCAAACAAAATCCATGAACAATCGTAGATTATAATAAACTATGATTTAAAAACTGAATCAAATACCATTATTTCCATCAATGAAACTAGTGCCCTAAATAAAATATCGATTGACACGACAGTAACCTATGTAAACTCAACTGTAATCATACGCTAATTAATGACCTGGTTGTCATGGGATGATGGTAGGAAAACGGTATATTGGTTTCGATCACTTCAACCATCCAACTTCTTTACTACTTCTTTATTTTGCTTAAAATCAAAAAATACAATTACAACCCTACTACTTATAAGTACGAGTAAGTACTATAAATCCTTTTGAATGAAGTGATTAACCACTTACAAATCAAATCTACAAAAAAAAAAATAATAATCTCTCTAATCTCACTTCTTTCGCAAATTTGTATACGTTTTATAAAATTATAAAATAGAGAAATAAATTTTATTTGATTTTCATGTGCTACGAAATTTTTAGTGAAAGCACATTTATTTTTGTTAATATTAAAATAAATACTTTGCATAATCTAAGTTTATATCTTTATTTAAATAAGCATACTTATACTTAATACAAATTTATTATTATTTGAGTTGTAGTTTTCGATTAAAATGATTTTTTTTTTACATTGTATAACAATGAAATTAAATAAGAAAAATTATTTATTCTCACATTATATTTTTGTTAGCGTGAATAAATCAGATGAATAATTTATGTATATATATACAAATAAGTATGTTTTATATAAAACCTAATTGGAAATTCCGCAAACAAAACAAAATATATATAAATATGTATACATATAAGTAATAATTTTGCCACGTCAACTATTTATTTAAAATAGTTTTTAAATATTAAATTTATACAAGTATAAGTACAATGTGTAACAATATGCTATTGAAATTCTAGCTATAGAGAGAAGTAAAATACAAAATAATAATTTAATTATTTTCTAACCAGTCTAACATTTTAAATTAGTTGAATATTCAATTCTTGGTAACAAAGACCTTGAGAAAAGAAATAGCTGAGTGTATTTTACTTATAGATAAGACAACAAGATTTTTCAATAGACAAAAATCTCATTAAAAAATATTTTCTAATTAAGTATATGAATATATGTACATACTAAGATAAAAAATTAATTGTTGATACTTGAGAAATTTATTGATGAAAATAGAAAATTTTTGAAACTATACCTAGTTTACCTACCCACACATTTTATATACATAGTATCTATATTTATTTACATTGTAAAATTATTTATTTTACAAGTTGTTTATGCTCTTCAAAGTAATTCATGCACATAAAATATGTACTAGAACACGATTATTTAACATATATATTTTTTTTCTTAGAAAATTATGAAAAACTTTTAAAGCTTCCAAAAAAAAATTATAAGAATTGTATACAAAATTATTCTGGTCTTAAATAATAAAGTAGGGTTTCCTTTATTTTTTTCTTTTTCATTCAATTCACATCTTAATTCCAATAAGTATAGAAATCTTAGGAAGCATAGTCCCGAAAGTCTAAAAATATTAAAATTTTTATGAATAAGTAATTTTGTTTTGAAACTATTGTTGACAATAAAAAAAATAAGGAAATTTAAAAATGCAAGGGTAAAAAATTTCATTAAAATAAATTAAGTATTCAAGGACTTAAAATATTGAATATTAAGTAAATATAACAAATGCAACATGAAAAACAAACAATATTCAATGTCTTTAATAAAAAATAAAAGAAAAACAAAAATATACTATGTATGTATGTAGCTATTATTTAATCGAATATTTATGCAACGCTTTTATTAACCTTTCTGATCCTTTTTTAATTTTAATTTTTTACTATGTAGGTATTTCAATGGCCAAGTGCTTTTGTATATAAATTTTACACAATGTAAGTAAACAATTATTATGTAACAAAAATATTTATGTATGTATTTAATTAAGTATAATAATTTAATTTGAAATTTAAAATTTTTTCATTTCGATAAAAGGAACTTCATTTTACCAAAGACCCTAAAAATTTAGGTAATCTAGATTATCCATTTTATTTAGTTCCTAGGTAGGTAATCGTATTTTATTTTTTCTTAACTTATTAGACTCTTTCCTAATTTTTTATCATGCCTTTTATCATGTTTATTTATTGAGACAGCTTTTTGAATCAAATTAAGAAAACACATCGAAACTAAGTAGGTACTTAATTACAATTACATCTTGCTAAGCCAATATTTTCAATTAAGACCCATGATTTTATTTTCATCTCATACTTAAGCATTTCATTTTTATAATGTTTTCTTTGTATACAGTAAGGGTGGGTATTAAAATTTCATTAATTACAAAAAAAATTTAATAATAAAATTTGCAAATTAATTTGAAAATTCACAGAATCATGATCAGCGATTTTTTTCTTAAAAAATTGCTTTCGTTTTCGTCTGAAATTCATTAAAATTTTGAAACTTTTTCATAAAATTTGAAGACAAAATGAAATATACAAACTATCTAGCTTTTTGTTAATTGTATATAGTTACTGGTAGAGTTCATTGACGTTAAAAAACAAAAATGGGAAAATTATATTAAAATAATTTTCGAATTAAATCATTTTGGTAACAAAAAAAATACTGAAATCACGTAAGTATCATAATTATTTTTACATTTGATTTCTTTTTCTTATTGTTAAGTTACTTAATTCTATACTGGTATGGCATACTAACCTTTTTAATTTCATTTAAATCTTGTGATTGTATTTGATAACCAATTTTTGTTTGATCATCACCTTTTAAATAGTATGGTGAAAAATATCTTAAACTTGGATAACCCAATATTTCATATTCTCTACATATATCATTATTATTATCATCTGCACAATCAATTGCAGCAACTTTTATTATTCTTCTCCAAGGATATATATCTTCGGCTAATTCTTTATATTTTGGTGCAAATCTTCTACAATGACCACAATATGTATTATAAAATTCTAATAGTGTACCATATTTTTGATTTGATATAAATGATTTCACATTATCAACAGTTAATGGTATTACTTTATCTGATGAATTATATAATCCAAGATTCGTTTCCAATTCTGGACTTCGGCTTAAAGGAACACCAGAATAACCACCTTTTAATGGTGATCCAATCAATATAAATATTATTGGTATAATTATGAAACTTTGCATTTTGTACATTGTAATTTATTTACGTTTTTCTGTTACAATAAAAAATCAAAACTAAAAAATTTTAGTATGTTGGTAAATCCGATTTATTCCTTTTTTACTTGGTATGATGCGAGAATATGAAAACATTCACAGATATTTCTTGAAATCGAAAAAAAAAACAAAAGCAAAACGTATATATGTACATATATTGGTTTTAATGATGTATTAATTAATATTTCACTTATATTTATATTTTTTGTATAGTTTAGGCACTAGTTATTAATTTTTAACGCGAAAACAAAAATGTTTATTACACTACGCAAAATTTGGCTGGAACTAGCATTTTTTTTACTATATATTGATGTACATATACATATGTATATATATATACTAAAGGTATATAATATTTGGAGGACAACAATAATTTGTATGTATTTCCTTGTTTTAGGAGCAGATTATTATGCAAATGTCCACGAATAATTGTTTTTCTTAAATATTTTGTTTTGTAAATATTTTAAAATTTTTCTATTTTTCTTTTTAACTTTAGGAATATAGTGAAATTTTCACAATTTTAATAAATTGGCCAACTTAAATATAATTTAAACTTTTTCGAATACACTTTGACTTTCTACTCACTACTAAACTTTTTACAGTCAGGTGTGGTATATTAATATTAAAATAATATAAATAAAAAAATTAATGTGAAAATTTGAGTACGGGAGAAACACAGGTAAATGTCACAATTAAACAAATCACACAGAGTATTACCAATTAGTGTTATTATGGAATTTTACTCAAAATATTTAATTCACAATAAACATTTCAAAATTTGAATACAATGGTAAAATTAAAAAAAGTGTTTATTGGGTAGAAACTAGTTTTGACAATTGGTTGTGAATTAAGAAGAAAACAAAGTAAATTATGTAAAATATCGAGTACAAATTTCTTCTGACTATTTGAAAATGTATGTGTATATCAAATCTATTATGATTCATTATTATACAATTAATATCTGATTTTGGTTTTGAAATTTTTTTTGGAAACATTAATTTCTTTAATCTTAAAATCTTAAAAATTCTATTTTTTTAACAAAAGAAAACTAATTAAATAATATATTTTAAACATTTTTTGTTTGACTAAAAATATTATTATTCAATTTTTGGACTAGTTATATTGATTTTGATATAATGTACTTTGACGTTGTCAAAAAATAACTCAGTTATTTTTTATTAAATGAGTTATCAGACATGCGTTCTTTCATTTCATTTGTATGAAAGCATAAGAAAATTGTTGTTTTATTTGTTTTTTAAGTTTTATTTTATTTTATGTTTTATTTACAATCGTGACCTTAAAATTGTGAATTTTCATGTAAATAAATTCTCATGAATAAATAAAATATTGCATATGTTTAGGAAAAAAATTAAATAATTTAGAATATCATGTATATATACATATAATACGAAAATTGTTGCTCAACATTTTATTATCAATAATTTTCTTTTTAAATGACACTCCTACACTCTACAATTCAAGGCATAATCGCATTGAATCAAATTGAACAACATTGAATGAAATACTTGTTGCAAATTAATTAGGTTTCCAATAAAAAATTGATATAAATTAGCTTTTAATATCGTTTTTATTTTTAGATTTCAAGCAAATATAGCTTCCCAACACTCAATCATATAATTTTCAAAAAAAAGCTTAATCTTCGTTGGATGATTTAAGATTAAATATCAGTTGGATGATTTAGGATTACAAAATCTTAATTAAATAAAAATCGAATTATATTTCTCTTAAATTCACTTATTACTCACATAATTAAATTAAGATAATTGGACTCAAGTATGTTAGAATATATGAAAAAACTTTAAATCAGACATACTTAAATAAATACCTTTACATACACAAACTTTGAATTATTACAAAATATCCTTCAAAAAAATCTCATAATTGCAAAATTTGTTTATAGTCATTTTTTTTTTCGCTAAATATTGTATATAGGAAAAATTTAAATATTTTTAGAGAGTTTATTAAAATGTGTTAATAACCAGAAATTTTAATCCTTCACTACATACATAAATAATCTTGCTCGCAATATTCAACCGGCAGATATATAAATATATACAAACGTTTTGTATTATATGTTATATACATACATTCAAATACAATACTACATACTCGTATATAACTCAACAATATCTTGGTATACTATCCATCTACATTATATTTAAAGTAATTTCAATATTTTTTTTGTTTTTCTTTTTTATACTTAACCTGTGCATATATCTACATATATTCGTTTTATAAGTTACATTCTTAAAATTGAATCAAAATCTGATTTACCGTCTTTTTATAACTAGAAAGAGTAAAATTCTGTATGCAATTTCTAACATTTATTGAGAGTACTTATAGGTACTAAAAATTTGATTTCTTATAATTGAATAAAAATATATTAAAAGTAACAGATTTTATTTGTTTTTTCTTCTTTTCAATTAATACAAAACATTTTTATATATTAAAGGATGGATCTCTTTTAACAGTTCTACAATTTTGTAATGTATATACGCACAATATACAAATTTTCACACAAAATTATAAATTGGTGAGTACAATATGATTTTCTTATTGAAATTAGTCTGTTATTATTCTTATTGAAATTAGTCTGATCTATAATAGTCACTTTTGCTTGAAACATATTTAACCATATTCTATTTGGTCGTATCGCACTTGAAGTGTAATTTAAAAATATTTAATAATCACAATCGAAAGAAACTACCTAAACATTTATTTTTATTATTAATATTATAAATTTTATATTATTATTATTGTGAATTTATTTATTATTAATATAATTAATATAATTATAAAGATAATTATTATATAATTATTATACTATTATTTGTAATAATTATGCTATATAATTATAAAGATAATTATCTTTACATTTTAATGGCATATTTTCATTTGATTCAAAAAAGACGAAAGCTAATTTGGAATTGTAATCAAAATTTTTCAATTGAAAAATGTCCATTTTTAATTATATCAATTTTAATGTATAATGTACAAAGAAATTCAACAAAATTATAAATTTCGTTTGTTTTCAATAACAAAATAAATCAATTTTAATAAAATAAGTAAAATGTGAAAAATTTAATGTAATCTAAAATAGTATTTAAACAATATACTCATACAAACACATATAAGCAATAAGTTTAAAGAAAATGAAACACTTCAAAAATAAACAGTATATATTTTCAATTCAACCAAAAAAAATTTCTTATCCTTCCTTGTTTTAACACAAATATTTTATTGTGTGATTACAAAAAGGAAAGAGTAAAATTACTATAATTGAAATAATATCGTTAACATTAATTGTAATCACAAAATATTCACAACATTTTTATTTTTGTTGGTTGTCGTCGTTTATCAACTTTTTTTTAGTCATTTGCAGTTTGTACGTTCCGGCAAGTGGTTGGTTGGATTGAAAATTTATAAAAAGAAAAACAAAGTAAAAAATTACGATTTCGGTTTGAAATAAAATTTTTTTTTTATTCTTCTTTTTTTTTATTATTATTATTATTCAATTTTGTGTTTTATTTTAATTGATCGAAAATATATTAAAAAAAAAAAAATTAATTGAAAAATTTTTACATTAAGTAACTAAAAAGGAGAAAAAAAAAATACGAAAAAAAAAAGAGGGAAAAATTAATTTTAATGTGATTATCTTAAAGAGTGAATTATAGTGATGACAAAAAGTTATTATAGTTCTTTTTTTATTTTATTTATTATAAATAATTAAAATAATATATATATATGTATGTATATTATAATTTATATACACATACATATATATGTATTAATAATATATAAAATTAATTAATTTTTTTTTTGTTTTAGTTTAATCAAGAAAATCTATAAAGAAATTTTTATATTGATGGTGCTATACAAAATTGAAAAAAAAAATATAAAAATATAATTCAGAAAAATAATTATAATTATAATATTGACAATTTATATATTATGTTTTAATCAGTTTATTTAATTACATATATATATATATATATAAAATAATTTTGTATAATTTAAGTGATTAAAATTATCGACGTTTTGATTAATAAATAAAAATTTGTCCTTATTGTAAATTTTATACACATTTTATTATATAGTACAAAAAAAAAAAAGAGAATTTTAATTTCTATATTTAAGAATTTTTCATATTTAAAATTAATTAATTAATTATTTAATATAAAGTATTAACGGTGTTATAATAAAAGTATACATAACAGTATTTATTTTTTTTAAATATATTTTAACGGTAAGTAATTAAGTTTTATTTTGGTATCGATAATTATTTATCAATATATTTAATTTGAAAATTATATAATATTAAATGATTAATTTATAAATTACTTTTGCAGTTCATGCATTACAAATATTAAAAATATAAATATCTTTAGAATGCATTTTATAAATAATAATTATATATGTATATATACATATATATGTATATAAATTTAGAATTACGAAATAATTATTTACCTGATTTATTATTTTAATTTGATGTATTTAAATTGGGCCCTGCTTTGCTAAATGTAAGAATATAATTAGCCAAAAAATAAATGTTTAACAATTTGTCGGTATAAACCTAATGAAATTATAAATTTTTCTTATTATATACTTAAGCAAGTTTTGTTTTTTTTTGGAAAAAATATAAATAGTTATGTATAATATAGTAATCCAAGTTTATATTCTGTTATACAAAATTTTTTGTAAGTGGCTAATAAAAGAAATATAATTATGCCAACTTATTTAAATACTTATTTGAAAAGTTAAATGAATTTAAGTAATTATTCATTACAGCAATTAAATTCTAATACAAAATTATATAACTTTTCCCTTTTATTATATAAGAATTTTAGTTTAGTAAAAACTTAAAGACGTTAGATATAACAATTAGTTTAAGTTTTGTTAAAATTATTAATTTAGGATAATTGTTGGTATAATACAAATTATTGCTAATTTTGTATAAGTAACCCATATTAGTTCTGTCAAAAAATTAATGGAATATGTACAATTATACACAATATTATAATTTATTATTTTGGTAGTAAGTTTCGGAAATATTTAAATAGTAAAATTGTTAAGAAGGATTGTTAAACTATATAGAATATGTGATGAAAAATTTATTTACTAAGTTAGTCAAAATAATTAAATTATTTATCGGTATCCATTTTAATAAGTATGTATATATTTGATTTTTTCGACAGCAATAATGTTACAGAAATATTTTATAAGCAGAGTTATGTTGTATACATCATATCATACCAATTCTTATTCATATTTTGTATGATTGTTGTCATACAGTAAATTAAATTAATTATTTTCGGCTGTATGAATACCCTTTTAGCGTGTCGTTTATTACGCGGATAATGTGATTTTTTTCAAAAGAGTTTAAGCAGGTTTAAATAATAAATGGGAATTACAAATTTATTTTTTGTATATTTATAGTAAAATTCGATAATGTAATTGCGATATTTTTTATATAATTATGCCTAAAATTAAAATTTTTTAATTTTAGTAATTAAGTAACTTAATATAGAAAATAATTAATATGAAAGCAAATTAAAAAGAAAATACAAAACTAATTTAAGTTATAACAAAGGAATATTATGCACATACAGACATAAATACATATATAAGTATATACATACATACATTACATAATTGTTAATTCAATGAAGTATGTAAAATATTTAAATTAGTTTTTTTTTGTTCTTCAACATAACAACGAAAAAAATAATTTATATGAGGATTTTTCTCTTCAAGGATTATTTTTCATACTTTTTTTTTTATTTTTGTCATAAAATTTTTTGAAAGAAAATCGGGTCAATAGTTACTTTTAACCTTCTAATAAGTTATTTTTTTTTTTTTTTGGTATAAAAAGATTAAAACAATGGCAATATATGAAAATAAAAGATTGATTGTTAAATCTTTTTAGAATAAAATTATTGAAAAAAATTCTATATTAAAAAAAATTTTTGTTTTTTTTTGGGGTACTCTAAGTACCTGTCTTATTTCTTTTTATTCAACAATTATTTGGTAAAGTTTCTTAAGAAAACATAAGAGCATATTGCATGGATAGTTTACTTTAAAGATATTTTTCTTTTGCGTTTATATTTCGAAAATTTTCTTTAAGAATATTAAATATAAGAATAATTTGTAAAAGGAAAATTGTATGAAAAAGAAAACTGGGGTTTGTTATGAAAACAAAAAGAAGAAAATTGCTTTGTATGTCAAACATTCTAACATATGTATATAGCTTTTATAATTGGGCTAATTTTAAATTTTAATTATATTTATAATGTACGTATAATAGTTTACATATATACGTATTTACCGACTGTAGAAAGAAAAGAAAATTATGTAAAACCATAAAACTCATTATAGTTATAAAAAGAAATTTTGTTGGAGAAATTTCTATGTAGATATATGAACAAACATTTGGTGTTCACATGCTTTTAAAGAAATATAACAATTCAATCTAATTTCGGAGTAGTTGCAAATTTCGAATAATTTGTAAATGGAACCTATTTTTGTTTGAAATCCTGGTTATATTACAGTAAAAACTAAAATTTGAATTTAAATATTCAAAATCTGACATTTATTTTTCTTATAAAAATTTGGAGTCATCTATCGCAACAATTTGGAGTTATATTTGCGTTATTAACAAGTTACTCCTTTCAAATTTCTATTCCTGTCAATTAATTTCAAATTTTAATACTTTGAATCAGGTTCGCTTCAAAACGGAAATAAACTTTAAAACTTATATTTGTATACATAAGCAAATGTTGTTTCCTTCGCGATTTTGATATTGTTATACGTGTAAAGCAACAAGTTTGTATAATTTAATTTTAAATTGTACACTGTTACGGGTTTTGTATTTCGGGTGTTTCGTTGATTTACCTTTTGTATAACTAAGTATAGGACTAAATCTATTTTTCTATATAAAACTTCTATATTTATTTGTCATACTACATATTATACTTTTATATTCACGTAATAAAAAAAAAATTATATTTTTATCGTATTTGAAATAACAAAAAAAAGGGAAAATGTAAATATTTACTAAACAAATTTCAAAAAGTTTACCATTCTAACAAATTATATTATTTGTTGTTTTTTTTTTACGGTATAACATTTTATAATATAAAAATAATATGTAATATTTTATTTTTTATTTATGTGTATTTATAAATTATGCATAAAAATATTATATACACATACATACTTATATGCGAAAAAATACCTCTAAGAAAATCATGTGCAAAATTTAAACTTGAAAGGAGAGAAGAGAAAAAAGAACTCAAAAAAAAAAAAAAAAAATAGAAAAAAAAACTAAAAAAAAAACGTATTGAAGTTGCAAGAAAAAGACAGAAGGAAATTATAACTAAAGAAATTTTACAATCAAATTAAAAGGAAACTGGTTCCATTAGCGAAAAAGAAATTTATGATTAAAATCGAAAAATAAAAAAAAAAAAACCCAGAAAAATTAAAAAATCTCACAATTTTTCAAAATTCATAAACAAAAGAACACAACATACAAAGAAACTACTACTTATAATGGAAGAAGCAATTAGGAGATGCAAAAATTGAGTCAAAATACAGAAAGCTATACTCAGATTATCGAAAATAATTAAACAAATGGGCCAAATATGAATATGCAGATTAAATGTATAAGTATGTATGTATACTTAAAAATTATTGCATATAGAGAAATTAATAAAATGTAATAATCTGTTCTTTGTTGAAATTAATTTAAAATTAATAACAAAAAAATCTATATTATATTAAGTTATTTTAAATATTAAGTTAAGAAATTAAAATCTATATTATTATATGTCAAAAATTAATATTCTTTGAAAACAGAAAGATATGTACATTTTTAAATGTGTGCATATGTGTGTGATTACGGTCGAAACCATACTCATTTAGTTCGAAATTAATTGCATTTAATCAAACTTTATTATAACAGTTTGATGGGTGAATTACATTTATACAAAAAAATTACGTAAAAAAATAAAAAATTTAAATTACTTCAATTTTAGTTGCTTTAAAGTGTTTAAAAGTTTTGCCTTTAAACGTGTTGCTTATATGAGTGTTCGACTGTATTTTATTGTAATCGAAGTTC
Source organism: Condylostylus longicornis (assembly GCF_029603195.1). NCBI lineage: Eukaryota > Metazoa > Arthropoda > Insecta > Diptera > Dolichopodidae > Condylostylus > Condylostylus longicornis. The sequence continues at coordinate 7,600,528 of NW_026577996.1, forward strand.
ACAGAGAAACGTAATTAATTTAAATATAGTTGCATAGAATCGATTAGTTATTTTATTATTTTGGAGGTTTCGGATAAATTCTTAAACCATATTACATACATACATACATATGTATATGTTTCTTGCTAAAAGAAACCCCTCATTTTTGCAAAAAATTTTATTAAACCTTCCCAATTTTGATTTGAACTTTAAAATTTCCATTTTTTTTAAATAGATTTTAATTTTATTATTGTTGTGTGGCACAAATCATTTAGTTGCTTTCAGATTTATCCAACAGATGGAGTAAGCAATGAATTTTTTATACATATATATTTCACTTATAATAGTTTTTAGATTTCATTTTTTTTATTATTTTTTTCCATTTTAAATAATTAATCAACTTAAAAATTGTATTCGAATTTGATTTTTTTAATATTACATGCGTTGTAGATCCTCATCTCTGTATATGAAATCAATTTTATTCATTTTATATTTAATATTACTGAAAATATTCATGCATATTTTATATGAATCGGCCAAAAATTAAGGCCACTAAAGAATAATATTAAAAAGGTATAAAGAAACAACAAAACAAAAATGCAAAACATAAAAGTTTAATAACAAATAAATAAAAAAAAAACAATCAAGGATTCTTTGCAATTCTTAAATGTACAACTATGTATGTATGTACATATAAATACATGCTATTATACAATAAGCACATACAATATGCACACGTGTATGTTAAAATAATTTTGATTTTTTTTTTCTGTTTTTGAAAGATTTTCAAGATTTTAGAAGAAAAAATAAATTGGTGGCATCCAACAGTTTGTTTCGTATTGTTTGCATTTTTTTTTATTAATAATATTAATTTTTCTTTTCATTTATATTGTATTTTTAAATCTCGACTTCAAGAAAAAAAAATATTATGGTCAAAAATCCTATTTACATGAAAACTCTAATAGATTCTCGTATGATAATATATGTACATAATATATATGATATAATTTATAAGAGGTAAAATAAATATTATTATGAACTGTGTATAGAGAACTTAAGTGTTGCCAATAATCGCAAAATTTAAAATTGAATATGCAAAAATAATTAGACAGGTGTAAGTCATATGTATTTTCACCTAAAGGCATTATATTTCATCTATTATTAAACCTAAGCAAAAGGCTTAAATTAGCGAAAATCGATTGACGAGCATACATGAATATTCCTGAAGTAATTAAATTGTTTAGTACTATTATTTTGTGGGAAGTTTAAAATAAACTTATAGGTTATGTTTACTAGTGTTATATTTGTATGTAGAACTAATAAAAACACAAATTTATAAGTCAATGCAAATTGAAATTTTGTACACTTCATAGTTTGTCACCTTGCGATATTTGTTCTTCATCTATTATTTTATTGATATCAATCGGTAACTCTAATTAAAATACAATAATAATTTTACACGACTGCATCTTATACTTATTCACTACATAGAAATTGTTAAAAAAAAAAAAGTTAAAAAATTATAAACTAAAAAACATGAAACCTAAAAATCAGAAGAGAACAGCAAAAAACAAAAAAAAAATTTAACTTGCCGGTATCTTTGGCGTCAGAATGTCTGGCTGGCTTGGTCTTTTCTTTCTTTCCTTTTGTAATATTCGAAATCGAATTCATTAGGCTGTTTTCCTGTTATTTTGTTTTTTTTTTCTGTTTTATTTTTAAATAACAGAAACATACAGAAGAAAATAAAGAAAAAAAAAATAATGAATAATAATAACAATAAAATAATAACAAAACATATAAACGATTTTAAGTGTCATGCCATCAGAATGAACGAATTCAATTCTTTGACAGCATAACTTTTTAATAATACACTAAAGAAATCCCTTATGTATCATAATCATACAAAAAATATTTTATTATATTATATACAATATGTTTACATATATGTATAAAAAAATACAAAGGAAAAAAAAATAAAAATAAAAAAGAAATACAACATAATAAAGAAACAAATAAACAAACAAACAAATAAACCGAACAACAAAAAAACAACATTAAGAATACATCGATAAACACTGCTATGCTAGTATGTTGATACAACATGTTTATAGCCATTCTTTTGCTCTTTCTTTTATTGTTTAAAAAGCAAAGATTTGAACTTATGTGCTCACCTCCGTGGTGTTTTTTTTTCTGTTTAGTTTTTTTTATTTTATTTTTTTTCTTTATTATTATTATTTATTCAAAATTTTATTTATTATTACCTACCTTTCTATATACAATATGCTTACAAATTTATACAACAAAAATGTAATATAGAGAATTATTTGTATACACACACAATAAAAATACATATGTAAAATAAAAAAAAAACTTAAATATTGAAAAGAAAAAAAAAACACAAGAACTGGAAAATAAATGTACAAAAAATAAAAAAAAAATTAAAACAACCTTTCCTTCACACCTTTTGAAGAAACACCATAAAAAAGAAAAAAAAAACATATAAGAAACAATTCGCTTTTATAAGAAAATATAAGAACGTTGGGATGTTTGTATATCAATTTGTACGTTATTCTTAAAAATTATGAATTTTATTTGAAAAAAAAAAATAAAATTTCAATAATTAAATATTAAATTAATATTATTTTTTGTATTTTCATCAATTAAATTAAAATAACAGTTAAAATTTTATAAAGAACCGTTATCAATCATTTTCAAGACTTAAAACTAGCATATGAATTAGTTGGGATATGTGGCGAAATACTTGTAGAGATTCTGCCATGTGGAAATGAAAATGATGGTGAACATTCTTTGCGATTGCTTACAATTACTAGGAGGCATCCTCTAAATTTGCAGGATAACTATATTAATTGTAAAATTTGAATCTGCAGTCTACGGAGGCGGTCAGTGAACGACGTTGTGACTGTCATAGACCTAGATGTAGGTTTTGTGATTTTTGTGGGATGTCACAACAAGCCTTATATAGGCTGCAGTGATTAGGTTTGCTTGTTAATCGACACCCCTTGAAATCTAATCTAATTGAATGCCGTCAAGAAATGTGCAACATAGAATTGCGGGAGCTTCTGAAAGTGAAAAACTTGTGTTGATACATATAAAAAGAACATTAATTATACATTTCGGCTTTTTAGAAAATTGTGTAAACGCATTGGATACGCTATAAAAAATTTCAAACTTGGTAAATTTTTTTTTTTTCTAAAAACTTTTTTGAATATTTTCTTCTAAGAATTTTTAAACAAAACTTTTGAATCTTAACTTAATATGTAGGCATACATTATGCATAGTTATTATATAAATTTGTATGTACGTATGCATTTACTTATTTTCAATCTTATAAAGTATAGGTAAGCATGCGAAGTAAGCAATTGCAGTGTAATAGAATTCAAATATTAATAAAATAAATAAACCTTGTACCGTGCATTTATTTTAAGTTTTACTACAGTGACGTATATAATATTTTGATGTACATATGTATATGTATGTGTACAATAAATTTACACTATTATCTACATGTTTACAATATTACATTTTATTTATATAAATTCTATTTTAAATACATACCTACACACATGTGTTTATACATAATAATATTTACCTTTTATAAATGTTTACAATTGATTAACTTAAAAATTTATTTGAGCTTATACGAGTACAGTTATTATAATAGTACTGTTTCACTTATATGTGTATGCATATACATATTATGTGTGTATGTTGGGAAATATATAGGATACACAGTGTAAAAACATTTGGGTGTTATAATATTTTATAAAACTATAAAGTCATAAAGTAAACTTGTATGTAAAGAAGCTTACAATGTGTTTTTTTTGTTATTTATGTAAACAATTTGTTATTATAAAAGAACATTGGATACATATAAATGTAAAGTGATTTTGTAAAAGTGTTATAATTTTGATTTTAATTCAAAATACCAAATAAATATAATTTTATATAATTTATGTATTAAAAGCGACTGTGAAAATGTCAAATAATGCTTTGTATAAACAAAACAGAAATGGGTTAAGAAGGCAAAATTATTTCACTCGAGAAATCAAAATATTATTAAACTCTCCACTCGCAGCCAGCCATGGCTTATTGTAATTCCGCTTATACCGCCTATACTATCGCGGTCCCAAATAAATACTCGAAGATGTCTCTCGAGGAGTTTTACGCGAACTACCCAACACTGAGAAGACACCACCCAAGCCATTCAAACCTTGTGACAACCATACATAATATGTATGGCCGTCTCTCCTCACCACGTCAGCAGACTCTAATAGTAAGAGTAATATTATTTGTAAGTGTACTCGTATTACAGTTGAAATATTCTATTATTTTCCTCATAACCTCAAATCTTAGAGTACAAAGTTAAATTAATTTTTTATTTATACAAGTTTTAAAATTCTTTTTCTTGTTTTTACTCGTAGATTATTTGTGTCGCGGATGACTTTAAAATATTTTTAGTTAAGCTAATAAATCTTTCATTGTACGCTCATAAAATGCTACCAGATATTTTTATTAAAATAAACATTTAAATTTAAAAAAAATGAAAAGAAAAAACAAAGCAAAAAAAAGTAGAAAATACTAGACAAACTGGAGCGATCTATAAAGGAAATTTTGCTTTAATCTATATAATTTTTTTTTGAAACGTTATCTTTATGTATTTGTTTTTCAATGTGGTATGAGCGTGCGGTGGGTATTTTATACATTTTTTTTTGTAATTATTAAAGAATTTTTTATAATTTTTCATATTGCATATTTAATATTTAACGACTGCATTGGATACAATGAGGGCGGCTGTAATGTGATAAAATCAATTTTCATATGTCGAATTTTCACAATGGAAATGTATTTATTCGTAATTGCTTTGGCTTTCATCGATTCATTATGATTCCGTGATAAATCGATCCACTTTTGGGATTGTCAGGCCTTGCGACAGAAATCTATCAGGAAGTCAATAGGAATGTGGGGCAGAGCACCCTAAGAATGCGGGTCGCCAGGGGATGCCCAAAGGTGGAATTCTGTCCCCGCTAATGTGGAGTTTGGTGGTGGATGAACTCCTTGACGAGCTGCTTCGTCAGGGAATTGGTGTCCAGGCTTATGCCGATGATATAGACATCATCGCTAGAGGTAAGTTTGAGGGAACTCTTTGTGATATAGTCTAAAGGGGATTACGGGTGGGCCGGGCCTGGTGCGATACTGTGGGCCTCAGGCTCAACCCTAACAAGACAGCATTGGTGCCTTTCACTAGGAGAAGGAAGCTGGAGCATCTGCGCACAATATACGTGTGCGGAGCGGCTGTAGAGAGAAAATATGAGGTCAAATACTTAGGAGTGGTGTTTCATTCCAAGCTTCTTTGGCGAAGTAACGAGGAAGCTGTGTGTACACGGGCAACCCGGGCACTTATGGTTTGCAGGGCCATCTCGGGCAGGTCGTGTGGCTGCTCTCCCACGACCTGCCTGAACCTGGAACGATTGCAGAGACTCACATGCATCTGCATCACAGGGGCTATGAGAACTTGTCCAACCAAGGCAATGGAGGTGATTTTGGGACTAACCCCCTTGCACTTTGTTGTGCGGAGAAATAGAGCCGGAATAATCGGTGTGAGAGATCCGGGTCGCCTTTCGGGGAGGTTCCGCTCCTATCGATGCCTCGGGACGACATGGTAAGGGGGTACAGCTTCGAGAAAAATTTTGCCTCGTTGCTGAGTAACAGAAGGACTGGGAGCGTGACTTTTCGGGCCGCCCAGTTGGAACGCACGTTATTAGATGGTACGCAGATAGGTCAAAGACCAGTATTGGAACGGGTGCGGGGGTATTTGCGCCAAGGACCAGATTCTCCGAACCTATGGGAACTTTTCCGAGGGTGTTTCGGGCTGCGTTGCACGCCATTGAAATGTGCGTGCGGTTCAGCCTGGAAAGGGGGTATCGGGGACAAGAAATAATGATTATGTCGAACAGCCGGGCTGCGATCGGAGCGCTGAACTCATTTTCAGTATCCTCCGCGGCAGTATGGGGCTGTCTTGAGAAACTCAAAGAAGTAGGCAGATGCAACCTGGTCACACTGTGTTGGGTGCCGGTCCATGTGGGCGTGGAAGGAAATTAGGCCGCTGAAGCGCTTGCAAGGAAGGGGGCAAACACACCTCTTCTTGGGCCGGAGCCCTTCTGCGGAATCGGACCACATACTATTCGTTGGGAATTAAAGAAGGAATCAGAAAGAAGGCGGTCGGAGCGCTGGAGAAGTCTTCCGGGGCTGCGGCAAGCCAAGGAGCTCCTTTGAGATTATGACCAGAAGCGATTTAAGAAAATTATAGGGATGGGCAAGAACCAAGTGAAAGTCGTCACCGGCATTTTGACGGGTCACTGCAGGCTTGAAATGAGGATGCAAATGAGGATTCTTGCAGATTCTGTGGGGAGTATGGAGAGACCTCGGTGCACTTTCTGGGGGAGTGTGATGCTCTTGCTCGTGGGAGGGGGGAGGTGCTGGGAGGCTTTGCTCTAACGGTGACGGAGTTACGGTCTTCTGGTCCTCACAAGTTGCTTGAGTTCATCAGGAGGGTGGGTCTCGAGCGTGTGTTGTAGGGCATGCTCCGCATTCGGATGGGGGCGCACAATAGATCCTTATACGTGGTCGGGGTGCACTGTTGCCCCCTGTATACAAATCTACAAATCTACAAGTCAATAGGAATCTGAAAACCTACAAGTTTTGGGGAAATACATAAATTTATAAGATATATATAATAAATCATATAAAATGTACATGTATTTAAATTTTTGCTTTTAAATTTCAAATAAATTGAATTTTCAAAAAACTTTATTAAAATGTACCATATGTACAATATAAAATGGTAACAATGTAAAATATAAAATGGTAGAGTTTATTTGTATTTTTTAAATTAAACAATATTTAAAAGAAAATTTATAATTACTTAGAGACAAAATATAAAAACAAATTGGTAAATTATATACTTATAAATGCAATTATTAACAATAACAGTATCTTAAAAAAATGTTTAAATTCTAAATTAATTTTTAAATTCAACAAAAAAAAATTTTAAGTTAACATTATTCGTTTTATGTATATGCCTTTTTAAAAAAACATTATTATTTCTTCTTTGATTTCGATGATTCTTCATTTAATAATTCGATAATTTCACTAAAACCTAATAATACTTTGCTTACAAGATCTTCTAATTTATTAACTCTATCAGTTAAATTTTTTAGATCTCCAATAAACTTGTCATCTTTTTTAATATTTTCTTCATTTTTTTCAATAATTTCAAAATATTTTTGCAATTTTTTCTCTTTTTTATCTCTAATATCACGTTTCGGTGATTCTTCGGGAATATTAATTTCATTTTCAATAGTTTCATTCTCATTTTCATTTAAAATTTCTGTTTTTTTATCATTTTCTTCTGAAATATTGTTTTCATTTGACGGTTTTTTCTTATAAAAACATATAAAATTCAAAAATATTTTAAAATTTTTCTTTAAAAATTTCATTAAATCAATATCACTTTTTGTTATATCAGATTTAATTGCTGAATATGAATCATTAATAATAGCTAAAAACATATTTAGTAAAATGAAAAATACTAAAAATATGTAAGATAAAAAGAATATTGGTCCAAGAAAACGATTTGTTTCTTCTAATGCCGGATAATTAAAATCACCTAATATCATTCGTACCATTGTTACACATGTTGTTGAAAAATTATGAAATTCTTCTAATTTTGTACCAAATAATAATAGACCAAGTTGTACGAATGCCAAAAATATTATTAAAAACATTATACCAAAACCAAATATATCTTTAGCACATGATTTTAATGTATAACTAAATTGTATCATTGTTTTATTAAAACTAATATATTTAAATATTTTAATCCATATTAAAAATATACATATACCCATTATATTATTATAATGAAATTCCCAAAAATCAATAATATCAAAATTAATAAAATCAATTGTATTTTTTATATTAATTTTTTCAATATAATTTTTTAAATATGCAAATTTCCATATATTAAAAATTAATGATAGTATACCAAATATTAATATAATTAAATCTAATGCATTCCATATTGATAATAAATATTTTAATTTCATTTTAACCATTTCAATTATTTCAATTTTTAAATAATAAAATGTCATTGAATAAAATATAATTAATGATATTATTAAAATATAATTAAATATTGTATTTAAATTATTTAAAAATTTTATAATATGAATTTTATGCCATGGTATAACACCACCAGTTGGTGATATTTCAATATAAAATTTAATTAAACAAAACATATCAATATTTGCATTATATAAATTAAATTCTAATATTATTAAACGTGTTCCCTGATCAATCCATAAAATATTTTTTAATTTTTTAAAAATTTCTTCATTTTCATAACGAGTTAATTTTAAATTTTCAATATAACATTGTGTAGGATAAAATTCTAATTTACCCCATATTTGATATGAATTCAATTTAAAAAATTTTGATCCTTTATATTCAGTTTCGATTTCTTGATTTACACTATTAAATCGTCCATAACATGTTCTAAAATGTTTTTTAAATGCATTATGAATATTACAGGTATTATTACGAACACGATATTGACGTAGACGTGGTGTACCCAATAATATATTCATATTATTAAAAAATGGTGATTTTATTGTTGTAATATTGTCATCAAAATTATTTGTAAGTTGCTTAATCCTTTTATTAATTGATTTATGCTTACTGGCAACATATTTACTGTCATTATTATTCGAATTATGATTTGTTTCGATTCCATAAATACCATCAAGAAATGTAGTATCCATAAATGTCCAAAAATCAGCTACTGTTAAAATTTCATTATAAAAGAATTCTAATTCATTTTCACTTATTATTAAACGTTTAGTAAAAGTACGTTGAATCATATCATTAAAATGAAATTTATAAAAATTTTCACTTCCAAATATTATAATTGTTGCAGCTATCAAATATATTAAGAATATTCCCAATTCTCTTAAAGTATTTTTAATTGCTGAATCATCTTCGTATCCTGTTAGAGTTGATTTACTTTTTATTTTACTTGATATTTTATTATTGATATTTTGCTTGGTATTTGAATTCATTATTTGCTATTATTTAATTATTCATTTTATTTGTTTACAAATGACAACAAAAATAAATTATTGTTGGTTTTTTGACATTAATAAAAAAACATCTATAAACAAATGATATTTTAATTGAAATGAAAAATGTATGAAATTTATGAAATCGAACTTGTACTAAATAGAAAAGTTTTTGATTTCATTTAATTTCTGAACGAATTTCGGAAAATAATTTTGCTTACAATAATTAATTAACGTAGGACTAAACTTGAATTTAGTTCGGTATTAATTGGATAGCATTTTACATTTAATGTCAAACAATAGTTTTGATAGCCGTTTACACATTAATCTTACATTAAATTTTAAACAATTAAAAAAAAAATAATTGTATTAATTATTCGGACTCCAACATAATCAAATAATTTTAGCACTTACAAAAAAATTGTAAAATTAAACGAATATTAAGTTAGATTAGGTTGGGTTGACGCGACTACCGTAATGTACACAAATAAAGCCGTTGTCATACTGCTGGATTCACAAACTCTCCCGCCCTCATACGAGTAAGAACCAGCCAGAGCTTCTCAATAATCGGCTAAGGTCCGAGGTATTTACATTCGTCAGGTTCATAGTACGTAAAAAGAAAAAACACCCAAGACATCTCCGTCTGTTCCTTGTCAAAACTGGATATAAGCAAAAGAGATGTGCTACTGTCTCCTTCTCCGCCTAGTATTATACAAAAATTATTCACAATTAGAATTTTAAAACTAATTGTTGTAATATTAACAGAAATCATTGGAATACTCGTATTAATAGAAATTAACTGTTATCGATGTTAAACTTAAATTTTCTAAAATAGTTAAAAATATATTTTCTTAACCATATTCTATTAATAAAATAATAATAAAGTTTTAATATATTTATAGTTTTAAAAGATTTGTTTCATAGAATTATTGGTTTTTGTGGTTTGTAATGAAATTACATGAATAGTTGTGTTCATATGAAATTCCAATGTCATTTCATACTTTAGCTAAATAAAATATAATATATGTCTGTATATATGTACATATATAATGTACAGAACAAATCAAGGAATTGATGAAATGAAGTTGTAAATTAATAACTATCTAACTTTTAAGTAATCAAATGGAATTTAATTGGATTGATTGAAATACGTATTCTTACCAATGCTTAGGTGTGTAAATTCAAACTTATTGGAAGATGTGATATTTTCATTTGATATATCTTATTGATAACCTTATTTGTGTTCGCTATCGGCGTATATTACACTCTAAACGTATTATACAACCATCCAAGCGTAGAACGACGGCCACAAACTTGTGTAATAGAATAGCCGAAAACAGTAAATATAACTTAAACTCCAACTACTTAAAATTTATAGGTTAGGATTCACTCTAGTACAACAGTACACTCTAGTACAATTAACGGCTCATTATTATTAATAAAATCATTAAAATTTTCAGATTTTATTTTATAATTTAAATATTCTTTGAATTTTCTTTCATTACAACCATTCAAATTGAGTTTCATGTTCTTTATCAATTTTATTTTTTATGTACGTATTTATTTTTGAAAATAAAAAAAAACTTTATTAGCAGTTTGTCAAATACTTAATAATAATAAAAAAAGGGATGTCGTGAATAAAACTAGATTAAAAAAATATTTGCCAAATCAAATATTTTTATTGCAGTGAGACAAAAAAGAAGATTGCACATGTTAGTCTTTTATAAATTAATACATACAATTCAACTACATACAAATACCCGCATATGTATACGAATGTAAGGCATAAGAAAAGAAATAATAATATTAAATACTATATCAATTACACTGAAATTAACTATACAAACAAACACATGTGGAAAAGAGAAAAAAAAATTTTAATTGAAGACTTTTTTTTTTATTCATCACTTAATTTTTTGATATGTCGACGACTTGTCTGTCTGTGGTTTTCTTAAACGCAACATTAATAAATTTATTGCCTTCATTTCAATGACAGCATCAAATAAAAAAAATGAAAAAAAAAAGTTATAAAACTAAACGGTAGGCAATAAAGCATTTTTAAGAAATAATAAAAAAAAAATTAATTAAAAATACAAACAAAAAAGATCTAGTTACAAAATTTTAATATAGAGAAATATTTAACACTGTACACATGTACTCGTATGTATACATGGTTGCATACAAATTGCGTATTTGTAACAATACGCAATTATATATGTCGTTGAATTTAAAAGAAAAGTGATCTTAAATTAATTGCCATGGCTCTACAATTATGACAGAATACTGTGAAATAATATGTCGTGGCAATAATATTGCTTTAAAATTATTGATTGACTTTCCAAAACGATAAATCCACGACTATGATCAATGAAGGCAAAAAATTGATGGCCGTTTGACAGTTCACAAAAGATTTAATATTAATTTTCTCTCAAATAGAGTTGATCTTTTGGGGTATCACAGCTGTCTTCAAGGTTTTTGTAATCATATGCTTCCAAAAAAACTTTTTGAGTTAAGAGTTAGAGGTAATGAATATAAATAGTTTGCAACCAATATTAGTGAGAGTTTAGAATTCGTTGAAATTGAAGAAACGCAATTCACTGTGGTGTAGTGCAGAACAGCACACTGGCGTTATAATAGACGAAAATTTTACATAGGCATCGAATTTGATGAACAATTGAAGAAATTAGGAAGCATTTTATACAATAAATTTAAAGGGACTTTAAATTTAGAGAAATAAACTAATCTGCAACTAAAAAATACATATAACTATCAATGTTCTATAGCATCATTCAATACACTATACAAGTACAATTGGCTCAACAAAAAGTTATAAAAAACCAGTATGGCTACTAAAGAAGAACTTCTACTTTGGACTATTTATAATTTATACTCTTACACCATTGCGCACTCTTTTAAATTACGTATCGCCATACGCTTTTCGGTATTTGTATTCACATATCTGTATCGCTCTTACGAAAAAGAAATACTATAGAATTACGGAAAGGAGCAGTTGCAAAACCGTGTTAAAAAACTTAACAAAAAGGTGGAAAACACAATTTTTTTGAACTTTTTTGAGTCGTTCGATGAATTGTCAAAAAAATTTGACAGCTATGGTATTTATGTATATAAATCTGAAGTAAAATTATAAAAGATTCACTTTGAGCTTTCATAAATATGTTTTTGATGAGAATATGCACTGCTGTTTAATCGTTTTTATCTTTATAGAATTTATTAGTTTATGTTATTGAAATTTGATTGCAATTGTAATTGTTACAATACTGATTGTGTATAGCAATCAGTTTAAATCGTAATGTATAAGAAAAAAGCGAAAATAGAAATTTTTTTAAAAATATAATAAAATGAAAGAGTAAAGGGGTAAAAAAATTAATAATATTTTTAATCTTTCTCGTTATGTACGATTATATAACAAACTGCATTAATTTTGCTTTTTTTTTATTTTTGCTATAACGACATCTTGTCTGCAGTGCTAAAAATTTAACGCCTTTCATTATAAGTAGAAACATAATATGTATACGAATTTATGTATTAATAAAAGTAATAAAACAGTTAAAAACTTATTAAAATACGTTCCTGTCATTATTCAAGTTATTATAAATTTATATTTTTAAGCTGGCATTATTTACTTGTCATATATTACATAGTAGTGTCATAAATGTCAATATTCTTAATTTAATAGTAAACGGCAAATTGTATTCATAAAGAATTTATGTACGTTATGTTACATAAATTCAAGTGTAAAACATTAATTAGAAATTGATTGGATTGCAATAATAATATGCAAACAGGTATAGCAAAAAATGTAGCAAAAAAAAAAAAAATTTCAGAGTAAGGTAATAACACAGCAATGTAAGTGCGTAATGTATGTGTATCGATTTGGGTTTGAGTTAAATTGTGTTATATGAATGAGTGTAGACGTACTTTCATATACTTGATCATAAACCCATAAATTCATTATACGTAAATTATTTACTTGTTAAGCTATTGAACAGCTAAATTTTATAGCCGTTCTTATAGGTTATATACGACATATACAAGCGTTCCAATTTTATGTTAATTTAGTTTTGTTCTTTTACTTGAATATTTTCATATATTGAATGTAAGGATATAATTTTTTTGTATTATATTGAAATTTAATGTATTAAGTAAGAATCTGACTAGACTGGATTATTACAGATTAATGTTAATAAATGGCGTCAGTATAAAATTTTTTTATTTATTAGTTTGCTCATTTTTTTTTTTAGAAAAACAAGAAATTACTAAATATTTGATTTCGTCAAAACGATCGATTTGTTTAGTTTAAATGTGATTATAGTATTGTACTTATGTATGTATATGTTCAATCAATCTGTTGTATTTCCTAATTGATTGAAATCGAATTCAGAAATTTATTTTTGAAGTTTAATAAAAGATTTAGCCAAATTTTTACTGAAAGGTTTAGAAATAAAAATTAAAATTGATATTTTAAAATTTTTTCATGTTCTCACCGCCTTTAGAAAATAAGATTTTTAAGACGTTGACATTTGACATTTATTTTGCATGTGATTGCATTGATTTTTTTGCTAAATGTTTTTTTTCCGAAGATATCATGTTAATTGTGTAAGACTTAAAATTAAATATTTGGAATTAATTGAATTCAGGATACCATGGCAGAGAAAATGCTCTTTTAGTTGTCAAATTATAAACCTCACCTGTCAAATATAAATTAGTGTCTTTATATACTGGTTTTTGTCAATCATTTGCGGTAAGCCAAGCATTTGAAAGAATTCAATTATATATATTTTTTAAATATGTCATTGTGTATGTACAATTATATAAAATAACTGCTTCGTGCCAAAATTCTGTCAAATATTTTTTGACATTTTTTAATTATTCCATTTGCTTCAATTTAATCAATTGTTTGTGCAAATAATCCGTCACGTTTCCTACATTTTTTTTTTCTTTTATTTTAACATTGAGTACGTTTCTCATCTTAACTGTATGTTATTTAGTTAATATCAATTAAATTTCAAGCGTCATATACTTTATGGATTGTATTGTATATTTTATATATTCTATATACAAAAACAAATTCTGATATAATATTCGAACTAATTAACTCATTTTTCGATATAAAATGAAATCATGAGTTAAATAAACAAATAAATTGTTTGATTTAGTTAAAAAAACGCATGTGTTGTATGTTTGTATGCAAGTACTCGTACATATGTACATGAAAACGCCTACATTATAACGTCATATAAATTTACTGAAAAATATTTAAATTAATGTCCAGACAAGTAAAATTTTTTTCATTTCAAAAAAAAAAAATAATAAAAATTTTTATGCGAAATTTAACCTAAAAATAATGTTAATGTAAATTTTTATTTTGTTTTGCGTTTTTATTGTGATTAATTAAAGGATTTCATGGTTTTCATTTGAATTTTTACTTTACATGTGTGTATATGCTTAGTAAGATTCAAAATTATAAAACAAATTTAGATGAAATTATGAAAATTATAGTAAATTTTTTAACTGAGAAGTAGTTCAATTTTTGAATGGCATTTAAGCAGAAAATTGTTGAATTCTTACTTTTAGCTTAAAAATCAAGATCAGGCTGCTTAACTGCCCTTCAATTTATTTTTTTCCTTGCTCCTGAAAGTACTAAAACTTTTCACTTTTTTTAGAGTGAAGCTTTAGTTTCTGTTAAATAGGCGATGACTAGCTGACCGTAGTTAATGTTTGTTCTGTATTTTTTTGACATTGATAGTGTTTATAGTTTTTATAGTGATCTGATGGGGATTTAATACCGAGACTCTTCATTTAAACGACTGGTGCCATAACCACGGCAATTGTAATCGTCCCCTTACCCAAAATTACATTCTATACTAAAGATAAGTAAATGCAACAAGCTCTGCAGGCTTAATATAGTTTGAGGGAAATATGCTAGTTATTTGACAAACAATTATAGCTCATCCTTTAAATAATTTTCATCTATTTGTAGATATAGTGTGTCCTTTATTATAATCTTTTTTATTTTAACAAATAACTATAATCAAATTTTCATTATTAATTCCATAGGAGGGACCGAAAAAAAAAGGATCTAATTTTAAAATATTTTATTTAGACTTCTTCTTTTTTAATATTTTCCCTTTTTTTCTGGGTTATAGAAAAGGACAAAGTTTAAAAAAAAATAGCATTAAGAAAAAAGTTTTTAAAAGATAGAAAAATCTCTTATTTTCTTCTTATATGTACATATATAATTAAAGCCCTTAAAAGGTCTATATTATTATGTTCCCAAATGATCAGTTTATTTTAATAATGAATAATAATTATTAATTATTAAACTTAAGAATATTATGTTAGATTTTAATGTTATTTAATATTTTAATATTAAATTTAATGATAGCAAAATATTTTTATATAATCCTTTATGTAAGCACGAGTATATGGCTTTACCTTTTCGTTTTTTGTTCCTTGTACCGCCGCTCATTGGCATGGTGGTTCTCTAAAAATTTGCAACCATTATTCTAATTTTTATTACCCTTGAACTTTTTATATTTTAATATTTGAAAATCTTGTATATTTTTATAGTCTATATATATATATATATATATACTCCTTATATAACAGTAAAGTAATTATTATTAACTACATTTATAAAATTATAACAAATTCATGACATTGCATATAAGGTCAGGATAATTTATTAGTCATAATTTTTTTTTTATTTTATTCAAAAAAGAAATTTAATTTTTTTTAAGAACTTTCATTTTATATAAGTATACATACGCTTTAAAATTCTTAAAAAGTATTATACAATAAATTATGTATGCATATACTCTTATATTCACAAAAGTATGTATCTATAAATGTACATAAAATTTTAAAGTTAAAACTATTCAAGAATCATATACTTTTATAGTAGTTACAAATGTTTGTACTTGTATAACAGTATTTTTAAATATTCATAAAATAGTATGCATATAATATTCATAAGGGTATATAACACGTAAACACAATAAATAATTCCTTTTTATTTATAATTTTATTTTATTTTATATTTACATGAAAACTTCTTTAATTCTACATAAAAATTATTTATATAGTATTATTAAAAATATAAGAGTAACTAATTTTTTAATTAAAATGATGCAAATTTAGCGTGTTTATGTATAATACTTTTCAATATAAAAAAATTTCTAATTGTTATATACATAATGTTGTACACCCATTCTTTTATATACGTGGAATATGAGTATTAATATGAGTAATAATATGTAATAAATATTCTGTTTTTGAAATCTGAAATGTTCTGTTTTAAGAATATGAATTTCAGGAAATGTGTATAACAAAACGTATTATGCCTGTTACTTTGTATTTGTATTAAATATTAAGTTGAAAATTTTACTATACAGTAGTACGGATTTTACACATATGTTGAATATTGTGATTCTGGTGCTCTTTTTCAAGTCAGATGAATTCAATGCTAGTTACAGCCGGCCACAAGTCATTCTTTTTTTTTGATATGTTCTTTTGATAAGGTATAGTAGAATTGAGGCACATCCTCAATTTGGCTGTCGATTAATAGAGGGGGCGTATTATTCATTGTATTTAATCTCAAGCATTTAGTTCTGTTGGTGTTGATTTGAAGCCGATATCCGCAGCCAACTTTTCTAGGATGCTTATTGTGGTCTGAATATCCGCATATGCATGAATTAAGAGGCAGATTACGTCTGCATACTCACGATTTTTCATCCCGCTGCTTAATTCTCATTTGATTCCTCTCGGTATCGTCCTAACTCTTTTCATTAGCTTTTTCGTCGAGTTTAAGAACCTTAATTTTCATTCAGTCGTCTAAATTTGACGACCTTTAGTTATTCATTTGACATGTTAAAATAATGGCCATAATAGGAAGTGAAGTATTTCGGTTTTGATTGCAGAAAAATGCGATAACGAAGTGGAATAATCGTTGAATGAGGCAGAGTGGTTTAACTTATTTATGTTAAATTTCGGAAATGTGATATAGCAATACCTCATTTATTATGAATAAAATTGCTGCTGAATAAAATGGTATTTTTATATATACTTATAAACTTACTCATACACCTATGCATACCAACATAAACAAAACACTTGTGAAATAAATTATGCATTAAGATCGACATAACTTGATAAGAACTTTGTTTTTGGGGTTTTTTTTTTTGTTTTTGATTTTCAGTTTACATTTTAAACTGAATGAATTTTTATCGCTTTATATTTATTTAAAATACCTACACACATATATACATTTACATATGTAAATACAAGGTTCCTCTATATATGTAAATGGACCCACACATAATATTTTATATTGCATAATTTTGTAAATGTGTAAATGTGTGTTATATTTGTAAATTGTTAAGAATATTCAAGAATTAAAAGAAATAATAAGAAAGAAAAAGAAAATGAAAAAAGGCAAGTGAGTGAAGAACACAAAACGAGAAAAAAGGCAAGAGGATAAAAAGAATAAGGAAATGAAAAAGAAAAATCAAATTTTTCGAGATAAAAACAAATTATATGTATATACACATATAACGTGTAGGTATTATAAGAACTGAAAATTCTGAACTTATCGCTTTTGATTTCTCTTCTTTTATATATAAAGAATAAACTTTATTTTGCAATATATTGTACTTTATATAGGTAGATAGCAAAAGAGGACCGAGTATATTTGCTAGTATATATATACTTATATAAATTACTATATTTATATGCTAATACAATCTACCTACAAATTAATAGAGTAGAAAAAAAGGAGCATAATATCATATAGAAAAGGATATACATTCATATAAGAAATGGTACTTGAAATAGAAGGTCAAGGATAAAATTCAATTGGGAATTTTTAAGTAAGATTTTAGTAAAATAAAAGTTAAAAAATAAAGTATTATTTGTAATATCTGGTAATCTCTTAAACTAACATGATTACATATGAGAGAGAAAAGACACAGAAGGGGAAGGGAAGCAGGGAAGGGGGGCGGCTTTAGTTTTTCTAATTTTATTCAATGAAGCATAAGCCATGTTCATATTGTTGAAAATGAAGAAGAAGTTGTTTCTTGGTTTAATGAAAAATACTGAAATAGCGAAAATAATTATAATATTTTTTTTTTAAATTAATTTAATTTTAAGACCAAAAAATTAATAGTTAACAAGAATTCCAAATGGGTCTGTTGAACCAAAATTTTAATAATTCAAATATACATATAATTAATTTTAATAGAAATATGGATGAAGGGTTAACTATAATTATTTTTAAAATTTTTTATTATTTTTTTGCTAAATTTCATGGATTTTTATATAAGTTACTATTTCGGATGGTCAACTAATGTAGTATGTAAATTGTGATAGAATTTCAGTTACGAAAGAATTTCGAAATATCTAGCTACATAGCATATATGTATTGCATAATTGAATAATATTAAATTAATTTAGAAAAAATTGCATATTACTGGGAGCTATTTAATATATTGTATTTTAAGTTGTTGTTACTATATTATTAAAAATTTTTTTTATTAAATTATTTTAATATAAACCAGATTAGAATTATATTAATAACAATCCAAATATGTTTGAAGGCATATAGCACTTTAAAATTAAAATTCAGTATGAATGAATTTTGTGTGAAAACATTCTATATTTGAATTTTTATGTAGGTATACGCAATATTAAGTATTCCATTGTACCAGATCCCATTGTATATACACTCATTAATTATTTATTCAATCTATTTTTAAGTTAGAACTGGTTAGAGTTTGTATTACAAGAGATGTCCTTATAATATAGTTTATTATACTATTTTGTATATTGGCAAGTATAAAATTGCTATATCTATAAAAGCAAAAAATGTTATAGTATTTTAAGTATATGTACATATATTGGTTATAAATTAGAAAATATTTATATTAATTTATAAATTGTTCAAATACATACAATGTATTAAAGTAAAAAATTTATATATTATTTATTATACAAAGAAAAAAAAGGACATTATTTATATTAGTATACAGTATAACATAAAAAAACTTATTTTATTTCATTCAATAATACATAATATATATGTACCTATTATTATAAATTGAATACAATTAATTCTCTAAATTGAATTCTGAAATTTGAAAACCTGAAAAAAATTGAAATCTTAATTGAATTATGCAATACATTAAAGCTATGATATATGGCTTTCAGCGTGGTATTATACGTTAATATTATATGATTATTGGAATTTTTGACTTAAAAAAATTAATGCCATCTATTTCAATTTAATGAAATCAAAAAGAATGAATAATATTTTGTTGGAGAGAGAATGAGTATATGTATATGATTATGTAAATGATATGAGTATATCATTCTCTCTTCACATGTATATCATGTCATGTATATTATCCTGCACAGTGTTCTGTTGCATATTGGTGTAGTTATGTATAGCTGCCGAAAAATATAAGAGAAAAATAAAGTTTTCAATAAAATATAAATGGAAAAAATGAGAACAGATAGAATTTTTTGTGTCAAATTGGTGATATTATAAAAGTTTTATAACAGCATTTAAAAAAGAGTATTGAAAATCTGAAGAGTATTGAAAATTTACATATTGTTATAACAGCAGCAATTTTTCTTAAAACTTTTCTAATTTCACGTTACTTTTAACATTTTGTAAAATTTGTCAGAAATTCAAATCACTTTTGAAGTTATACATATCAGCTGTCATTTAAACTTATAAAATATTAACAAAATTTGATTGGTTTAGTTACTGAACCAATTTCTGCAAACTTTGTTTAGTATTTAACGTTAATAACTCCCGAGATAGTCTGTTAAATGATTGTATAAAGTTATATTTGGAAGCTATATGAACGGCTTTCTCCTTTAAGATCAAAATGCCGAAAGATGGCGATCTTTTGCTATTTACGTCTAATTTTGCATCGTAATTGAGGAACCATATTTCGTGTAACATAGCTGCAACCTATGGCAATCAGATGAATAAGTTGTCAAGTCTCTTTATACGAACTTTTTTACAAGTATTTATTTGAATAACATTGCATATATTCAGGCTGACTAGCTTAATACAATACCATAGTGCTTATGTAGAATAAAATTTTTTTCTTTTTACCTTCTATAAATTGTTTATGTTTAATATTATTTTTAATTTAAATTCTCCATATTTAACATATGTATTTAAATTTTTTTTCTCAATTTTTTTTTTACAGATATCTTCAGAGAAAAAACGATGCATTGATTGAAAATGAACGAATTTCGATTATAAAGAGGAGATCTTTTTCCTAAAAGTGAAAATAAACCAATTACAATAATACCGAAAAAAAAAATTGTTTGCAAAAAAAAAAATAATTGATTTTTATTATTTATTTTTTGTGTTTGTTTGCTGTTTTTCATTTATTTTTTGCAAAAAAAAAAAAATACTGTTATCATTTTAAAAATTTATTAGTTTATTTTTACTTTCAAAATAATATTTACATTAACAGAATAAAGAAAATAACAGAATATATATATATAAAATAAATATATAAATAAGGAAAACAAAAATGATTATAAGAAGTTTTATGGTATTATTTTTATTTATTAATATTGGTTTAACGGCAGCACCAGACAAGGAAAAAAAAGAACCTCCCGTAAGTCTTTCTAAAAATAATTGAAATTAATTTTGAAATTATTAAAATTGTATACTTTCTGTGACTCTTAAAAATAATTATCAATTCAAATACAAAAGGTTATGGCCTTTAGGAACAAATGCTTTCTATATAATATTTTAATACACGCGTTTATTATACATAATATATATATTTACATATATTATTTATTTGTTTATTATATTGTAAATTTATATATATTTAAATGTTTAAGGGTGGAACGAAAGTATACTAAAATCATTATTAAAGTTTTGATGGAAAATTGACTGAAGCTCACAAGACCAATCAGTAATTAGGAAACGTTGCTTAAGCGTCATACAGCGAAACCAAATCAAACAATTGTAACAAAACCGGGGTGATTCCATGTTGACAGCTGTATGACTTAAACGTTGAAGTTTGTTTTGGAGAAAAGGCGAGAAAAAGATTTATTTTACAAAATTGCAATACAAAAAATCTATTATACAATATTTTTGGTTATGCTTTATTTGGTATATGCTTTATAAGGTATTGCTTGATAAGATCGCCACTAATTTATATAGAAAAATAAGTGAGCATGTTTTAAAATATCAAGTTTATGAGAAGAGATAGATGAAATCTCATTACAACTTCTAGTGGAGATCACCAATACGCTTATAAAAGAATGGAGTTTTAACATATTCGTATTTAATACAGAATGATAGGTGTCAACAGTTTACTTAAATTTCAATAAAATTTTCAATAATTAATTTTTATTGTTAGACCACCTTTTGTAGTGTACATACATACATATATAACAAGTTTTTACAAAGGAAAAAATAAGAAAGAAAAAGAATAAAAATAGAGTTCAATCCGTGTTCTTTTTAAATTTTATTTTATTTACATATTTATTTTTCTGCGATAATATTATAATGTGTTTTACAAAAAGTACTGGAATATTTAATTTATGATGGGGAGAAGTATAAGTGTTTTTTTTTTTTTGTGCAAAAGTTATTATGTGATTGTCAATGTCACGCGTTTGAATGTTTACGGAGGATGATCTAAAATAATGACGTTTTATATTTTGATTAATCGATTCGTAATAAAATTTTATGCAATATAATAATATTATACAGAAATTTTATATACATACATACATATTATTATTTATTATGTAGTTTATAGTACATAAATAATACCTGTGAAGGTTATTATATAGGGTATATAAAATATTTTTTTATGGGAGTATGGTGCTCTGATGCGTATAATATTTTCATATACTGGTACCTACAAATTTTATGGTATACGTATATGAATATCATTTCTTTACAAACTAATGAACTAAAAATATTCAATATTTTTTCATATTAGAAATTAACACTCTCTTTGAGCCATTAACATTCTCGTAATGAGTGTAAAAGTTATAATAACATTTATAACAGTTTATGGGATAGTATAATTATTATACAATGATTCGATATAAAATGTTATACAAAATTATATTTTTTTGTGCTTTAGAAATAATTATAGGAAGAGAAAAAAGAGGAAGAATTTTTTTCCTCATTTTGAAAATTCGGGCGTTCGTACAAAATTTTCAATCAAACAAAAATTTTAATTTGAGTGACACATGTATTTATGCAAAAATGAAATATCTTAATACTTCGTTCGTTCTTTCAGAATTCATATTATATATTCAGAATACATATTCAGTTCTTCAGAATTCAGATTATTTTCTTAATCTTCGGAAAAAATCTACTGTTCGACTTTCTGAACATTGAACAGTGTAGCAGGGTTAAAAAATGTCCGCAATTTTTTTTTTTGTATAATTTTACGTCGCTGATACTTACACTTTTTCATTTGAATTATTTATGTATACCTGTTAAAGCGATTATATAACATTAACGCTCGCTATACGCAGCTATTGATCCTAGATAAAATTTTTGCTTTTTCTATACTTTATTCTTTTATATTATACAAAATATTTTATAATGTAGCTATATAAAAACTCAATGAAAATTTACCTAATTACCAATGCGATAAACGTATATAAAAGATATTGATAAAAATCTTTGGTGTTAAAATAATTTTTTCTTTTTGTTTTTTTCTATTGAGTATTTGCGATTTATTTTATTATGTTTTGAAATTTATAAGCTTAACATTTTAATTGGAATTTTAAATAAACACAAGTAAAATAGTACGAAGTATTCAACCTTCAAATTAATTATTTTATAAAAATTTTTTTGCTAATTAGTAAACTTTAGAGAGTAAAATATATTGCTGTTTAGTTCTCCAAATTAGAATTAGTATGTTTAGAAAATACATATTTAATAAGAAATTGTAAACAATAAAATTTTTTTTTGAATTGTTTCGAAACAATGCAAGTCTGTTTCTTTTTTAAATCTTATGACAGATTAAACTATCATAGCAAAATGTCATCAATGCTTTTTTAAACTTCGTATTTTTGCAATTTTTCTTAAAAATTTTTGATTGCTCTAAGTCGTGATTTATTTTATAAACTTATACGATACGTATACGAGGTGTGTTCATCTTAAGTGTCGTTCACGACAAGTATATATCGTGTATAACACCTAGAATTATCATGCGAGTGTCAAGTATTACACAGTTGCAGGGTAATTCTAAGTGCACTGTTACGGCATATGCATTCTAAATAATATAAAATAAAGATGGGTGGAGATTGAAGAAAACGAGAATAAATAAAATAACGAACCCATTTTAAGCTACACTTACTTAATTTTGCAAAATTTAAGAAATTTGATATTGTATGTACTTTGCAACTATGCAAGTATGGCAATACTGTACAGCAAGCATACCTTTGTATATTTTTGCAGATTATTTATAATTATTTTATAATTTTATATTTATTTAAAAAGTATCAAGAGTGTATACTTAACATAAATTCCCACCAATATTATAAAAGCAATGAAAAAGAGAAAATCAAAAAAAAAACTATTGAATTCCCTTATTAATTTAAAACATGTTAAATTGTTATAAACATTTTCGATTTCGCACATATCAAATTAATAAGACAACAAAAATAGTGTACATAAATGTAGTTGCTTTATATTGTTTGAAAATCAATGATTACACGTTCACACATGCATACGAGACGTATAATTGCCAGTCAATTCATAGTTATTTGTAGTTGTTTACATGCAAAGCTTACGATGATACAGAAGAGGAACGGGTTCAGGTATTTTTAAAATATAATGTGTAGGTTTGCGTATAGGGTAAATTTATCAAATTCATCAAAATGCTAATATATTTTGTTTAAGGAAGGGGTGTGTCAAATAAAAGTAGTTATGCACAATTCAATATAAGGAATTGAATAGAATGAATGAATTGTGTAATCTGTAATAAAATGAACTTGTTAAAAAATTTATTTTTTTTTTATTATCATTTTATGGTTCATTTAACGAAAAATAACATGGCATAATAATATATTTTAACAATATACAATTGAATAGATGTGCAATCTAATCAGATATCATTGGATAAATTGAACATTTTGATGCACTTTTCTAAATTGACTTTTCTATATGTAACCAAGGCTATAAAACACAATAATTCTTATTATGATAAATGGGTTGTTGGGAAATACTACAACAATCGGATTATAAATAATAAAAAATACTGGACAGGCAGATAACAATTATATTGAGTATTAATTTTACAATATCGCATAGTGAAGTATCAGCTGTAACTGGATTTTTTATTATCACTTTCTTTAGTCACCTTCACATTTGAATTCTTATATTTTTAACTGCACTTGCCATTTTTCCCGAAAGATTACTCATTTTTTAATGGGAGTTCTTAAATTTTTCTCAATATTTAGTTTTCTCATTTTTGAAATATCACTTTTCAAAACAAAGCCACTGCGAACGTTGACTAAAATTGGTATAATTATGTTTTGATAAAGAGCGGAGTCCGTGACCGTATAGTACAAAATTACTGGCTTTGTGAGTTCACTCACTCACTTTTTTTTTGTTCTGTAATGAAAAAGCGGGATACGGAATGAGGCTTTAAATATTGGAGTAAGACACTGTTTTTTTTACTATTTCTCATGCATATACACACATAAATACATACATATTTAATATATACAAGTAACAGAAAAATATTTACAAAAATAAAGAAGAGGTTCTTTAAAGATCTAAATCTTTACAATAAAGTAAAAAGACAAAATATAAGACAAAAAAAAAAAAACAAGAAAAAAAATGAAAAAGAACCACAAAAAACATAAAATTGAACACCTGTGCGTAACAATAGCGCAAACTGCTGAGATGTGAATTGATCGAATCGAAAGTGTATAAAACATAAAAGTGAAACACTCAAAGTCAAGAGTTTTCTGTTCTTTTTTTATTTTTATGTCTTTTTTTTCTTTTTCATTATTGTTTGGTTGTTGTTATTTGTTCTTCTTTTGTATATCTTTTATGTATTTTCTTTTTTTGTCAGTTCAATAATCGACATCCCAAGTACTTACTCTTCGTTGCCGTTGTTTTGTGAAAAAAGAAGTAAAAAGAAAATAAAAACGTAAATGATAAACAAAAAAAAAAAAAGAAGAAAACCAAAATCAATTCGACATTTGAAAGAAGATGCGACGACGAGATCTTCGTAAACGTATTTGGTACTATAGAGAAGACGCTGTTTCGTCTGGTTGGTTTGCTTTGGTATTTTTTGATTATTTTTTTTATTCATTTCATTGCTATTTCATGTCTTGTCTTCAAAAAATGAAAAGAAAAAAATGACCTGTGCTGTGACCAAAAAACAAAACCAAGAAGAGAATGAAATTGTAGATGAAAAAAAAAAGAATACCCATTTAATTCTTAATAACTTTGAACAAATACAAACCGACAGTTCGACTTTTTTTTCGCTTCGCTATTTTGTTTTGTTGTTTTGTATTTGGTTATACCTGCATATCTTATTTTGGTTCCTAATTTTAAGTAAATTTTTATTTACAAAGCTTGCCATCCCTCATTTCTCATCTCTTCTCAATGTCCGCTGAAACATTTAATTCTACCAATTTTTAGTTTTAGTTTAAAATTTTAACACTAGCATCAAAAAAACGCTTAATATATTTTTAATGCTTGACATACATGTACAAGATAAGATTTAGAAGATAATATTGGAATTAGTCAACAAATTAAAAAATTATGTGATATTTCTGACTAAAGCCTTCAAAATAAACCAGTTTACAGAATTAAAACCGATATTTTTTGAGTAAATAAAGGTGCGAGCTTTGTGTCAAAACACAAAAACCTATTTTTTTTGAAAATATGAAAATGTTACTTAACATCTTCGTTTCCTTTCACTTTCTTTAGAAAAACTGCGTGTATTTTCCTTTGAAAATTGATGTCTTCTGTATTATATTTGTTTATATAAAAGTAGGTCTGAATAAAATTTTATGCATTCTCAATTTTTTTTTAATTTTTATATCGTTTATACCTTTACTATTTATGTATTGTTGTTATATACATATTACGGACTAATGTTGCGTCGAATTAAAATGTAATGTCGAACTATCCCAATTCTCAAGCCAGTCAGAGTCAGGATTTCAATATTATTATTCGTCTAAACATCCAGTGAACAATATAATAAGGAATATTACTATAATATTTCACTTTATGTGTCCGCTTTTTTGTGATATGGCAACCTCATTTCATATTGCATATTTTTTTGTTTTCAATATTTAATTTATCAAAAATTATCTCACCATTTTTCGTATACCTATACAATGTATAAAATATTTTTTATTTTATTATATTGCATACTTGTATTTAGAGTTATGTACATGTATGTGTGTGTAGTATTAAAAATTCACAAATTATAAATTGTTTACATGTGTATAAGTGTATAAAAATAAAAATTGTTATCCTGAATTTGTAAAATCTTTGAATTTTCACAGTTGATATTTTGTGGTTTCGATCAAAAGAAGAGGATTTCAATAGATTGCATTGGACTTAAAAGGCAACAGAACAATTTGTATTCATCGTATTTTGTTATTATTTTTTAATTTTTTTTTTCCACTTGTATTCATAATGGTAAAGTTTATGTTCCACTTTTTTAAAATTCTACAAAAATATTTGAAAGTATAAAAAAAAAATATTAAATTCCTTGGAGATTTGTCTGTCTGCTGTTATTAAAAGTGTCATAAAATATTAGATTTTATTTAATGTGAGCTTATATTAAAAATAGTTATTATAATTATATGAAATATGATATTATTATATTTAGATTGTATAAGGTAATAAGAGAAATTGAATAACATTTGTGCTAGATTGTTAATTAAATTTAATGTAAAAGTGCAAAAATGTGCCAATTCAAAGGAGTCTTTGACTGCCTCAATTTCAAATGTACTTTTCATCTTTATAATGAATTTGAATATTATTGATTTAAAATAATTAATTAATTAGAATATGAAATTGAAATTTTAATTGAAAATATTAATTTAGATCATAATTTTTTCAATAAATTTTAAAAAATGTGTCAATCATGATTAGAATCTAAGTATTTTCCATGACATGCTTATGGCTCACTTATTTTATTTTAAAGAAATAAATTTTAATTTTTTATTTGTATATAATGCATTTTAAGAATATTAAAATAAAATATGTCCTTGTTTTATTGATAGCACCCTACATTATATTATCATAGTCTGTAAAGCTGATAAATCCAGTTATTTCCTCATAGAAATACAAAATTTCTTTTATTTCTTTTAGAAATTGAATTTTATATAAAATTTATAAATTGCATTTTGTATACAATAAATTGTATGACATTTAAATAGCATACACTATTCTGTGGTACTAAGAAAAAACTTCGTAACTTATTAAGTTAAAAAGGGTTGTATAACACAATTTTTACAAATTATACAATACGGCATAAGGTATGAGAATATTAATAGTATGTATTATGATATAATAAAATACATATGAAGATCTATTACCAAATTAGCTCTTTCAGGGCTCAGGCAAACATTAAATTTTTAGTTTTGCAATTTTTTATTGTTTATTTGTGTTTCATAGGTTTATATTCAAGTCCGCATACTGTTACAAATTAACAAAACGTTAATTTAGTAATTGCTTATACCGAATGAGTTTCTTCATGGTGAAAATCAAACTAATTCTATTTGACACCAACGAAAGGCTGTCTTGAATTTAATAAAATGTAAAATGTTAAAAAAAAAGTAAACTTAAACCGAACAGTAACGAAATTGCTCTTAAGAAAATTATAAAATGAAAATATAAATATTGTTATGTTAGAGCAGAAATATTAATTTCATAGATTAAAATTTGTTGAGAGAAATATTGTGGTTACAGTTATTAAAATTTTAATTTTTATTTTGTGACAAAACAAATGTTTGTTTGTGTAAAAAACTTTAAAAAGAAAAAAAAAACTTTACGAAAAATTCATTTTGGAGAATTGTGGAGAGAAAAAAAAAATCAAACAGTCAAAGAAATCCTACATAAATAAATTAAAATCAAAAATATATGGAGAAGAAAAAGTGAAGTTGACATTGTTTTTGTAATTATAATTTATGTTTTCGGTACTCTTTTGTCTCTTATTTTTTTTTTTCTTTTCTTAGTTTTGTTTTCTTAACGTTTCTATTCTATTCCACTCGAGGCATTTAAAAACCTGATTATTTTCGTTAGGAGTGCTTCTTTTATCATATTTTCTTGTTTTTAATATACATTCAACATTGATATACAGAAATAAATATATATTATTACTAACATCTGCAACATAATGGTTAAATTTTTGAAAAAAGCTACACATACATATGTTACACCGTATATTTGTAGTGCAGTAATGGGACGAAAGACTAAATTCAAAATTTTTGTTTAGGGTTACAAGTTTATTGTGTTTTTTTTTTTTATTATTTCATCTTCTTTCAGAAGAAGAACTTGAAGAAATTTTGCACAAACAATAAAGAAAAAGAGAGAAAAAAAAAACAAATTTCTACTGTCACGATGATCGAGTTTGTGAACAAGTCACACACATGCATAAGTGTATGTAGATGACATTCGTATGTGTTGGTATTGTATTGGTGAAAAAAAAATCTCTGTTTTCTTGCTAGACAATTTGTAGCCAAAGGATGGCCTCGCCGTTGTTTAACAGGTAGTTTTAAATATTTGATCCCTTTAAATACCAAGAAGAAAACGTATTTTTCTTGGAAATAAAATGGTTTTTTCATTTTCTTCTTCTTCTTATTCTTCTTCTTCTTTTGTTTTATAATAATAATGCTATTGATAGTGATGAGACTTTGGATTTGTTTCTGTTATAATAATCATATATGAATGCACATGTATAGGTGACTGTATATATATTGCCGAAGATAAATAATATTTTCTTTACATGATCATTTTTATTTATAGAGCATGCTTTTTTTTCGCAATGATTTTGTTTTTGTAAAATTTTTTGAAAATAAAGAGAAGCATTAATAAAGAATTTGTAGCGGATAATTTAAAAATGAAAAGGAACTAAAAAGGTGGAAAAAAGGCGAAGAAGTTAAAATGAGATTTGTAAGAATGCTTGTGTGTACATCCATATGTATGTATGTATATACATATGTATTTATAGAAGGTTCATTTCATATTATAATTTATAGCTTATAAGTATGTATGTACATTATGTCGCGCAAATGCTTGTATATAGAAAACATATTCAAAGGTATGACCGGATAATGTAAAAGAAACTTTTTTTTTGGTTTAAAAAATTTTAAAATAAATTTCTTTTTTTGTGTTTAATTTTTAAAAAAATTTCAATATAAAAACAAAAACTTAATAATTTGTAATGTGCGCGCTTAGTAAATTTTATGTATTGAGAATAAATTTTGTTCCACTGAGGATACAAATTACAAATGCAATTGAGATTTCTCTCAATTATTCATCAATTACTCTCTCTATTATTAATAGTAATAATTTTATTTTTATAAAATAATTGAAATTTTAATTTGAATTTCAATAATAATTGTAAAAGCAGAACGAAAACGGTGAACAGTAACGGCGGACGATTTTTGTTGTTAACCCTGAACAGCATTATAATGGTGAAATCAACTGCTCTGTATTTTGCATGTAACGTTACACACACATGAAAACAGGTTATGATATGAAAATTGCAAGCAGTAAAAAAGAATTTTAGACTATTAATCCGTCTATGGGTTTGTCGGTTAAATTCGTAGCTGTAATTTCGCTTAATTTTTTTTTAAGACAATCACTTGAGCGATAAATGTTTTTCCTTTATTTTCTTTGTTTGTAAATAATTGAAATGTTTAAAATTTTCTTTAATAGATATTTTTATTATTTCTGTTTTTTTTTTGTTGTTGTTGAAATGCTCTTTATGATCTAGAATTTTGATTATTTTTAATGGACACTAAGAATCTGACTAATGAACTGCGGTTGATTAATACTGTATAGTTGAGCATTTGTATGTATGTACATATAAGATTTGATAGAATACAATCTGAATAGTTAAATACGTCATTTATGATAATCATCAGATGAAATTTATAATTGAATTAAATCCCACCTCCGTTTCCGTTTGTAGAATTAATATAATATTACATCAAGAAAATTAAAACACTATTATAGTATAGTTCTACATTTTATATGTGCAGTATATTCGTATGTAGTGTAAAAGGAAATTTAAAATTTAATTTTATTTGTGTACATATAAAAATATTATTGTTTTGTTATGTTACATGAAATTCTGTAGATGTTTTTGCTCTGGAACATGTAAATTAAATATAAAATTAAATGAAATCTTTACATAAAATTTAAATATAAGAATAAATTATTTTATTGTTACTTTTTTTTTTTATAATTGAAATAAGAAAGTGGAATTTTTTTAATAGAATGACATTTAATTTGACGTAAAGTTAAATTTAATATGTCAAATTTTCAGTGAATTCACAAATTAACCAATATAAAATATTTTAGTCGTCATGATCACCTGACCTGATGCAATTGCTTAGGTATATGTGATGAGAATAAGTAAAAATATTTAATCTAAAAAGAAATTTTTTTATTAATTAGTTTTATTTTTTTTCAATATGGTATTTATTTTTGCTATAACGAGACTATTTTGCTATAAACAGAACACAGTTTTTAAAAGTACAAAATTTTGTTTCATTGTTAAAAAATTGCAAAACTTTATAGAAAAAAAAATATTTCTAAACTATGAAATTTTTCATTTTCAATTTATTTTTAATGTAATTAAATAATTTATCAATTGTATAAATTTCCCTTTTTTTTTCCTTGAAATAAAGTTTTCAATTATTGTCATTAAAAGTCAAATAGACAAAAACCTTTGACCAAACATGTGTAAAAATTTTTATTTTTCAATAATTCTTCAAATTGTCAACAAATCGTAATTCAACTCTCTTCAATAAAAATGACAACAACAAAATACTTAAAATAAAATTCTTTTCATTTATATTAATTTAGTTTTGACTTTGTTTTATAATGGGAATGATATTCCAACTTTGTACTGTATCGTTTATAATAACT
Source organism: Condylostylus longicornis (assembly GCF_029603195.1). Taxonomy (NCBI): domain Eukaryota; kingdom Metazoa; phylum Arthropoda; class Insecta; order Diptera; family Dolichopodidae; genus Condylostylus; species Condylostylus longicornis. The sequence continues at coordinate 7,631,803 of NW_026577996.1, forward strand.
GTAAATTAAATAGTCAATAAAAGTATTTTAAAATTTCTTTTATATATTTTGTCACAGAATAAATCATGATTATCATTAGAAATGACATATAGAATGACAAATTTTTGTTACACACAATTTGCAACGCTAGCGTCAAAAAGTAATAGATTTTGTTGAATTGTAGTTTTTGTTGCTTACGCTGATTGTTTTGTTTTGTCATTTTTCACTGCAGTTATAAAACCTAAATGTTAAAAATAATTGATTTTGATTAGAGGAAAGCAGGCTGCAGGGTTTTTTTTGCCGACTTTGAACAGGAGTTTACCAGCAAAAACTGTGGTGGAATTTTTTCACAGATCCAGTAAGACTCTGGAATTTCATTCCTGTTAGCGGTCCGCATGATGTATTCGATCTCTTTATTTTTCTTTCTCTATTAGTTTTGCTGATTAATTGTGATTAATGTTAATTTGGCAGGTTTGAATGAGTGTTAACTAGCTTTGCGTATGTTTTATCTGCAGTATGATCAAACAACACGTTGAACTTTACAGTGTTCCAACATAAAAAGATGACAATATAACGTTAAAACATGGTAGGTATATACAATACCCATTCCCAATTCATACATTTTCAATTCAAAAAACATGTACCGCATTCCCAATTGAAATTGAATTTTACCAATCTACCTACAGTTACAAGACTTAGTAATATATATTTTGTCAGCTAAAGTGGATAACATTTTAATGAATCAATAAAAAATGTCTTACAGTTGTCATTTCAAAAATTAAAATATTAAAAATAAAAAACAAAAAAATCCACTTTTTTTTATTATTCTTATTTTTTAAATTGTTGTTTTACATATTTTTCAATTTCAATTTTCCATGATTCAATTAAATGAAACCATCCATCATTAGAGCAATAACTTATTTTTATATTATACATATGTGTACAATGCACGTACATGTTGTGTATGATAAGTATCACTTATAATATATCTTAAACCCATTATTCTAATAATGAACTATTAGAGTTATTTGTATATAAGAACTTTGTCAACTTAATAATATAAAAATTGAAAATTAAAGCGCCATTTTGGTATATATAAGAGGGATAAAGATCATCTCATCATCATATGATATTAAATTTAATTTTATCTTGATGGCGCCAATAACTTTACTCAATAATAAAGCGCACTAAATGTATTTGCGAAAAAAAAAAATTGTCTATTTTAAATACCTAAGCTTTTTAATTAGGTGAATGATTTTGCAAAAAGAACAAGAAAAAAATATTGAAACGCTTAGTCTCTTTCTATGATATTCTAATTATTCTAATTTATAATTTAACTCAGGCATTTAAATTACTTATTGAAATTTTGCGATTAAATTATATTTAGAATAATAATTGTTAATTTAAATTAAAAAAAAAATATTCATAAAAATGATAATGAGGGTGAGAACATGAAAAAATAATGTTCATTTTAATAAAAAACAAAATTGATTTATTTTTGATATTAAAATATTAAAAAAATTTAAGCGTAACATTTTGTTCACCAAAACAAATTTTGTGCATTCAAACATGTTCGATAATGTATGATCAATATAATCTTTTGAAGAAATCTAAATATTTTCATTTCGTAAGTGTAATAATGTTAGATGAAGAAATAAAATCACTCCCATTAAGAAAAAATTTTGTTTTCAAATCATTAGATTTTCAATGTTTGAAGATTTGTTCGAGAGGGGTAACAATGCACCGTCACTGAATATAAGAATGTATTGCGTTCTAAATGCAGGACATGGCTCAATATAACTTATTCGAGATCTACTCTCCTGATGAACCAGAACACCTTGTGAGGTCAGGAAGACCGCAATTCCGCCATCGTGAGAGACCGCAATGCCGCCGTTGTATTAAAATAATAATGATTATGTTTTTAATATAAGAAATATTTTTTTTTTATTGTTACATCTTAATGTTAAGTTTATATATAAGACAAAATCTACGATTTGATCTTGATTAATTATTATTGTACCCCATTAGATTTACTATCAAATTTTTTAAAAGTAAAGTAGCGACATTAAATTTTTTGCGAAAGTTTTGAGCAACAATCGTCTATGATTTTTATTTTGGTAATAATTTTCGTAGTAAAGCTATTTAACTTTGATGTAAAGCCTGAGTGCTATTATATAATTTTAGTCTCATATATAAACAGTTGTCAGAGTTTATCATAGTCTTAGACTTGGCCGTATATTATGCAAAATGTACTTTATGTCAAAAGTAAAAAACAATGGTTTAAAATATTTTATGGTTTTTAATGTAAATTTATATAAATTTCAATTTTACAATCAACAACAAAAAGTGTCAAAATTTTTTTATTTATCAATAATTGAATAGTTTTATTTTTAGATATTAAGTTTAAAAGATAAATGTTCCTTATTGTGTTATACAAGTATATCTTTTTGTACCTATTTATACACATGAATACATATATATTTTGTATATTGAGGAATCAAATATATATACCTATACATCAATGAGTGTATTAAAACCATTTTCTCTTTATTAAAAAAAAACCAAATTATGTATTGCATGTATACTCGGCTCTACAGAATAAAAAAAATTTTTTTTTAAATAAATTTTTGTTAGAGTTTATATGCATAATAAATGCAATTGCATGTGCATTTATGCATATATTTTTATATAAAAATAACAAAAACAAAAAAACAAGAAGAATTAGAAATTTAACTAGGCCAAGTTAACAACAAAATTGCAATCAATCAATTTGACTTTGTTTAGATATTCAAAATAATGAATAAAAAAAAGTTAGGAAAAATTAATTTTTCCCCCCCTATATTCATGTCATAACAAAATTTTTATAAAAGTTGAATGAATTGAGTACTTTGTACCAAGTACTTTTATAGTTACTTTTTTCAAATATTTTAATGTTAAAATAAAATACATACATTATATATACATATATAAATAAAATCTTGTTAAAAAACAAATTTTTTATGATAACATTGAAGATAAAAGTTATAAAAAATAGTTTAAAAATAAATTATTCAATAAAAGAATAAAGGAAATTTTGTGATATTTTTATTTCAAAATGAATTTGAAGCAATTCAATCAGTATCTGACATTAAATTAAAATCAGTATTTGACATTATATATAATCGATTTACATTAATTATGTCAATAGTTGAGCTCATCTGACACTAAATTAAATTCGTCATGTAATACGTCATGTATACGAAAAAAATTGGGGATACGTATATTGCCATCATTAAAACTATTGGAGATAAATCTTAAAAAATGAACTTCTGCTAATAGCTGTGTTTATGCGATGACTTTTGCATCAATGGTTGGCATACCTTTCATTTATGTTTGCAAACCAAGCTCCTAGACATAAGGAGAATTAGACGAATGCCAATCATTGATGCAAAACTCGCCATGTAAACACAGGAAATAATGACAACACCGCTTCAGCTATTCAGCTACAATAGATGTATGAAAAAACTAATAGTTCAAATTTATTTCGGTAGATGGTTCTGTTTACGGTACATCAAAGAACTCATATTAATATAAAAAAGTATTTCTCTTATACTTGTTTGTATTTATGATATTGTACAATTACGCCTTGCTGCTGTATCTTCATATTTAATACATTTAAGCTAATTAGGCAATTGTATTAATAAATATAAATTTTAGTTAAATTTGCAGTTGCTTTTAGTATTCTCATAAAATATTTATTCTTATTAATATAACGTGAATTTTACAATAAAAATTTTATTGCCTAATGATGTTCTTATGTGTAGACAATTAATTAATTTCTAAAATAGTTGTAAAAATTTAAAATAGAAATAAATGATTACTAATTAATTTTTATTTTATTAAAGAACTATTAATGAATAGTCAATAAAATTGATTTTTTCTAAATGTTTTTGTTTTTGTTGCAACAGTAAAATTTCAACAAACTACTTACAATAAATACATCTACAAACTTATATATAAAAATAATAATTTTATAATATACATGAATATATTATTTAAATTTATAATAAACAATATTTTAATTAATTAATTTCAAATTTATGTGAGAATTTTATTACAAAAAATATAGAAATATAACATTAATAATTTTTAATTGATGTTAATTATACGTATTAATTTGAATTGACTGTCAATATCATGCTGTTAAATTGAAAGAAACCGGTTTTGCGCTATATCGACCTTATAAATCAAAATTATATAATTATTATATGTTTACGGTTTTTTTATATTTGCGTGATTGTATGTAAATATGTAGTGATTTTTGTTTTCATTTTAAAAACATAAAATGTTTTGTGCATAACTTAATTATTAAATTTATTGAAAACATATTATATATTTATTTTAACGATAATTATTTTAGATATAAAGATTATTAAATTTATTGCTGGTAATCGATACTTAAAATTATAGAGATCGAAAGGTAATTTCATTATGACTGTTAGGTAAAAATTTCAATTTGATTCATTAATATGAGAAAATATTTTTTTTATGGTAGTACTCAGTTTTTTACGGTATCGGCTGTGAATTACAAAAAAATGATTGTACTATATATTTCAATACTGATAAGTAAGGAAATTGTACTAAAGAATTTCTGGTATTGCGTTGTACATTTTAATATTAAAGTTTGAAAAATTAATATGAGCTGAACTGTCATCTATATTACACTTCTTTTTATGAACAATTACTAGCGATTTTTGATTAAACTTCAAATATCTGACAGTAATCCAGGATTATTTCAGATTTTAATTTGTATTTAGAAAAAAAATCGAATAAATTATTTTAATTTAACAAGTGCTAACAGTTTATAATGGTAACGTACAACAAGGTAGATAGATATAGTATATTGCTTTTATTTTGTTATATTTTTTTATTAAAAAAAAAATGGTTTTAATCAATTGACATTTTATGGTAATGTAATTGGAATTCCCTAACTCCATTATATTTACATAAATATATACATAAAACGGGAAAGTGTGTACGTTTATGTTTTTCATGACCAAGTGTTCTGTCATAGTATCTCACTCCACTAATTTAGCATAATATTCCGCCTGTCGGTAAAAGAGGTCTCTTGATTTTTTTCAAATATTAAACTCCAAAATAATTTGAACAATATTACCTAAATATTTTTTTTTGAAATGAAAATAAGATAAATTTAATAATTTATAACAATTAATGTTTAATTTTAAATATTTAAATATCCTACTAATATGATCAAATATTATGATTATTGAGTTAAGTGAAGTTTAAGTGACAGAAAACGAATGTCACAATTGTTATGGTATTTAAAAACATTAATGACAAATCACTTTTGAAATAAATTTCAGTTTTAATGACGGTCATACAAATTATTTATTTGCACAATTTAATTATTCTTTGAATTCAAGGGTTTTCTAAGAGAATCCTAACGGAGTTCTTAAAATTCTTATATTAAAGATATAAAATGAGAATACAATTAGACACACTGCAACTATATAGTGTGCATATTGTTCCATACATAATATGCTTAAGTTATTGTATTTTTTTAAATATATCTATATACCCATACATAATTTATAATATAATCCAATAAATAATATATGCAACGATAATTTGCTTTTTAATTTTAAAGAGAAAAACTATGTAATTACCATAAATGAAATTGACGCAAATCAAGTTATTTATTGTCAAATAGTGAATAATGTAGACGCCACATAATTGCCGTGTTATTATATTATATTAAAATAAATGTGTACAATATTTTATACATATATAAAATTATTATATTATTATTTATTGAATGTATTTGAGTTTTATATATGTTATTAGTCACATATTTTAAATTGGCATAAATAAATAAAGCAAAATATATTGCAAAAAAAAAAATTACGATTTTGGTAAATTTTGCTTTTTATAGCTTCTCCGAAATTGAAAACCAAATCATATTTCTTTTAATATTTCTACGGTATTCTTTTATTTTTATTGTTAAAATATCATTTATTTATACTATTATAATAAATATTTATAGTTAATTTTCTTGAGGAAAAAAAACTTAAATATTTGGTTAAAAATAAATTATACTTAATGATCGATCAATAAAGATCATCGCAACTGGCGCCTAAAATTTCGATTTTATTTTTTTTCTTTCTTTTTTTTTTATTATATATCTTTAAAATAATAAAGGTGTTAAAATATTTGACTTGGATAAAAATTAAAAAAAAAAGCCAAAAGAAATTTCATAAAACTTGGTTATTGATAAAAATCATAAGATATTGGTCTAAAATTTTATTTTTTTATTGTGACATAATTTGGAATACATAACGTGAAATATGTTAAGTGTCATATTCATGTATAATTTTAGTCATATTAAGTATGCTTTTTGCTAATTTTGTGGGCTGGTGAAGAAGTTCTTAGAACATGTGTGGATGAGGGCCTCAATTTGTAAGAAAAGCAGAACGCTAGGGAAAAATATATTATTGACTCTAGTTTAAAATTACGAATATTATAATTTTTTTAATATTCAAAATATTTGACATATGTATGTATTACACTATATTCTTATATAAAATGGTTAATAATTGGTTTCCAATAACGGGGCTTATATTGAGTCGCAATGTGCTAGTGATATTTTATTATAAAAGTGTCAAAAACTTTATTATAGACACTAATCATTTGTATGAACTGCCTTGTGTTTACATTAATAATACATAATATCGAAATTTTTACGATAATTATCCTTATCACTTTGTGATTCGATACGTAGAATAAGCCCCACTATTATGTGGGTTTTTCTAAGTAATCCCCCAATTGTTTTGCGACAAATGTCATATGCATATGTGTGTACAACACAATATTTCTTGAAATTTAGCAAAAATTTTTAATAAACTAAAAAAAATGAAGAAATATAATAAAAAAGAGATAATCCATTTTAATAAAGATTTATGAATTATCCATACTCAAATAATGTGTCAAAAAAAAAATAAATAAACAAATTCAAATATGACAAACAAAAAAAAACACCTTAAATAATAATTTATTCATTTTTATACGTACATATATACAAAAATATTAAATTACCCGGATTTTAAATGTCACAAGTACCAAAAATTTCAAATAAATTTTTAAGTTGAAATATGGGTTGTTTTAATATTTCGTTTTTTTCGACTATTTATTTTTAATATGCTTATTTTGTAAAGCATACATTCATTGTATAACATACACACATACAATGAATATAATGTCTAATATTAATTTAATTTCAATATTAAAGAACAAGGAAATTTCAAAAAAATTGATTTAAGAATAATTTAATGGAAATTTTTCGAAATGAGTATAATTTAAATTCAATATATGGATAAACATTTTATGGCAAAAAAAAATTAGCAAATATAAAATATATACGAACATATGTATATGTATGTATGTGTTTCGCGTGCTCTTTCTTTTGTTTTCTGATTTTAATTCTAATGAGTTCTTTGAATTATCTTTGCTTTAAAGTATAAGAATATTAAGTATGTACAATAATTTGATTATTATACGTCAAATCAGTTTAGAATGGATTTTTATAGATGGCATAAATGTATATACAAAAGTACTTTGGAAATTTTAATAGACTTTTAGATAAAGAATGATTGCTTACATATGCAGTATATACTGCAGTACATAGGGTATATATACATAAGTATAACATTTACATAATTTATGTGCATATACATATATATACATATATATATATATATACAAAATTTTATTATAATTGTCATGTACATATTTTAAATTCATGTTTTAACTAATAAAAGATTTCGTGCAAATTTATTAAATATACATATGTATATAAAAATCACTTGACATCAATAATTCATTCATATTCAAGAGACTCCCCCAGTGAAGGTACATAGTACTTACATATGTATGTATATGTAGATGACATGTTATGCAACTGCAATTTATTCTTTAATAAGAATAATAAAAAGAATAAATAAAATTTTATTTTTTACTTCTAACACACAATTATGTTAAGTTTACAATAATAAATTTTAATTTTTAAAGAATAATAATTTATTATATAAGTATAATGTTCTGCAAATAAAACAATATAAAAATGAAAATAAACAAATTATTTTGACATAATTTTAGTAAAATAAAAAAATCATTTGAATTGAAAATGTTATTATGCATAATAATTTGATGGGTAATTTTGCATATAAAATAAACAGTAGTAGACAGTAGGTGTAGCCATCACGCGTTTAATTCTGAAAGCTTCAATAATTTTTTAAATTTATTGATTACATTTCTTAAGCGAAATGATTAATTTCATTTTAAACTCTTATATCTCAACTATACACCAATAATATGTGTTTGTATTGTGATATTGTGCCAAAAGAACTTTTGTAATTTCATTTTCCCAAATTAGTACAAAATAATTAATTTAAATATTTTTGTTTTTCTTTTTCTAGATGTCAGAATGTGCAGCAAAAGGTGGAGAATGTGATGAACAAAAACATCGACCAGTTTGTGGTACCGATAATCGAACTTATCCTTCACGATGCCATTTGATTCGAACACAATGCCAAGGAAATCCTGTAAAATTAAAGCATGCTGGAGCATGTAAAAAAGGTAAAATTATAAATATTATTTTTATATTGAATTTTATTAATCTTATATTATGTATATTTTTTTATAGAATGTTTAGAAGTTCGACAGTATGCTTTAAAAACAAAAACACCATATCATCGATTTATACCAAAATGTAGACCAGATGGATCATATGCTGCTATACAATGTTTAGAAAATACTGGTTGTTGGTGTTCTGATAGTACTGGTAAACCAATACCAGATACATCAACAAGAAATGGTAAACCGAATTGTAGAAGATATACAAGATCAAATACAAGACGATCACCATCTAAAAATATGATGCAACGTAATAGACGACCATGTACACAAGCAGATCAAGCTGAATTTAATAATAATTTAATAAATATATTTGTTATGGAATATAAACGTTATCAGAGTGCTCGAGATCCATTGAATCCACCAAAAAATTTAGATGATAAAATTGTACTTGAATGGAAATTTATTTCATTAGATTTAAATAAAAATCAAATGTTGGATAAAATTGAATTTAGGGAATTGAAACGTTTAATTAAAAAGGTAATATTAGTTCAAGTACACACAGATGATATAGCAACTTCAATAATTTAGCTTGCATTTATATAAATGAAATTGTACAAGTAATGTAATTTTTAAATTTTTAATAGGTTATAAAACCAAAACGATGTGCTAGACTTTTTGGTAAATATTGTGATGTCGACACTGATGAAAGTTTAACTCGAGCTGAATGGAGTAACTGTTTGACGCGGGATGGAATAAATCGTACGTTGTTTATAAAATTCAATTTTAAAAAGATTTTAAGATTTAATTAAAAATTTATATATGTTTGTATATATATGTAGGTGGGGTATTTAATCGTAATGCTAATGGAGCTTCACCTCATTCAATAACATCAACATTACATCATTTAGATGATTCAGATGATGGTGATGAAGAAAGTTCACAACATTTAGAAGAATATGAAGATGAAGATTATGAAGAGGATGATGGTCATGCAGGTTCTGATACAATAGGTTCACCTTCTAGAAATTTATCCCCTAATCCTGCTGTGATACGTAAGTTTTTTCAAAGTAAATAAGAGCTAAAGAGTCCTTAAAATAATTTAATATTTTTCTTTACTACAATTATTAATTTGAATTTTTTTTTGTTAAATAGTTCTCTCTGTAAGACCAGAACCACATATCAGTCATAATCAGGAATCTGAAGCAGAAATATCAGATTGTACATCAGACAGAGCTGCTGCTTTAGAAGAACAGAATGTAAGTATATTTTTTTTTTAATTTTTATCGTAAGAAGTAAGGTTATTTAATGTAGAAAACGCTCATTCACTAACAAATTTCGTATTAATAAAAATTTTGTTTTCTTTTAAGAATGGTGGGGGATCTATGATGTATGTTCCTGAATGTACACCAGATGGACGTTATCAAAGAGTTCAATGTTATCGATCAACTGGATATTGTTGGTGTGTACATGAAGACACAGGAAAAAATATTCCCGGTACATCGGTTAAAGATAAAATACCAGCATGTGATTCAGTTTATCAGACATCTAGACCAATGAAAGGTTGTCCAGAACCAAAGAAATTGCAATTTCTAAAAGATTTGAAAGATTTCTTAAAGAAAGAAGTAACATCAAAAACAAATTTAGGGTAAAAAAATTTGAATAAACCAATAAATTATATAGAAAAGAATTATATTGTAACAAAAATTAATTTTTTAATAACATTTTAGATCAAACAGAACGATATTTAGTAGTGAAGATGAAAAATATGCTACACTTAGTTTTGTTTATTTGGATAAAAATAAAAACAGTGTTTGGGAACGCAAAGAATGGAAAATTTTCCGTGAAATGGTATCAGAAGTCAAGTAAGTTACAATTAAATTTTTTTGCACATTTAATAATTTTATTGTACAAATTTAAATAATTTTGAAATTTTTTTCAGACCATTGAGAAAATGTGGTAAAAAGATGCCAAGGTATTGTGATGTAAATAGTGATAAGAAGATTACTTTAGCTGAATGGTTAAATTGTATGCAAACTGAACGTGATACAGATATAACAAGATCAACAACAGGTAAATTAAATATTTTAAATAGTTAAAATATGAAAAATGAAAAATTTATTCGTTTATCTCTATATTATTGATATTTGAATTCTTTATTATTGTGTATTCCATATGATTTTTATTTAAAATATTGCATACTTTTAGGAGAGAGATTTTTTTTTTTTTAACGAAAAATCATATCAATTTAAATTTTTAAAATCGCGATAAAATTTAATTTTTCGTTTTCAATTGCTTTCTCCTGGATTTTGTTATATTATTAGATATACAAATGCATTTTTTATATCTTAAATGTATATCCATAAAAAATATACTTACTAAACAGACTGTTATACAATTAAACGTCTCAACAGACTGTTATACAATCAAACATATACAATTAAATTTTTCAATATTAATTTTAAAATTATGGTGTTAGTTAAATTATGTTAATATATTCATTTATAATAAATTTTATTACAAATTTATTTTAAAATTTATTTTTATATTTTATTTTTTTAGTTGGACCTACTAAATTATCAAAATTAAATGGACCAAATCCGTTACATGTACATTTGAAGGAGTGAATTCTGTTAATGTATTATCAATATTAAATGTATTAATTTTAAAGGAGAAAATATTTTTTTTTGTTAATTAATTGCATTAATTAATTTGAAAATAAATAATACTAATATACGAATTAAGGAATATCTGTTTAGTAATTGAACTATACAAATTGTAATATTGTACTAAATGTAGTATATTAGGAAATTGTGTAAACATTTTTTTGTTTTGTTGTTTTTCTTTAAAAAAAAAATAATAATTCTTCTTTTTTTTATGTAAAATAATATATTTAATTTTAATAATTTTTCATGAAAAATTTTTAAAATTTTATTTTTTCTTATAATGAAATTTTGTATAATTATTCAAAAACAAAAAAAATTTTTAAATTTTAAATGCACTTTAATACTAAAGTTCACTTCTTCCTTAAATTATTATTAATAAATTATACAAAATGAACACAGAATGAAAAATAAATATAATTATAATTAAATAAAATATAAAAGGCAAAATATAAAAATATTTTAAAATATAAAAACAAAAAAAAATCAGAAATAAAAAATTAATAGTTTGTTAAAAATTGTTTAAATTCATAAAAAAAAAAAAATATAAAATTTTAAATAATTATGAAAAAATTATAATGTAGAAGAAATTATTGTATAATTAAATATGAAAAGAAAAGAACATATTGTATTGTATTTAAATATAAAAGTTGCATATCGTTTTAAATTTATTTTATGAGAGAAAAAAAAAAGGAAAATAAATAATCATAAATTAATGTTGTAAAAATAAATTAATTAAATATATTTGTAATATAATATCTTATAATATTATCTAATTTCGAATATCATAATATCGTATATAAATTTATAAATAACAATTAAATTATATAAAAAATATTCAAAGAACATTCAAAGCGGTTCAAAAAATTTATATAATTTCAGAATAAAATATTATTTATAATTTATGTGTAAAATATATATTTTGTAGAATATTCTCCAATAATAAATATTATAACATTCGAAATTAGTGTATTAAACAAGTGAAATTATTAAATATATCTGAACTTTCATATATTAAATAACTTTCATATATCATATGAACATTTGAGAATTTAATATGTAAAATATACATATTAAATTCTCAAATTTAATTTAGTATTTACTAAAATTATATATTTTAAAAAGCATTTAAATATTTCAAATATGAGAAATGAACTCAAGACTTCTTACAAATCTTATATACCTATTTTGTATACATATATCGCATCATATTTTTAATATAAGAACCGCATAAAATTTTAAATAAATTCTAATTAATGTTCTTTGGTATTATATATATGTATATCAATTATAATAATATGTACAGAATGTTGATTTTAATATATTATTGTGTATTAAGTACATTGCTTAAATATTTTATTTAAAAATTGTGGAAACATTTATATAATATAGAAATGAATGCATTTGAAATTTTATCATATCATATAATAGTAATTTTCATAATTAATAATAATTTAATTTGTTAGCAATGTATTCATAGTATAAATATTTTACCGCATATGTTAACATACATATTATAATTATGTATATATGTATGTACGAGTTTAAGTTGTAGGATGCATGAAAAAAAAAAGAAAAAAGAACTCATAACCAGTGATTATAATTGTTGTTAATAATAAATTCAGACTTAAGTTTTATTTTTAATTTAAGATTGTAATAATATTAAAAATCGTATAGTTATTAATAAAAATTAAAAATCATTATTGAAAAAAAAAATAAAATAAAAAAATAATATTATAAATGAGTTTAAAAAACTTTTATTTTTTAATTCCAAGAAATTTTATCAGAAAACTAGAAAAATTAACAATCTTGCATCATTTTTAATTTGATTAATATGAAACTACCTAATTAATTCTTAATTTTAATTAAGTATTTATAAAAAAAAAATGTATTTAAAATGTTGTTTTATTCAAATGTAAAGTCAAATTTCTTTAAATCATTTAAAAATACATATTTAAAATCTCCTTGGTAAAAGTGCATAAGGTTTAGTAAATATAGTAAATGGATTTAAAAGTAGAAAACCATTTGGTGTATCAAAAGAACATAAAGGTATATGAGAATGCGATCTGTTTTCTTCAGATGATGAAGCCAACGGTTCGTTGTTGGTGTTTTCAATTACAATTGGATTTGAATTCAATTGAATTGCATTACAATTAAAATTTGCAAGATCTTCTTCAAGTTTCAATTGTTCAGCATATGTAACTAAAATGTAAAAAAAATAAAATTTATTTGCAAGCTCTTTTTCCAATAATTCTATCCGTTATTATTAGCCATTAAATAACTTTTATACTTACGAAACAAATTAAAAATTTCATTTGGTTGATTTATTAATATATCATATGCTTCATTTAATTCACTCAACATATGTTTTATATCATCTTCGGATAAATTTCCAAACATGTTTTGTTCTTTATGCCAAAAATATGGTAAATTTTTATTTTTCAAATGTTCAATAATTTTTAAAATCATCTAAAAATGAAATTATACAAAAATAATTTAAATTACTTTCTCTACATGAATACGAATTACATATGTGGAAAGTAGGTGCTTATGAAATAAAATTTTTTCAAAAAGTTCTTACATGTTTCAATACTTCAAATGATGATTGATCCCAAAATTTTCGATCTTGTATATCATTTTCCCATAGATAAACAGTTTTAATAAAATAACTTTTTAAATAATCAAGTTTTTTTCGATCACGTAATTTTTTTAACATTTTCAATGTATTTTTTAAATTATTTCGATCCGAAATTAAATGCCTTTCAATATCAACAAATGATGTTAAAAAACTTTTATTTGGTTTAGGTTTTCCTTTAATAGGTTTCGGTAATGCAATCCAATATAAATCTTCTTTTGGAATTATATTAGCTAATGTTGATGGTAGATTACGTTCTACTACCCATTTTGTTTCATCAAATATAAATGCTGGTACTAAATCAATTGATATTAATTTTCTATCAGTACGTATTAAATTTATTGTATGAGCTGGACCAGATGTAGAATATTTTATTGAATAAATTGTATTTTCATTTATTTTTAATTCACCATCTTTTAAATCTTCATATAATATATTAGCCATTAATCTTTCAATCCATTCATGGACTTTATCTTGAATTAAATAACTATTTTCATCTATTAAACTTTCGAAATGTTTATAATACCAAATTTTAGCTTCTTCTTTTTCACATTTCTCCTTTAATTTTAACATCATATCTTTTAAATTAATATTACAATAACCTGGAAAATCAGGATCTTCTGTAACTTCAATATCGTATGCACTATCTATTTTTAATTTAATAATTAAATCAAATTCATCAGCTTCACCAATTTTTAATTTGTCAGCATAGCTACCTAAAAGAAAAATAATATGTAAATTGAATTGTAGCTTTGAAATTTCAACTATAGGATATGAAATTTTAAAAAATCAATTAGAATAAAATATTACATATGATTTTATAATAATTATGGGAAAATATCTGTGGAAATTTTAAACTTACCAGCCAAACGATGTCCTTTATAAAGTTTATTAAAAGCAGGATCATAATTTTTTAATTTATCAATAAAAAATTTTGTTATATTATTGAAATCATCTGTTTTAGATGCTTTTTCAGTTTTAGGTAAGGTTATAAACCTGTTAATTTTCATTAAACGATTTATAACATCTGATTCAATCGATGACATTTTTCAATAATTTATTAAAATCGTCAAATTAAACTAGAAAAAAAAAATTAATTTATGCCCATAAATCTCACTATTTAAAATTTTTCTTAGAATTTAAATCTTATTTTTATATCATATTAATTTCAGATTTATTATAGAGCAAGTCAACAGATGATAATTTTACTATTTCTAACAAGACAATAATTTAATAACATTTTAAATTTTATTATTTTATATTTTTAATTGTGATCTTATTGTTATCAACTCTGTGGTATTGGAAGGTGAGCTGATTAATTATTGTTAAACTCACACATGCATAATAAATTCTGTGAATTTAACAATAATTGAGCAATGCGTGAATTTCTCACTTTTGTGAAATTCTATAAAATTTTTAACATAATATTTTATTTTTTTTTTTTTATGAAAAATTGCTAGTTGATACTCAAAACACATTTAAAATCAGACTAACGCCAATGTATTCAATCCGAATTATTTATATTGCAAATATTATCCAGATTGAAATAAGAGAATTTTACATTTTTAATAGTGTGTGGTGTAAAAAGTAAAATAAAAAGAATTTAATAATAAAGAGAAATCGAATACACAGCATTCATATCAGTTGTTAGTTGCTCAGAATTTCTTATCACCTCATCTTGCGCGTATTTATTTATAACTTAATAAAATAAAATGAGAGAGCGTAAACTGTAGAATAAATAATTTTGGTGCAAATGTTTTTTTTTGGAAAAAAAATGTGTAAGTACATTCACACTTATTCCCATCTGATGACGAAAATTCTTAATCTTTTTAATGTTTAATATAACATTGATTGCTAATTGAGCTGGTTTTTTAGAAAATGGTATGCGAGTAAGTCTACAATAAGTTAATGGTAATTTTGATGAGCTATTAACATCTTCTCCCCACAGTTACAATCACAATTTCAATAGAATTCTATTTATAGACATAAAATAAACAAATTATGTTATTATAACCAATATTTTTAAATTGATTCAAACTCAAACATTTAAATATCTCAATATATGAAAAAATTGACTGGTACCTTTTTTGAAAATAACCAGCTCAATTTTTCATTTTTATGGTTTCAATATTATCTTACAATTCCAAATAGTAAAAAGAATATTAATAAAAGTTTAATTCACAAAATTTGAATTTTCAGAAATATAAATTGGAAATCACAAAAAATTTATGACTAATAAATTTATAATCTTGTTTTTTATTCCTTATATCACTAAAATAGCTTTGATATCAAAATAGCTATCAACAGCATACGTACCTGTTAACATATATTAAACTAAACTTTGCGAGTTGGTAATACTCTGAGTAAATTTAAAACCATACTAACACCTTTTCGCATAAAATTTTTTAAAATTATTAAAATTGTCAAATTTTTATTTTGTTTTCATTTTAGTATAAGTGCCATACAAATATAAATGTATTTAGATGTGGAGTTGGTATACAAATTATTAACACAAACATTCAAATTTTGTGTTGTTGAATTTAAAAAATATACGAATTTTTCAACACAGAAAAATTAATCAGTGGAAAGATGAGTAATTTTTGCTCTACTAAGTGTAGAAAGATGTCGCTAAGGTTCTACTAAGGCTCTAGTGTATAATGGGAAAATTTAAAATAATAATAAAGAAGAAATGAGAGAGAAAAAATGTTTTAATTAATATTAAGATTTCAGGCTTATTAAATGTCATTGTTTCATTGATGATATTTTCAATTCTTCATAATATACAAAATTGTGAATATATTAACATTTAACGGACGGGCCGAATTTGCTCTGTCTTTCCTAGTTTTCGGAACTACAATAAAACTTTGTTAAATCAATTATGTTTCTTATAATTTTTTATAAGATTAAAGCGTTTCTTCATCAAAGTTCTCAAACTCAATATCACCTTCGGATAAGTTTTTTAAAAATTCTTTACTGCTTGCCATTTTTACCGTTATAAAATTATTTAGAAATACTTCCTAAAATCAAAACTATGGCATAGGAGCCTAGGGTGATAGCATCAAGAAAAAATAATACATTGTACATAAAATAAAAAAACTAACGCAACTTACATAAAATTCAATAAAAAACGTATATCTACGTGGGCCGTTTTAGGAAGTCAGAATAAAAAAAACGTAAATCTACGGACCTTGTCCGATAAGTGTTATATACATGCTTATATTATATGCGTAATAATTATTTGATACTTTCAGATTTTCATTTCGTATTTTAGGATATGTTGGCCATGTAGATTTATTCAATTTGAATATTCATATAGTTCTTGTGGCAGAGATCAAACGTCAAAATTACAATTGGAGTTTTCTTTTCATAAAGCAAAATGTAGTTTTTTTTTGTGTGTAGTTTAAATTAACCACTTGATTAAATAATAATTTAAGTTTAAATTAAAAGATTAACATTAATAGTTTTGAATTCGAAAAATTGTGTTTCTTTTCAAATAAGATTTTCCTAAAATAAAAATACTAAATTCACTTATATATTTTTTTACATTTTACATGAAAAGCTTGCTGTGGAACAATAGTAAGAGAACAACAATCAGCCTAAAAAATTAACATAATATGTTTAAGAACAACAAATAAGATCTAATATAATTAAGGACTGCAATTGTTAAAATAAACTATTTAGCATGTTATAGAATATTTTACATATGTAATTAAGAAGAAATGTACTTATTCTTAAAACCTAGTTTATTCTTATTAATTAGGTTATTCTTACACTCAATGTACATTTATACTTGGTGTAATTTCTGGTGTAAAAATCTTTTTTTATAATATCATTAACTAATCTGAACCTAACAATAAACAAACTTAAGTAAATTAAATAAATTAAAAAATTTTAATAATTAAAGAAGAAAATAAATAAAATTTGATATTATTTTTTGAAATAAATTTTTATTTATACTTCAACATATTATAGAATGCAATTCATAATGTTTTTGTTTTTACATTTTAAATAAAGTTTTCTCTATTTTATCCATAGAAATATTCTTATAGGAGGACAGAAGTATAGAATGTGAAATTTCAGTGTTTATACTACTACTATAATATCAATTTGATTTAAATTATAATTATAACATTCATTTATAACATTTATTTACTATATTTAATTTATATAACATTTTATTATATCATATAACATTTTTTAACAAAGCTTACAAATATAACAATAATAATTAAAATAAAATTTATATAATAAAAGTATGTATATTTCTAATAATATTAAGAAATATTTAATAAATAACAATTAAATTAATAGTAATAATTAAATTAATAAAAAAAAAACATTAATTTTTATTAATTAATTTTATTTAAAGTACCTTGTTTTTTTGAAACCTTAAGTATCTTTTTTTTTTTGTTTGAATTTTAAATTATTTTGCTGTAAATTTTAATTTTAATTTTTTTTTTTTCTTATTTAGTGATTTTAATATGTGAAAATAATACGTTTTTGGTCTTTTTATACCTACTATAATATTTTATTTTAATAATTTTTAAATAAAATTTTTAATAAATTTTGCTTGTTTGATTACATTATTAAATGTTAATAAATTAATTTGTTATATTTTTTATATATAATATTTTTTAATTATTATTTGGTTTATTTTTTTGATTTTTTTTAATTTCATGCTCTTCATGTGCAACAGTTTCAATTTCTTGTGCTCTAAGTTGTGCCATTTCAATTTCTTTTCTTTTTGCTAATAATTGCCTTAATTCAGTTGGTGTTAATAATCCTCTTAATACAGTTTCATATGAGACAGCAACACCTTTATTAGTCATTGTTTGAAATAATTTCCAACATTCACGTTCCTTTAATGATTTTACAAATTCTGGATATTGATAAGTTTCTTCATCAGTATTTTTATTAATACATGAATTTTCTTTTGATTCATCAGATAAATGATTTGATGTTAGATCATCATCTTTTATACAACTTTTTGATTTTTCATCCATTTTTGGTGTACTAAAATTAGAAAAAAGAAGGAAAATTTGAAAAAAAAAAAACATAAAACAATAAGATTATATCTCGTAACATTTCATTTGATGTTTTACGATATAACAGATTAAAGTTATTTAAGTTTGTTATTTATCGTAACATTTCATTGATATTTTACGATATAACAAATTGTATAACAGACAAAAGTTATTAAGTTTGTTATATATCGTAACATTTCATTGATATTTTACGATATAACAGATAAAAGTTATTTAAGTTTGTTATATATCGTAACATTTCATTGATATTTTACGATATTGAGAATTTTTCAAACAATATTCAAATTTTCATAAAAAATATTTTTAGCCTAGCCATATGCAATTTCTTTTACCTTTGTTCTATATCTGACATAAATATTGATACAGGTGGCGCTGTTGGTGGTCGATTTGATCTTAATTTTGCTGCTAATGGAGCAATAGAGCCACGTCTTAACATATGATTATATTCTCTTGTTGTTGTATTTGGTCCTTGATTTTCTTGAAAAGATACTGAAATAAATTTATACGAAATTTTGAAACGAAAAAAACCAACACAAAAGTAACAAAAATAAAAAAGTAATAAAAAAAAAATAATATTAAAATCATGCTTTAATTTTATATAATATGTACAAGTATAACTATTTATTTACATACCACATGTACATAAATTTACAAATTAAATTGTATGAAATATAGCAGTCTTTAGTTAAATATCACAATATTTATGTACGTTCCAAATGCATGGTTTATTATCAATGCACGGTACTAGCAAAAGTCCTAATTAAGTATAACATGTGTTCAGTTTCTCAATATGAAACTTGTTTTAATTTATGAACTACAAATGTGTAATTCAAACAAAGAGATAACAAGAGACACAGAAGAACATATCAACTGTCATTTGTAATTTAAATGCTCTTTGTTATGACGCACATACAATCATGTGATATATTGATATTCTCAAAAAACGCTAATACATGAAAATTATGATCATGCCTAGACCAGCTTGAATATATTTAATATAAATTTTACGTTTATATTTAAAAAAAAATAAGAAATGACATAATGATATAATGGTAATAATAAACATGATAACGCAAAAATTAACAGTTAAAACTCATGAAATGTCAGTAATATTCTTTAAAAAAAATTTGGTATATACGATATTAATTTCCTATTGAGACAACCGGAATTAAGATATTTTCACTGTCTTAATTGGAAAGGGCACAGAACAACATTATCGTTTTTAAGGAATATTTTGGTTTCGGTAATTAAATCCGAATTTAAAAATATTCAAATTATTTACTAAAATATTTTTTTTATATAAAGTTCATTTCATTTAACTAAAGATTGCAATATTTAAATTTAAAATTTTAAACATTTAATTCAATACATTCACATGCAAAACATGAAAATTTTTGCACACACATACATTCATTTAAGTCTACATATTATTATATTTGTATATACATTTTAACCCATACATAAATTTCATTTACATAATATATATATTTAGTTTCTTGAATATTTTAAAGCAAAATATTATTCATAATAAAAAAATGTATTTTAATTTGCTGCAATATTTACATTTGGGCATCAAGATAAAACTGCATTTTATGTAGAATTGATTTACAATAATAAATGATTTCAATGAGTTTTACATTTGAGATTCAGATGAAGATGATGAAGATGATTCTTCGTCTTAATTAAAGCCATAAAAGAATGGTAAAGAATGGAGAAAAAAAAATAATAAATTAAAAAAAAAATGAATAAACAAGTGAAAATTAAATAATAAATCGAAAAAAAATATTAAATGATTAAAATGTGAAAGGATGAAGAAAAGAAAATTGTCAAAATCATTATATTACAAAATCGATTTCCTTGAATTGTTAAATTTAATAATATCGATTTTCAATACAAAATATCGACACAAATAAAAATGAAATGTGATTTATTTTTATATGTTAATTGTCAAAATTATTGGGAAGAAATTTAAGGTTTTACTTTTATTTAACGTATGTTTTAGGGGTGGTATTTACATCTATATCGATTTTGTAATAATTTTCTCTGACATTTTAGTTGATAAAATTAATTTATTAAAATAAAAATATCAAGTGATTTAAATTTATTAATAATACGAGAACCAAATATTTTTAATTATAGCCATATTATATTTTACTTATATTACTCCTTAAATTTAGGTTTGTCATACAGCTAGGTATTACATATTTGTTTTGATTGCATAAACTAATCGTTAATAAAAAGCTATTTTGGGAAGCTCATACCGCATTTAAATATCAAATTTCCAAAATTTAAAATCAAAATAGAGCATAAATTTCAAACAAAAATTAATCACTTGATAATTTCATTGTCAAAATTTTATAACATATCAAAGTGAATTTAGCATATACAGAAACAGAAAATTGTACAAAAATGTGTAAACGTTTCTTTATATAATAATTCACAAAATAATAAAACAAATATTAAAGTTTAAATTTATGAAGAGGTGCAGTTTTTAGAAAATTTTCGTTCAACTCTATAACAATTTCTAAATATTATTAAATAATATACAATATACAACCGGTCTATACAAATAAATAATATATAAAATATATATGCATACCTGATTTACCAGATTTCCGTAATGGTGGCGCTCTTTTAGCAGGTGAACCAATTATTGGACTTAAAATATCTTCTTTTTCTGAATCACTTTCTTCAGAACTTATTAATGATACTAATGTAACAACATCAATTCCAATTGTTGATCTTGATCTTGTTAATGTATTTTTCGATGATGTATTTTTACGATTACGATTTTTTCCATTAAAATTTTCATCATTTTCATCATAATTATCAGTCGATTCAATTAATTTATTATCATCTTGATCATTATCATTAACACAAGTTGTTTGGGTACGTGTTAAAATTTTTCGACGTCTTGGTTTACGTTTATTTGCAAAAATATTTTTCGAATTTTCATCTAAAGTACGTATTGGTGCTGACATAGCCCGAATCAACGGTGGTCGTCTTTCAATAAGTAAAGATGGTGCTGCACTTATTTCTGTTTGTATTGTATTATTATTTGATTTTTTATTTGCTGATGAAATACGATTTGATGCTGATACAATTCTTACGTTTGATATTGATTTCTTACCAGATGATATTCTACTATTATTATTTGTATTTGTAATTGTAGCTGATGGTACTCTTGTTATACCAGATGATATTCTTTTATTAATTATTGTTGATTTTGAATTTATATTATTAATTGTATTATTTGAATTTAATTTATTATCTTGATTTTTATTTAATATTGTTGTTGTTGAATCGTTAGCATATGTTTGATCTTTATAACCTGGTGGTGAATAATTTACGCTATAATTAAGAATACTACTATCTTTGCTAGCTTTAAATAGAGCACGACGTGCTGCAGCTGTTAATGGTTTTCTAATATTACAATAATTTCCACTTGATTTATTTGATTCTACTTTTCCTGTAATTGATTCTGTATTTATATCTTCTAATTTAATATCAGTATTAGATATTGCGTTTTCCTCAATTCCTTTTACAGATCTCTGAAAAAATTTTATTAAAAATTATTATTAATTCAAATAATAATTTATGAATACTCAAAGACTTTTGATTTGTAAATGTATGCCATGTGTTAATTTTAATTTATTTTTAAGATTTCCAAAAAGTAAGATTAAGAAAATAATTACAATAATTAAATTTTGATCAATTCGGTTAGTGATTCAAATTTTTAAATAATTGAACTATAGAAAGAAACAAATTTCTGACTTTTTGAAATGAGAGTGCTACCGTGGAGCGTGAAATTTTATCCGAATAGAATTGCCAATTATATTAAATCATAATTGAATTGCTGTTATTAACGAAGAGAAATTATACTCGTACTTCTAAAGAGGGAGTGATCAATTAAAAATGCCAGAAAATAGAAAAATTGTTTACATATTATGTTAAAATATATAAAATCATTATAAATTAATTCACAAACTTACCACTGTTTTATTACTTGCACTTGAATTATCTTGATCATCACTACTATTATTTTCATCGTCGTCGTCGTCGTCGTCATCAGCGCCGTCGTCTTCTTCAAAATCAGATGAATTAATGTTTTGTGATAAAAATATATTTAAATTAACTTTATCATCAACAGAACCTTTACTAGATTTTCTTAATCTACTACCAGAACCCGTATTTTTTCTATAATAATAATAAGAGAACAATAAATAATATTTAATTGTGAATTAAAAAAAAAAGAATTATTTCAAAATTGTCAAAATTTCAGAGAGAGATTTAAAAAATTTTACTTTGAATCTGCATACAACAACATTAACTAAATATTTTTTATTATTTTATTTGATTTTCAATTGAACATTATTTTTTTTTTTGACAATAATTTTAATGGCGTATAATAAATTTTTGTATTCGCACCAAAATAAAATATTTGAAATAATTTAAAATTTTAGATTAAGATACACAAAATTTTTAATTATTTTTTTATTATTTTTATTAAGAGTATTTAATTAGAAAAAAGTTAGGATATCTACTTCTGAATATCAAAAGACAGAATAATCAATGACTTAAAAAATTTGATGAAGAATTTTTGTGTTATTGTTGTTCTTTTCATTGTTTTTTTTTTGTGCTAAAGGAGTTTACTTGGTAAGGTGGGTATAAGTGTATATATAGACAAGATTTTAGATTTAGAAGGTAAATTATTAAAATATGAATTGTATTTATATACATTTGTGTGTAGGCATGTATACGTTATTGTAAAAGATGTAGGGTAACAAAAAAAAGTTGTCTAAGTATAGTTAGCAAAAAAACACCTAATTCTTTTGTTTTCTTCACTTTTTGATTTTTCTTCTCACTTTTACTTTTATATTGCACATTTAAATCAAGTAATTTCGTGCGAACTTCAAAACCTAGAATCTCATTTTTTTTTATTTATTTTAATATAAAATATATTTTATAAAAATATAAATGTATTTTATATGTAGGCTCATATACATATATATATATGTATATATATAAACGACAGTATATACAGTGACAGAGTATACACTTACTTCTTATACATATATTTGGTAAATTATAAGATCATACCGTGTTAAACTAATTTATTGAATAAGTAAATAAATAAGTTATTTGTAGTTGTATTTTAAAAGTTAGAAATTTTAAAAAATTACAATTGAAATTATATAAGTATTCGAAAAAAAATCTGTGCTCAGGTAGACGGAATGGTCGCGAATCACAGAAGATATTCTTGGTTTAGATCGTAGGGTAAGAATTAAAAATATTTGCTGTTCGGAGTACACTAAAACACTTGAGTACACTGAAATATTTTCATTATGTCTAACTAATCGACGACAACTGACATTTTTAAATGATGATTGACAATTCTGTCCACTGTTAGTCCACTGAATGTCAAAATGTAAGTCGCTGGTAGAAAATTAAGCAGTTTTTTTTTGGTTTACTAAAAAAAGCAATATGACCTGGTTAAAAGCAATCGTTTTAAAGTGCGATCGTACATAAATTATATTTAAAGCAATTTAAATGAGCTTAACCAGCTCAGCATTTTTATACCGAACACCGATTTTAAAACGATTCTAATATTTACAATTTTTCTGCTTTGTTATCATTATTGCTTAACTTTTTTTATTTTGATTCTTTATTGGAATAAATTGATTAATAAAGAACAAAAAAAAAAAAAAATTAAAAATTCTAAGTTCTTGTTGCGCCATCTTAATTTGCAACCCAGAAAGAATTCTTAATCTCAATTATTTAATGGGAACACACTCTGTACATCAAAAGAGAAGAAAGAAAAATGAGTACCTACTTTATAATATAAAAATATCAAAATTGAATTTTGATTTTTTTTTTCCTTTTTCGATATTATAATGAGAGCATTAATAGAAAGATTTCATATTGTTCTAGATTTATTTATTATTATTTTTATATATACAAAGATATGTACATATATGTAAGTGTAAGTATGTAGAAAAAAATGACAGAAAATTGTGAAGTGTCGTTGTTTATACTCTTAGCTCCCACCTTTATAATACGGATAAGTGATATTATGTATGTTTGCTTTTATTTGTATTATTTTTATTGAAATTGATTATCGGCACGAGATATATGTACTTATACATTACATAAGTATATGTATATAATTATTATGTAAATAAAATATTTTATTAAAAATATATTATAACATTCTCGGATATTTTAATTCAGAATTATTTTAATTTCCAGTTTAGAAGGTATTTTTTAAATAAATATTAAGTTGTAAGAAAATGTTTTGAAAAATGCTTGAAATTCAAATTCAAAAATTTTAAATACAAAAATTTTATTGTAATAATTAAATATTCCATAATGATTTATTTTGGTAATTTAATTGTAGATTGAATTGAAGTGGAAGCCATAATACGTATTAACATATAATACAATTGCTACAAGTATGTTGAGGCGACATTTGGCAAGGGGTGTGTCAAACTGCACAGCAATATCCATTTTATGTGAATAACTGACATTTGTGTAAAATATCAAAAATAATTAAAATACTTTTTTTAAGTTTTGACATGAGACGTTTGGAGCTGTGGATTCGAATCGAATTTGATTGACATATGACAATTGTGGGATTCTTCATTTAAAATAAGACGAATACTGCGTTCATTTGCTGTTATAACACTTATTATGTTTTAAAATCAAAGTAGTTACTCAAAAAAAAAAAGAAAAAGAGAATAATTATTATTCTCTCATGCACTTGAATACTTTGTATTTAATGCACTCTTTAATTTGTAATAATTATATGTCAAATAATTTTTGAATCTTATCATTCGTCAAATTTAATTGAATCTTGTAATCTTTGTTTTTCAAAATTATAAAAAATTAGATCGAATATTAGATATTAGGATAACATAGAAAATATCTCGATCCTATATTTATAAGTTGAAATATTATATTTGAAATATATGCAGTTAACGTACACACACATTGATATAAATAAACTTTTATATTTATATGAAATCAAGCATAAGGTTCTCACTTATACGTTATATATTTGTAAGAGTGAAAATCTTTTTATAGAATATGAAATGTCTTTGAAATGAATTGAAAGGTTGAATGTGCCACTTATATTGATAATATAGTAAAAAATCTAACTATTAAATACTGGGTTTCCTATATATAGATTTATATATACATAAGTTATACAAGGTTAAAAGTTTATTTTTTAGGACATTTCTAATTTTTATTAAGGATAATATTAAAAATAAATAAAATATAGATCTATACTTAAATCAAATTAACATATGAATTCCATTTTACATAAACCATTAATAAAATTAAAGAAAATTCAAATACAATTAAAATTAAAGTAAAATGATGGCAAGTTTTATTAAAATTTTATTATACAATCAGGAAATTGGGTTAATTAAGAAAATAACGCGTGTTAATTAAATATTTATGAAATTACATCGACATTTTCTTTGACAATATAAGTGAGAATAAATTATTTATTTGCTTACAACTGTCATATGCCCTAATTGTCAGTTTTGAAGTATGTTCTCTTAATGATATGGTTGTTAAGTTAGAATATGATGTAGTGTTAAATTTTCAGTTAATAAACAGAAATTAATATGACATTCTATATGAGTAAGATCGAAAATTTATAATTGTTATAAGTTTAGAATAGAGAATAATTTAGCGATCAATATTTCTAATATTATATACTTAATTATAATTAATTTTTTTTGGGAAAGGATAAAATTTTGGTAAAATTTATTATTTCAAATCCTTGTAATTAACATAAAAATAAAATAATACAAGGTTGATTATATTTTCTATTTTTTTCATTTCGCTTATTTTAACATTCGATTTTTAATTATTTATTACATTTTACTGGCATTAATACAAATATCACACAAACCAAGTTTATATTAAAAGAGAGAGAGGCAGAGAAATTTTGACACAATACTTGTTTTTGATAAAATTATGGGTTATGTCAAAATTTTCGTATTCAAAAAAGATTTTTATATTTTAATTTGTGTATTAATTTTATTAATATTAAACTATATTGAAATCGAAACTCTAAATTAGAAGAAATTAAGGTATACATCTATGTAAATTTTCTCGCAAAAAGCAATGGTATAACCAAAAAATCCGAAATGATTCGAAATTTATACAAAGAAAAAAAAAAAAACGAGAAAAGGTAGAGTTGGCCATGTTAGCTCTCTGATACTCATGAGACTGAATGTTTTTTAAAACTTAAGTCGACCCGAACTACTGCTTCGATTACATTCAATTTTAATAGGGTTCGGCCACTTAGTATTTATAAATCATTTTTGAAAATTTAGTAAACTTAAGTGATTCGATTTTTGGGTTTTCGCTGGGATGAACGACAGAACAGACATAGCTAAATCGACTCAGAACTCAACGCTAATCAAAAATATAGACTTGAGCTTATATCAGGGCTATTATTTCTAAGCAATACAAACAGAGTGGCAAGTTTGTTCTCTTCATACACTCTCGTTTAAAAACGAAAAAATTTATATTTTGTTTTTAAAATTTAAAATTGTACTTGCAATAAAATATAGGAAAAGGTACTAAATTCGTTACACTTTTTAAGATTCGATTATTTATTTTTCAACTGTGGTGAAAAACGAAAGTTGTGTAATTATAATTAACTTTTAAATATTAAATTTCAATTTAATTAATTCATTAATAATAATTAAATTTGAAATTAATAATTTCTCAAAAAAAAAAAAATATTCATTGATTCATTTTATATCATTTTGTTATTGTATATGTATGTATTTGATGTGTGTTGAAAATGTTTATACTATGGTGAATTTCATTTTTTTTTTAAAAAGTAACGTTGATTTAATTTCTAAAAGCTTTCTACATTCTATAGAAAAAAGTTCTTAATAATATTGAGTATATTGTTATGTATAGACTTTTAGTAGAAATTATATACAATGCCTATGTGTTGGTATATACATACATATGTATAGCTATGTATGTATTCTATTATTTTGCGCTTTTTTTCTAATAAAAATGCCTACCTAATCATGTACATAACGGTAAAATATTTATATAAAATTTTATTTTGAAATTATTACAGCATATTTGAGTTAAAGATCATGCAATAAAAATATTAAAAAAGTAAAAATAAAATTTTTATACAGAGAGTAAAAAAGGAGAATCGTGTATGTTTATAATTTTATTAAAGGTTAAAAATGTAATAATGAAGGAGCCTGTCGGCATTTTATAAATGGTTTTTATTTTATTTTTATTTTTGTAACAAAAAACGTTAAGTTGAACAATAAAGCTTTTTAAATAAATCAAATAAATATTTTGCGTTTTTGTTTTTGTTGTTGTTAATTAACAGGGATGTAATAAGGATATTATACAAAAAATTTCAGAAATAATGTATTGCGAAGAATTCTTAATCGAATGTACAGGAAGCTACATAAATATACTGAGTTTTTTCGGCCGGGCTCATCAGATAACCAAATTGAATTAGCCTGGAAAACACCCATATTTATATTATCTACATATTTATATGCCTACAAATATAAGGCAGAAGTTCTTCTCTTGTAGCCATACAGGTTTTTTGATTCATCTGCAACGAACTAAAATTTTTTTTTATAGATAGGGGTTTCCCCATATTTCTATAGCGTATGTGATAGTGCTGTTGAACATTGAATGGTAAAAGGATTTTGCTAGGAGCAAATATATATACATAAAAACAAGTGACATGCATATTGAATGGCAGTTAGAGAAAAAGTTTTTTGTTTATTTTCAAGATTCTATATGAAACGGCAACACAACCTTCATTGAAAATAAAACCAATTTCGATTGAAAAATTTTTTTTAATAATTTTTTTTTATAGTACTTAATTAATATTAACGTGTTACCTGTGAAAAAACACTGGTTAATTTAATAAAAATGGCCTATTACGTATTTAGAAATGCATCATGGGGCAGATTATATTTAATGGACTGTTATAAATTTTTGATATTTAATTGTATACGGTTGGTAATTTTCTAATAATATTAATAGTGATATAACACTAAAATATTTATTGGTAATTTATTGTTCTTACAAAATAATTAAAATCTACTCATAAAATATTTAAATTCGAATGTTTAATAGTTAACGTAATCATAACACCCTTTAACAAATTAGGGCTATATATAATATTATGTAATCTCCATGATTCATAGTTTTAAATCTACAAATTTATTAATTTCATTTTTATATTTAAAATATCAGTATAACAAAATCATAATAATAATTATTACTACTGAAATTTTAATATGCAACAAATTATTTTTCTAAAAACGGGACATTTTTCGAAAAAATAAATTCTATTTTCTTAAATTTAAATTTCATTTATAAATTCAAAACGTTAACATGTAGAAATTTTTCTTCCGTATTTGCTTTAAAAAATATTATTTTGTCCAATCCTACTTGGAATTCAATTTTCTTCATGTTATATTCAAACATTGCTTTTGTAAAAGACCCTAAAAATTATAATGGTTATATCCCTAATTTTATAATGGTAGTATAAAATTTTATAAATTACAATAAATTCTATACATATAGTTAGGATTAATCTAGTAAGCGTTTTAAGTATTTGGAAATTTCCCCTTCATATTTTTGAAAAGAAGGCATAGAAAATCTATCTAAATAAATATTTTATAATGCACTTACTTTTTATTCATAAAACTGTACAGGATGTCTGTTTTCTAATTGTATTGATATATAAAAATGTATATAAATTATCTTGAGTAAAAAAAATGAGAACGAGTGGTAGATTTGTAAATTTCTACAACCAGCATAATAATGCACAAACATTGCGTACAAGGATCTATTGTATGCTACTCTGTCCTGCAACATCGCCATTCGAGACACATTTGCCTGATGAGCTCGAACAACCTGTGAACACTGTAACTCCGTTACTATAAAAGTAAGAGTATTTTTGTACGAGTTGCAGTTTTTTTTTTAACAATTTTAATTGGGCATTACTCATAATCTTTTCAAATTTAGAAAACGCTAATGTTTTAAAATTAGAAAAATTGAATTTATAATTTGATATTTGTGAATGGCAGTCTATATACAATGATTATGACAGTGCCCTCTTAGAAGTTACCCGCTTCACATTGCAGTAAGACAACCTGTATACATATAAAAAAATGCAATCAATTTATATTTGAGCTCACGAATCCTTAAATTATCAATCAAAAATTGCAAAATTAAATCGAATTTTTTTATGTAAGTGCATTCAAATAATTTGAGAATTTTAATTCTACTTTTTGCTGCCAATAATGCCAATATTAAATTATAATTAATTTGAATTTTTTTTTTTCATTTTTTTTTATTTTAGAGAAATAAAAATCAATATCCGTCGCAAAAATGTCTTCAATCCTTTTTTGTTGTAAATTAGTTTTTATTGTTTTTTTAATCAGAAAATCTAGGTCTTCCCAATAGTCTTATAATAAGGCTGTATGCAAAAAACAAAGAAATTTATCATGGTTTTCAAATTATTCTTGACGCAGGCAAGTCACAAAATTTTAAGTATACAATAGGAAAAAGCAGCAAAAATCTAGAAAAATTTTTGAAAATTCTGATTTGGAAAGATAAGCATTTTATTGCATACGCAGATATTTTTAGGTATTTTTCATTAAAAATTTAAAAAATTTAGTTTTAAATGAGAGTTAAAGAATTTATATTTTGTATATTTCAATTTTGTATAACAATTCAATAACATTGGCATTTATAGGCTGAATTGCCTAATTAATAAATGCTCTACATATTAATTATACAATTCTGATAAGAAGAATAGGAGAAATAAATTTCAAAATGGGTAAATTTCAACCAATGAGTGATTTCAATGAATACTAATAATATTTTTCTTTATCAATAATTTCCAAAATAAATTTATTAATTTCCAAATCTGAAATATTTAATAAATCTTGATATGAAATAGGGAAAATGAGTAAATTTCTTGTGAAACCAACAACACTCTTCATTTTAAACACAATTTTAAATTTTATTAATATAGAAAAATTTTGCATACTTTTAGGTTAAAATAAATATTACTTGTATTATTACAATAAATATTACTCATGTTGAAATCTCTATACATTATAGCTAGTGAAGAATTTTGAAGGAGAAAAATTAAACAATATTAATCAATCGAAAAACGATTAATGTACAATATAATATGTAGTTTCCCCAATTGGAGAGAGTCAATTTTATGTATTTTAAAAATTTTAATTTCTTAATTTTAACATAGAATTTTTGAAAATGGAGTAGACATAAAAAGTGGAAAATTATTTTAAAAATCGATTTCTATTCTAAGTGAACGAATAATAGTAAACGATTCATTTAAAATTATACGATTTAATTATACTATCTTTTTTAAATAACATTCGAAGTCAAATGAATTATAAAGTATAATTTTTAAAATATTCATGTTTTATATAATATTTATATATAACAGTTATCAAGCATTTGATTTGCATGTATATACGTTCCATATATATATATTACATTTATGTTAAAAATAATTTTATAGAATAGTGGGAGTTTGACATAGTTTTTCAAATAAACTTTCTGTTATATTACTTTTCTTTTCAAGATACACATACATATATACAATCATATGTATAGTATATGAGTTTTTATTTTGTTTTACTGAGATACTTTTTAAAGATTCCTAGACTCGCCTGTCAATAAAATAAATAAGAAATATAGTAAAATAAAAATATATAATTTAAAAATCTAAGACACGTCATGTATAACTTTTACTTTTATTAAAACTTTTATACAAGTATACATGTATATATTTTAGTTTTTATTATTGTCGATGATATATTTGGGTTTTAAGTTAAAAGTTGTTAAAAAATTACACTAAATATCTTATATAATAGTTTGTATATATTGTATATATATATATATATATATATATGTCATATATATTAAAAAATTGTACTAAACAGATATTAAAGACAGGCCTATAAAATTTAATATCACAATGGTACAAGTATTTATAGTATACAAGGTATATAGTATAACACATTAATACAGTATATAAGTTTGTAATTTAATCGTCATTTTAATAAATTAAGACTGCCGCATATAAACACATAAAAATATTAAGTAAATGTTATTTGTCATCAGAGAAATTATTTGTTTTTTCGAATTTCGAAAAATTATTGCTCGTATACAGTATTGATACAGTATGATAACTCCTAAGCAAGATGATAGCATCGGTTAAACTTCGACAAGCAAATAACATCAAGAGTGGCATTTTCGTTTTTTCATACTCTTTCTCAAGTTACGGGATCTCAAACTTGATTTTTCAGAAAATGCGTTCAGTTTTTACATTCTCTCTTTTATAACTCAAGAGATACGAGTATATAAATTAAATAGAGTTTTGAAAATTATGAGATGATTTTGCGAGTGTGAGATATAAGAATGTTTTAGTAAATTTTGAAAACACTTTCGTCAAGAAAAATTTAGATTATAAATTTGGCAACCTTTATTAATATTAAGAAAATTACAACACATTTATATGTATATGCATTGGTTTGCATGCACAAACATTTTTAATGTACTTTTGTCTATATATAACGGTATAATAGATTCATGACATGAAGTACTTTGAAATTTTCAGGTAAACTTTTTTAAGTTTTTTCCTATACTTTTTTGTCAACTTTTTTGTTAAATTTTTTTTTTTATAAAATATTTAGTTTATAAAAATATTTGGGTTCTGTATCCATAAATCTTGTTCTTTTTTTTTCTAAACAATTTAATATTTATATATGTACACACATACATACATAAATATACTTGTTGTGTTATTTCCAGTTTGTCTACTATATGCTTGTATAAATGTAAGTATTTCAGAATAGTAAAAAATAAGGTCAGGATTTTATTTAAATAAAAAATTACAAAAAGCTAAAAAATAAAAAAGTTGTATATGAAAGAACGAAAATAAAAAAAAAATTGGAAAAAAAATATTGAAATTGTTATTTCAAAAAAAATTGTTTCTCTTATAAAAAAAATAAAAATTTTCGAAATATTTATTAAAAATATTGATTGTCAATTCAAATTTTTTTTTTTTTTTTGAATAATTTTTATAAAAATATTTGATTAAAATTTTAAATAAATTTTATGTCATTGGCCTAGAATTGAAAATTTTCAACAATAATGAATGTATTAAGGATTAAGAATTGAAGAGAAATGAGAGAGTTAATCTATCACCAATGAACAAGTGAGGGGAATCTATCACCAATCATAGCAAGTGAGGGGAATATGTAAAACCAAACATAATTATATAAAATTGCTCTTACTCAACAGTTATCATATACATATTGTGTATGAGAGAGTGAGCTTTAAGAGAAATAATTAATTTTAAATTAAAATTTCAGAGTACCTTTATATCAAGTATGCGTTACACATAATAAATATAAATTCATATTAAATGCGAAATAGGGAGTAATGACGTTAAATGAGAGTAATTCATGGGTTAATAGAATGTAATTCAATTGAGAATGTCATATGTATATTTATAATAACATTTTGTATAAAAACTATTTTTACCGTAAATTTTACTAAATTATGTATTTAACAGCTTTATGATTTCTCATAATATGTCATTTTATTGTTAAAATATCGAATTTTGTTGTGTGTTTTTGATGTTTTGTGAATGTACAAATATTTAAATTTACTTGTGGAAAAATCACTAAATTAAACATTCTATATATTTTGTTTGAAATTATGAAATCCAAATCGCAACACGGGATTCAACATGTACTCAATATTGCAACATAGTACTCGTACATATATTGCCCTCATTACTAAATATCATATTATTTGACAAAGATCAAAATTTGTGTTTAAAAAAAAAATGTCTGTAATTTATTTTGTTTGATATATTATATGGGAGAGAGAGAGAGTAAAAGAGGGTAAATTTCATTAAATTTTGCGGGTAATTTTAATTGTTTCAAAATAGACTAATTAAATTTGAGAGTTGCTAATAAGAGTGTGGGTATTTTCAAATAAGAAAGTGGGTATTTTATAATTATAAATTTTTCATAAATTATGTAAACATATAAAAAATTTATCAAAAAAATTTTTAATATTTAGTATATAATAGTTATAAAAAAATTATTTTACGTCATCAGAATAAATAAATATGTATGTAAATTAGATTATAATTTGGCTGAAGGTTAATTTCCTTTAACTACATACACATGTATAAAATATTCCTCTTTTAAAGAACCACCATTATATTATATGTATATACGTTAAAGAATAGAGAGACAAGAAAAAAAAGAAAACATTCACCTTATCCTTGATACTTGTACATTTGTACTATATATATATATATATAATATATACATATGTACTTATTTAATTAAGTAAAAAGAAAAACAAACCAAAAAAAAAAAACTTTTTCATGATCTTGAAAATTTTCTTTTTAATAGTAATAATAGTAATAAGACTTTTTACCATGTTGAATTCATTAACAATTAAAATTTACCATGTATACATATATTTACATACATATATATATATACATATATATATATATATATATATATATGTGGTAAATTATGTATATATATATAAAATATGTATATATATATCTATCTATATATATATATCTATATATATATATATATCTATATATATATATATATATATATATGAGAAAGTATATATATAGTAATGATAGTAATAAGACTTTTTACCATGTTGAATTCATTAACAATTAAAATTTACCATATATACATATATATATATATATATATATATATGAGAAAGCAAGAGAAAACGAAAAAACAATAAATAATTTAACTTTTATTTAAAATATTTTTAATTCACATGTAAACTGTTTAAATGAGACTTTTATTTTCATAATGTGATTTAATAATAAAAACAAGAATAGGTAGAGTTGACCGTAGAAACTCTGTGATACCCCTGTAAGTTCTATGAAAATTGTCACTCTGTTTTAAACAATCTCCTGCTTTTTTATATGAATTGGTTATATTTTATACATTTATAGCAGTTACAGAATATACTCATATCATTTTCAATAGTTTCAATAGTTCAATTCATAATATAAGACCTAATGACTTTCGAAGTTTTATGAGAGCAACAACAATGAGTCAAAAAATTTCAACGAGTTTTATCAAATATAGCCGAATAATTTTTCAAGTTCTGGAATTTATTATAATTAATCAATTGTGAAAATTTGGTGAACTTAACTTAATTCAACAGACAGAGAAATAAGCATATAACTAAATCAACTCAGAATTCAAAACTGTAGTAGCAAATTTATAATACCTTTCCAAGATACGTTCGTATGAGCATAAACAAATTATACGTACGCACGTAAACGTCTCAAAATATATGTAGGTAAATATATACATATATGTTGACATACGTGTGTTGTGTATTCGTGCAAATAGAAAAAAGATGACATTTCCTTGATTATATTAACATTGTGGTGGAAAAATGTATGTATAAATTATGGTAATCATAAAATTTTTTTATGTTTTTAATTAATCATGTTAATAAAATATATGCTTGCAAAAATATTAATGTTAAAACTTTTAATTTGCCTTAGAATGTGTTTTCTTGTTTTGTTTATAATGTAAACAATTTAAAGGAAATAGAAATATAAATTTAATTGTATTTTTGAAATAAAATGATTACACATAATATGTAAATGTTGAACTCAACATATCGTCGACTAATCCAAAACGCACTAACTCTAACAATTCTGTTTTGAATAAAACTTTTTTTTTAAATTTCTCTGGCCGAATATTTTTAAAATATTACAAACAAAAAAAGAACTGTGATTAGCTAAGAACAGCAAAACATTAACTCAACTAGGTGAGATTTATATTTTGTGAGGTGATTAACTAGGTGAGATTTAATAAGAGAAAAATTGCATACTTTTAGGATTTTTATTTCAATTTCAAAATTCTAAATTAATTAAATTATAATTTTAATATTTAGAATAATTACAGAAATTGACATTAAAAAATAATTTTCCTTGACGTAGAACAAAAATTATTTTTTAAGAAATTTCAGAAGAAAAATTTTAGAATATTTACTTGCATATTGCTCAAAGAATAATAAGTAAATAATTAAACACAATTAAATATTGCAGGATTTTAAGTAAAATGAGAGTGAGAATAAAAATGAAATTTCAAGCAGCTTCTCTTCGTATTGTTTCTCTTTTATACCGTCACCATATACAATAAAAAATTTCAAGGTTGAGTTCAATGATATTACGAGTATCTTAATACATCTTTTGTTCGTGTAACATTCGAGTTTTACAAAAACTCATTATGATGATTTTAAATGTTATGTAGATTAATATGTTCACATACACATAAAAAAATAAATAGATGGGTGTATAGTGTTAGGACTCACATTCGTCAATATAAAACACAATACGAAATTAAAGAGAGGAGAAGACAGACTTTCAATATTATTGAGTTTTTCTTTTTGAAATACAATACATTTTATTTACCAGTATAAAGCTTAAGTACCGCTATAAAGGCTAAGTTGATATATATTTATAGTAAGCTAATATTGAAATATTCTATTTTAATATATATACAATATATAAATATACACATATATATTTGTATAACACTTACTCCTTTTTATAATCTCCATAATTTTTACTGCTATTGCTACGATAGTAACTTTGTTTTCTTTTAACATAATATTCTGATGTTGATGTTAGTATCTTGTTATCATTATTATTGTTATTGTTGTTATTATTATTACTATTATTGTAATTGTTATTGTTATTATTACTTAAATTATTTGTATCATTTTTATTATAAGAATTTTGTATTATATTTTTACTAATTAATAATTGTTGATCATTATTATTTGAATTATAATTTAAATTGATTTCATTATTTATATCATTATTATTATTAATTAAATTTATTTGATTAAAATTTTGTATTCTATTATATGTATTAGTATTATTATTAAAACTTTTATTAAAAAAATTTTGATTACGATTATTATAATTATTATTACTTGTTATAATATGTTTATTATTAATATTAGGACTATTATTATTATTTGAACTCGAATTTAATATTTGATCTACTGATGCTTGTTTTTTAATAAATGAATATTTTAAACGAGAATTACTGTTATTGTTGTTATTATTATTACCATTAATATTATTTATTTTATCATTATTTGTATTATTATTATTATTATTATTGTAATTAATTCGAAATAAATTTATACCATTAATTGTTGGTTCATTTATAAAATTATTATTATTATTATTATTATTTGATTGAATTGAAATAGGTGATGTTATCGTATTTGTTGTTGATGATGATGTTGTTAATTGTGTTGTAGCTGTTGTTGAACTAATTGTTTTACTATCAATATATAAGGATTTATGCCTTCTTAATGGATGATCATTATTAATATTATGATTTGGCCAAAGCTGGCGTCGATTTGTTAATGACATTGAAGGAAACGACATTTTTTTTCTTTTTTATTTTTTTTTTTTAGTGTTTATTCAAAAACAGAAAAAAAAAGTAATACAAAAATAGTAATAAAATTGTATATTATTTAATATATAACACTTTATATCCGATATAAATGTTTTTAAATATATAATATAAAAAAAAAAAAACACGTAATTTGGTGATAATAAAATCACTTATTTTTCTTGTATATTATTTACATATTGCTACATACTTTTATATTCTGTTATAATATACTGTTATATCTGAAAATATTAATATATCAGCTAAGTGTTTTCATAAAAAAAAAAGTCAAAGATTTTACTATAACTTTGTTTATCTGCTATATATCAATAATATTAGTTAATAATTATATATATATAACATATAACATAATATATGCTACGATATTACATACATATATGAATTTTTTTTTTATGAAAATATGTTTAACACGTTAATAGAATTGTTTTATTATTTTTATATTCGAAATTAATATTCGATTCTTAAAATTCTTATACGTATATATTTTTAATATTATTATTATTTTATATATATATAATATGTGAATATATATGTTATATATATTATGCATTATTGTTATACATATATTATAATTCTTTTGCATATTAATAATATATATTATTAAGAATTAACACGCATATAATAATCAATTTTCAAAAATATTTATGTATTTTTAGATTTTTTCGAAAAAGCATATTAAAATAAATATTAAATAAAAAATATATATATATATATATTTTTTTTGTTTTATATTACAGTTTATAACTAGTGTATATATGTATATATACATTATATATATACATTATGTATGTATATATGTATGTATACATGTATTAATCAATAATTATGATTTATTTTATTATTAAAAATTATAAATAATAACAAAATTTCTATTAAATAATATTATACATTCTCATTATAATATATAATATATGTATAACAATATTTAGAAGAGAGACGACCGACAATCAAATATGTTATAATATTATAAAAAAAAAATATCATATAAATTAATTCATAATTCGTATTATTTTTATTTTTAACATTATTGTTATTGTCATCAATGTAAATGCATAATATACGTATACGGCACAGTAAAAATATACAATTTACGCATTATTATTCATATATATGCAATATATAAGAGAGTAAACAGAGAAATTTTGATACTCAAGAGTTTTTATTACCTATTTTCTATGTTATAAGTGTAATGCAAATGTTAATGACATTGACACTATTTTAAGATCACACCATATACTGTTATATTGTATATAAGAAAATCAATGTTAAATAAAGGATAAACCAAGAGAAATCTAAAATTAGAAAAAAAAATAATAATAATAAGAAAATAGAATAAAAAAAAAATTAGTTTTTTTTTTGTTATATTTTTATTTTTCACACAAAATATATTATTATATATGAACACTTTTATATTTTTTTTATTATCAGAAAAGGAGAGAGAAAGTTGTTTTGTTTTTTTTTTTTTTATACAAATATAATATAATTAATTATATATATATACATATATATACATATATTTACAAATATACAATATTCTTTTAATATACTATATACACACTGTTATACTAAAAAAAAAAAAAATAAAAAAAATAACATAAATAATAAAATTATATTTATTATACACAATTTTTATTGTTATATTATTATTAATATTAACCATATCAGTAGTATAGTCCCAATATATTTTTAAAATTAGAAAAATTATTTCACATAATTATACAAAAATATTTAAGCATTGTATGTATGTATGCCATAAGCGTGTGTATATTTAAATACGAGTATAACATTATACATTTGTATGTAGGAAAAAAAAAACTGTTATATTACACATTTTAATAATAAATTTTGTATAAATAATATTAATAAATATGCGTTTTTTACATTTATGTAGAATGAATAAATAAAATTTAAATAATAAAAAAAAAAAAATTTAATATAGAAAAAAAAAAAAATTTTTTTTGGCTTATATTTTTTTTTTATTCCTCTTTCTTTTTGCTTCTTTTTCTTTTATTTTTTTTGTGTTGAGACCAATATCAATGGTAATTCATGACTAAAAATGAAATCAACAGTACAAAAATATAAACAACGTAAAAAAAAAAACAAAACCAAAAAAAAAAATATTAGAAGAACAAAAATAAACACAAAATGGAAAAATGAAAGAGAAAAAAAATCCCTGTTCAAAGGAATTGTGTAGAAAAATAAAAGAGAAAAAATTGAAAAATGAAAAAGGAAAATAAAAAAGACAATATTGAGCCCATAAAAATAAAATTATTTTTTTTTTTTAATTTTCTCCTTTTTTTTTCTCATTTGATATTTTGTGCTCCTTTTTTTTTCATTTTTTTATTTTGTTTTTGTTTTCAATTGTTTTTTAAGTCTCAATAAATTTTTTTTTTCCACTACCATTGCGTTCAATGCCCTCACATGTTATAACTATTAAATTTTATTATTTTTTCTATTTTTGTTTTTTTTTTTTTGAAATAGAAAATCAAAATGTATTGGAGGGTAATAAAGAAGAGAAGAGAATTGAATGTATTTAAAATTTTTGTTAGAGGTGTTAGAACAAAAGGATTCAATTGAAATTTTCGAAAAGGAGAAATGTAGGGTAGCACCTACTTTTTGTACGATTTATTCAAATCATGTATCTAGGGTTTTCTGTCAGAACATAATCTCTACAATTTTGACAAAAAAAAAGTTATGAATGCAGTATTACTTAAAATTTGAAGCGCTCAAGTAGTTCCAGTTAACTAATTGCTATAAAGATTTTTCTGACAAAACTAGATATCAATAGTTATTCACTTTTCGAGGCGATAAAATTTTCTAAGAAGGCATTGAAATATAGATATGTCATGTTATACACTTTTGAAACGAAAATGTATTCTAGTATTTTTACTGTTTCGTTTCAAGTTGGTGTTTTACTCGGAATGGCAAAAATGCAGATATCATTATCTGACAGAAAAGCCTTCAAGCTTATGTAGTTGTAGTTCTATAATGTACGTAGTACATAGTATTTAATTTTAATTTTTCAAAATAATGATTTTTTTTTTTAGTTTCATTTTTAATTTGATTCTGTTCAAATCAAAGAGAATTTTTAGATGATTTTTCGTAATTGTAAAAAAATTGCACACTTTTAGGCTCAATGGACTTCAGAATTACATTTAAATTTTACTGCAAAACTATTTTAGTAATTACAACTCATATACAACAGCAACCTCAATAAAATATAATAAATAAATAAATTTTAAAGTTGCCGTATGCTATTGAGATTAAAAATTATATTGCGATTCCATTTAATGAGAAACCCACATTTGAATTACAGTACCATTGTATTAAGAGCATTGTTAAAACGAAATAAAATTTAATTATTGAATAAATCAAGTTGACATTAGGTTTGTGTCCAAGTAAACTATCTAAATAATTGTTAATGTTATAAATGAAAAATGAAATAAATTACGAAAATATTTTTGAATTCGATAATATGAAAGCCTGAAAATAAATTTTTAAAAGAAAAACAACAAAAAAATAACAGTTTAGATATTTGATTTCTAAATTTGCAAAAAAAAACTAGAAAATAACCAACTTAAATGTTGTACACACGCTTGTTTATATTTGGAGCGCTATGGTAAAACTTAACAATTATTGCTATCACTATGGGGTTGCGAAAGGGGTTTTTCCAATATTTTTTCTTATTTTTGTTGTTTTTTTTCCGTTATGTTTTTTGTTTTGTAATTTTCCTTTTGTTCTTTTTCTTCCTTTTTCTTTGTACGTCGCTATTTTATATATTGACAAAAATATAACGGGGTATAAGTTTTATATTAAGAATATCGAAAATTTTAGGTTAGATTAAAAGGAATTATTTATTTTTACTTTTAAATTTTTGTTTTCTATCAAAAAAATGAGTTCATTTTCAAATGAAAATGTTAGTCTAAAATATTGAAAACATTGGAATTTAATTGCCAAAAAAAAAAAATTTATAAAAATTTATAAAATAAAAAAATTTTTTGATGGGAAATAATTAATTTGGTGATTATATTTAAAACTTACTTTAAGCGAGAATAGGGTATGTATACTGTGACTGTGATTGTTATTTTATTTCTATGATTGTAGATTGGACGATGATGCACCTCGATCTAAAAAATTTATTTAAGGGAAATTTCCGAGATGTCTACCAGCAAAAGGTCTAGCCAAAGTGTCCCTTCTCCACGGTCTCTAAGAAAGGGAATCCAGGTTTTTTTACCTTCCTCAAAAGAACTAGCAGTCTGTGAATCCATTTTACTTAGACGTTTTTTAAGCTGCCTGCAATGCTCTGTTACAAAACCAGTGAGAAGTTTCATATGATTCTCCAGTATCTTTTTGATCGTCTTAAAGCGCTCTCAATTGTAATTATTCAAAAGCTTTTGTGCTTGTACCGCTTTCCATAGTTCAAATCTTTTATCCTTATTCTTAGCACCTTTAAATTTTCAAAGACTTTGCTTTATACAAAACCACAAAAGGACTCTAACCCAACAAATGAGAAATTGGTTCGTCGCTTCGCCAGCATATCTGCTTCCTCATTTCCTCCTTCGTCAAGGGATTCTGTCACACTAGTACAAAGTGAATTTCAATTTATAAATTGGGTTGCTGAAATTAGAAATAAATTTTTGTTAGATTTTATTGTTCATAAAAATCATAATTAACAAGTGTAATATGCACATATGTTCTCGAACCCTTAGTCTAACATTTTATGTTCAATCATATAATATGAATTATATATATAGATACAAATGTACTTGTAATTGTAAAACTATATAAATTTGACTTTATGTTTTGGCAACAAAAAAAAATGATAAATTTTTCGATTTTTTGTTACATGAAAAATTATTATTACCATTATTACTACCATTCACTAAAATTGTTTTTGTAGTTTTCTCTTTTATTATCATTATAGAACTATAGGATATATTACCAAAATATTTATATAAGTATGGATGTATGTAATTATTTAAGTTATTATCAATATTTTATAATCAAATAAAAAAAGATTTCAATCGTTTAAAAGAAATCTCATTTAACATTTCTTTATTTTTTATTCATTTTAATAGGATATACAGTAAAGTCTGGGTGGATACGTCCTACAGAAGAGAATAAATCATAAAATCATAAAACAACAATAGTTAAAGTTAAATTAAAACCTCAACTTTACGACACTCACTTGCATTGTAAACACCAAGGGAGTGAACGGCAACAATGGACGATTTTCGTTGTTATCTCGATAGTTCCATTGTTGTTAAACAGATGATATCAAAAAGAAAACTAAAGCGTTTGGCGAAATTTGCGGCGATAACTTCGCTTTATTCATTGCAGTCTCATTTATATTATTGTATTTTATATAAATTTTGACATTTCTTCAGGGAAAATCGCACTCTTGTTCTGCTTTCAACTTAAACGTTTTAATCC
Source organism: Condylostylus longicornis (assembly GCF_029603195.1). NCBI lineage: Eukaryota > Metazoa > Arthropoda > Insecta > Diptera > Dolichopodidae > Condylostylus > Condylostylus longicornis. The sequence continues at coordinate 7,674,764 of NW_026577996.1, forward strand.
AAAAATTAAAATGTGTTGCTTATTATATTGCAATTTGAAATTTACCATTTACTACATGTATAAAAAGATTAAGAAAGAAAGAAACATCGCTAAGAGAAAATTTAATTTCAAAACAATTACAGGATATACTTTTCAATACGGAACTCAAAATGTTGTAATAATGAATTGTAAATGCCTAAAACAAATCAGTGACATCTGGATGTGAATATTTAAGGTAAAGATCTAGAAATTTTTTTGAATGAAATACAAATCGCAACAAAAATTCTATACTCACAAAAATAGACCTCACTGTCTACTAGTACAGCTTTATCCAATAATATTTTTCTTTTCATAATGAAAATATTTTATTAAAAGAATTTAATGTTATGATAGTATACATATAATAATATACAACAAGAACACCCTAATGTCTAGCGGTGAATAGTAACATTAAAATTACAATAAAATTATTTATTTATTTTGATTAATAGTTATATTGATTAATAAGAGCACACACTTGAAATTAAAGCTCTCAAATAAATATACTCGACTATTTATTAATTTTTTAATAAAAAAATTAAATAACTTAGTAAATAAACGATAACATTTCCGTTTAAATAAAAAAAAATATATACATATATTTATTTTTTATTGTATACTAATGATAATTTATAATTTAAAATTTATTATGTCATCTAAATAATAGTTTTGTGCATACGCCATTTTGTGCTTTTCAAATCCTATAACAGTTAATCCTATACACATGGAGCTACAAAGTTTGCTCTTTCAAAATCTGTTACTCATTTTTTATTCTCAAATTTAAGTTTCAGTTGTTGAGAAACCCCTTAAACTGTTATAATATAATGTAAAATATTTTCGATTTTTCATTTCCGAAACGTTCAAGACAATTGAATAAAATAAATATTTAATTGATCTATATTCGTATATAAGTATAAATTGATTGATTGGTTGAAATTGATTGAGTGATATCAGTTTTCCGGTTTTCTTTTTTTGATAAAAGAATACATACATATATTTTTGCATTTAAATATTTAAGGGGTATAGTGGGACAAATTTTTCATTTTTATCATTTCTATCGCGTATATCAATATGCACTTATGAAGTGTATACTTGTATGTACGTATTATATCTGATGTAAAACTAAAATAAATGATGATGTAATCAGAAAATAATCGACCGTAGCTTGTGTTGTTTAATTTAGCAAAAATCACTTCTTTCAAATTTTATGGACACTAGCAAGATTTTTAATTAGTATACCAATACAAAAATATAAATATAGCCCTTAGTATAACTTTATGCTATCCGAATTCTTTGAAAATTTTGCTAGTTAATTTTGGTAGCAAACTGAACTCAAATATTAAATTTCAAGAACTTCAATCAATTAGTTGCTTAGATATAATGGTAAATAATGTAAAACCGGCTCCCGGTTCATTTTCCGAACCGTGATATTCACAATAAATTTTTAAGTTCATTGTTTTTAAAAAAAAGTGGTATAAATATTCCACTGGAGTATTATAAAATTCACTGTGATAAAAGTAATTGTTATACTAATATATATTTTTAATTTTTTTCTCTAATGCTACTACAAGTACTTAATTGTAAGCACATATTTAATACTGATAACCGCGTGGTGTTTTGATACGATTCCATTTTGCATTTAAAGCATATTTACTTATTATATGAGTACCTATATTAATGTTACAAATACCAAAAAGAAATTATTTGTTTTTTTTTTTATTTTTTGTTACTTTACAATTTTTTATATTATTAAAATCAAATTTTATAATAATAATTATTTTCAATCTTAATTGGACAGCTCAATAATTTAATTGAATTTAAAAATTTCCTTTATTGAAAATGAATGTGTGCAAGTACATAAGAATTTCCAATAAAAATAAAATTAAAGTGCTTAATTTAGATTTTCTCATAAGACAAATTAGAAATTCTTATAATTATTTCTACATTCATGAAAAGTTAAAAGCACACAACAAAATTCGATAGTATAACCATAAAATGAGAAATCATAAAAGAAACATTTTACAAATAAAATTAAAATAAATAAATAAACATTCTACAAATAAAAGATCGTGCCGTGCATAATACTTTTTTCATCAGTATTGACAATAATTTATAAAAATTCTCATTTTTCAAATTCAATTTTTGTTTCAAATTCTCATAATATAAGAGAAAAATCTCTCAATATCGGGAAATTATCATTATTAGTTTAATTTTTAATCACGTTTTCTTATGTTTTTCTACTTTGCTCTCTCAAATATCATAGAGAATCAAGAATTATTAGATTTAGATAAATATACCTACTTGATTTTGGCTAAGTGATTATTGTGAATTCAATTTCAAGAGAAATATCATTTAAAATTATAAGAGAATTCATATTAATATTTCAATATGACGGACACTAATGATTTTTTCGCTTTGTTGACACCAGTAGAAATTTTGAAAACTTCAGCTACAAAAAATGAAAAACCAAGCTGCTCAAAAAGTCTAAAGATTTCTAAACAGTTTTAGCGACATTGAAGGAAAATTAAGATGTGAATGTATACTAACTACATAAATAATTAAAATATGAGTATTACATCCATATACCAGTCCAACAGCACTCATTGTAATCAATCAATTAACATAATGATTTGAAATCATTTTAAATTTTAAAAAAAAATTACAAAAATCTACATAATGTTCATATAAATAGTATGTTCAGCATAAATACATCAGAAACTCATATTCAGCAATATTCATATTCCAATCAAGCTATACGTTATCACCAATGCACACAGTATTCTGTCCTATTCGCATATAAACTTTAATATAACATGTTATAATAATTTAATTTTCACACTATATATTAATTTGCAAGAAAATATACATTTTTGGCATTTTATACAATTTGAAAAATGAATAATGTAATCACAAGTCATAAGAACATCTTCTTCAACTCATAAGTCATAAGAACACTTGTTTACAAATACACTTTATACGACACGAACACGATATATGTATATACATAATATACTTTGAAGTTGTTTACACATTGCCTTTCATACTCTTTCTTTGTATATATGTTGTTTTCTTTCTCATTATAAAAATCTGGCTACAATTATTATTGCATACCTGCAAGTGTTTTAAAATTTTTTGGAAATCAAATGCATGTACGATTTTAATCGAACTGAATATATTATAACTCATATGAATGTTTTGCTAAAGTATATTTAAACGTAACTAATTATATGTAGATTTGATAAACCTTTATAAATTTCAAGTATATAAGTCACTTAATTCCACTGTTTACCATACAGTGGTTCAGAATGTAAGCAATTTTTTTTACACACCGAATATGAAATTATCAATAAGAGAATAAACTACAAATAATATTAATCATAGACTAAATGTTTATTAAGTACATTTATTAGTTTTATTAAAGTGTTCATACAAGTATAAATATGTATTCAAAGACTATACATTTAATAATTAATATTGTACTAAAGGAAATATGTATATCAAAGTAAATAATTGAACTATAAAAGTTAATTCATAAGTATGTATAACTATAATAATTCAATTGCAAAAAGAAAATTTATTAGTAAGTATAAAATAAATAGCATTGCTATTGTTGAATCGAGTTGTTTGTTCTACTTACAACTTGTATAAAATTTGAATTTGAGTACTTGCATAAAATAAATTTTCTTGTTACCACAAGGGACATGAGAAACTTACTTGGATATTTTATATCAAGAAAAGTGTTATAAGTAATTCGAAAACTATTGAATTTAAATAAGAGTTGACACATCAAATATTGCTCATTTATATTATGAATTTTACTAATACAACATTATAGTTGCGGAATTGATAAGAATGTGCTTATTGCACTACTAATTAATCTTAATGGAAATTTCTTCATGCAACTGCAGAACAGATGGATGACGTAATCAAAGGAACGAGTTAAAGGCGGAAGAATTCATTAAAAAAATTTTTCTCCTCGAACTGGACTCGAACCAGTGACCTACCGCTTTCTAGGCGGACTTGATACTGTAATTCACATGATTACTTAGTAATCATGTGAATTACAGTATAAGCAATGTAGAGAACATTTCGTCGGCAATTTCTTCATGCCTCTGTAGCTCAGTTGGTAGAGCGTCCGCCTAGAAAGCGGTAGGTCACTGGTTCGAGTCCAGTTCGAGGAGAAAAATTTTTTTAATGAATTTTTCTGCCTTTAACTCGTTCCTTTGATTACGTCATCCATCTGTTCTGCAGTTGCTCATTTATTTTATTTGATTTGATTATAATTTGTGTTAGATATGATGTTTAAGCGACCACACAATATTTTTAATCGAGAAATGAATAAAATTTTTATATCTAAACTATGTAAATTGATTAATTTGTTTTATATTTGTAGGGTTTGTTTTTTGTGGAATTCGTAATATAGGGTAAGAAACAGATTTTTTAAAACTATCGTCAATTGAATTTCACTTCAGTTGGTTTAAGACAATTTCTGGTGTACTAATTCATCATTATTAAGCTGATTTTTTTCATTTAGGTCACCAATGAACACAGGAAAACAAAAACAATAGAAAATATTAACTATTTTTAATGTTAATTTGTCTAAATTTTCATTAGCGACTTGGCTTCTCATTTTTTGTAGCTGTAGTTTTAAAAACACATGTAAACAAATAGCTTCAATGTCTGTCATACTGAAATTTCAAAATATAATTCTCTTATAGTTTTTAAATAATATTTCTCTTGAAATTGAATTCACAATAATCGTTTAGATCAAATCAAGTATATGTAGGTATACAAATTGTATAATACAATAATGACATTACGAGTATAATATTGAACGCTTGTCTAAATTTAAATCTAATACATCTCTATTCTCTATGAAAATCGGGAGAGAGGTATACACATAAAGTTGTGAGCAATATTTATGTTGTATTACTTTGAATATATTACTATTGAATATTATTATAAATAATGCAAGTATAAACATGTAAATTTAATAAATAATAACTGTGATATTCTATAATATACTGAAATTTTTATGAGTATATAAATGGAATTTTCAAGTTCAATAAATTTATATGATTTATTTCTAAATAGGTACTTTGACTGCAAAAATTTCATTTCGTTTTTCCAAAAAAAAAATGCAAATTGCTTGATCGACAACAACGGATAACTTTTTCCCTTTATAACATGAACTTGTATTTTGCTTTACTGTTATACAAAATATTTTACGAGTAAATTTAAAAAGAGAAAAAAATTTGACAGCATTTATTTACGTGTTATTATTTTTTTTTATTTTGATATTTTGTTATTCGAATTTTTAGTACTAGCTGGTATTAATAATAAGAAATAAAAAAACATGAAAAGAGCAAAAACATGACATTTTTGAAAAAAGAAAAGAAAAAATTCAACAAGGTTTCGCATAACACAAAATAAATTTAGAAGTAAATTCAAGGTTACAAAAAAAAAAACTCAAGGACATTAATTTTTTCTAATAAATTGAAATTTTCAATAAATTTTGAGAACATTTGTATACCTTTTCTGAATTATCGATTAACTATAAAATGTATATATATATTTTTTTGCAAAAAAACATTTACATTTGTATAAACAGCAAATACGCAGGTATAATCTGGCTTGGATCACATTGGCTTTAGATTTTGTCAGCTTCATTTGAAATAATATAACAAATAAAAGCGTTTCAGTTGGACAGAATCGACTGATATATACCCTGCAAACCTTAACAATATTTCTATACAAAATATTCTACAAAAATTTCACGGATATATTTGACCTAAAGCAGGGCATACAACTAACAAATTTAATGCGGAATCAAGAAATTAATTCTTGATTAATAATTTTTCCAAGAAATTAATATCAACTTTTAAAGTTGTATAGCAGTTACGCGGTTGCCATTCTAAAAAAAAACCAAGGAAATATATGACCTATAATTAGACACACGTCTGCCAACTTTTAGAGAATTAACTAATTATATAATTCTCTCTTTTGGATAGTATGCGAAAATTATGTATGGGGTGGGAATGAAAATAAGCATTAGAATTAAGATTGAATTTATATAACAATAATAATTAAGATATCAATAATTCTATTTTTTATAGAAAAAATATTTTATTGTTATATTTTTTGGTTTCATAAATATTTGGAAAAATATTACAGTTTCAAAGAAATAAGAGAAGTAATTAAGTATTAGAAGAAGTTCGAAAAATTTTTATTCCAATAAAATAAAATACGTATAGGTAATTTATTAATGGTTATACACCGGTCGCAAACTGATAAATTCAGAGATTTCTACAATCTAAAATCTACAAGAGAAAAATGATTTTAAAAATTTGTAAAAAAATTATTCAAAATAGGTGGTTACTTCAATGTATATCGCGGTTATTTCCCTATACCCAATGCTTTTTATCTAATTCAAAGAAAAATTTCATTGAACTCGTTTATATGATTAATTTTTTTTAGGGGACATAAAGAAGACAATATATATATCCATTGTTAAATATGGTGGATGCATCAGTTTTTTTATGGGGTTACATAGTAGATGAAAGAATTAGTAATCAACAATTTAGAGATGGGAACATGTTTGAAAATATGTTTCTTACAATTAACAAGATAATTTTCTAGAAAATGTGAAAAAAATTGAGGTTCGAAACGTTGTTTTCAGATTATAAGACAAAGTGAACCGAAGATTGTACAAGAGTGGGCACTATATAATTAACCAAAGACAATTAAAATACAGTCCCAGTGTAAAGATTTAAAAGTTATCGATTATATAAAGGATTACTTAAACGAAACGTAAGAAAACATACAATAAAAACTAAATTAGATACTGGAAGGCGAATGGCTGAAAATATCATTCGAATTTCTTCCAAAAACCTTCGTACAACATATGTTTGTACTACATTATTTTATTTTTAATATTACTTTTATTAATACTGGATCATTTTCACATTGAATCTTTTATTAATTTGTTAAATTTTTTAAGAAATTAAAAATTAAATAATTATATATAAGATAACTATTAATTAACTGTTATATATAATTTTCTATGTAATTCCAAACAATAAAATTTTATATAAAAAATTAAAAAAAAAAAAAAACTTAACTTGATTACCCCATTTAGATAAAAATCAAATTAAATAAAAATATCAATTAAGTACTATTTTTAAGTATATAAATATATATACTAAATATACTGCAATTACTGTTATACGAATATAAAATATAAATAATTTAATATTCAGTTATCAAGGTAATATCAAATTCAAAAATTTTTAAATTTTATCATAATTTTTTTCAATTGCAAATTATATTATAACACTTAACAATTACTTAAACAATAAAATCAGTAATGTAAATTGTTGAAGTACCTAAATCTACATTTATAACAGTAATTATATTGATATAACAATATATATACTTAATTAATATATTTTAGAATTAAATAATTTCAGATAATTTTGCATAAAACAATTTATGTGCGCCTTCATAATATGTTCATATTGTATACAATAAATGTCATTTAATATATCGAAAATCTTTTAATATAACAAAATAAATAATATATAAGATTAAAGAGGTATAATACCTTTTAGCCAATCTTAATAATTAACTTTAGTATATATACAAATTCACACATGAAAATTCCCTTCTTAATTCGATTCATGTTGAAATTATTTCAACAAAAAAAAAATTATTCTCAAATTTTCTCATATTTTAATATGAAATAGCAAAAAAAAAACAAAAATACGATTAAGAACGCAATCTTTTATATTATCAATAACAGTATAAATCATATAAAGTGGAATATACATTTATAAGGCAGTACGTATAATAGGCACGCGCTTAATACTTTATTATAAGTACATTAACAGTATTTATACAGATACAAAGTTCACAATATTTGAGAGAAATTATTATATATTTTTATATGTCATACAATTGTATATAGTACGTATTATAATATAATAACTGTAAAGTTCGATATTACTGTAAAAATCAAAAATTGAGCAGGGAATGTTATATAAGACATGAGTGCGAAGAATCGACTATATAATATACTTGCAACATAATTAATTCTATTCTCTCAAAAATTATTATATATATTTTATGAATGTAAATATACAATTTTCAATGTATTGGCGTGTGTATACATAATATTAACGCCGATTAAAATAAAAAAATTTCAAAAGTTTTTCACAATTTCTCATTAATCCTATTCAAATTTATTATTATTTGAGTATAAAAAGAGATCTCGGTTATTCCCCAATAAATTTATGCTCTATACATTTTGAATGAGAGAAAGATAAATATTTATTTTAGATATTCTTTATAGTTTTGGGGAAATTAGAAAATTTTATTGAATTTTTTCAATTTTCATGTTATAATTTTGTTCTTCTTTATTTTTGAATACTAAGAAAATATTTTAAAAATTACCCCTTTAATTTAAAATATTTTATATAAGTAATATACATACATATTTATTTATTTAATTATAATTATATACTAAATCTTTTATTTTATTTTCAATATTTTACAGAATGGATCAAATTTTGTTCATCAATCAATAATTTAAAACTAATCATAATAATTGTGGTATTGTACGATATTAAGGCTCATGTATATTGCCGGTATCATCTGAAAAATGTTTATATACATTGTTATTATTGTCATATGTATGTTGCATATATTTAAAATCTAGGATATTTGTAAAATGTCAAACATCAATATTGTAAATAATATTTTTAATTATTTAAGGAATATAACATTATGAATTTATATTATAAGAGTTAAAATTTAATATTTAATTAATTATTTTTTGAAGTATAATTAAATTTGGAATCTTTAAATGTGTCTGAATATATTATGTACATATTGTTAAATATTCAATATGAAAAAAATTTAAAATTTTATAATTATTATTTATAAAATAAGAAAAAAATTGTAATAAATATTAAAAAAAATATGTGATTATTTCAACTATAAAATGTTTTATTTTTAATTCAACTCTTAATATAATTATATCAGACAATTACAGTATACAAGAATTTAGTACGTAGAGCAAAATAAATGTTACATTGTACGTGACCAAAATAGTTACTATAACTAAAATCTTCATCATTTTATAGATGGAAAATCAAAGGGGGGAAAGAGAAAACAAAAGGCTTTCAAGGCTTTCCATTTTTAATCCTCAAGAAATTGATAAAAAAAAAAATTTATCTTATCGAATTGCATATGATAAGCCAACCATCCGTGTTCTCCGTGTCACCTTTTTCATTACAAATAATTTTCGACCGCCTTTTCATTGCAAAAATATTTTGCACAACACTATCAGAATTTTCCAAGAAAAAGAAAAATAATTTTCTTTTTTTAAGGTCAAGAAAAACCATCTAAAAATCGTACTTATAAATGTCCAATAACTCTTTCTATTCTTGGTATAACAGTTCCTTTTTCATTATAATTATAAACTATTAGTATAACCAAAAATTTTATAATTTTATAGAAAACTGAAATATAGAAGAAGAAAATTTAATTTTAATAATAAAATTGTTATAATAATATTGTATATATGTATATGTGATTAATCATTTTAATTCAATTAAATTTTAAAGCACATTAATGAAATGGTAAATAATATTAAAAAATATTTTTTCCTTTTTTAAAGTACCTTATGTGTTATACAGTTTAACCGGATATCAAAGATTTTGATAACGTTAGAGTAAAAATTTTCAATTGATTTCTTATTACTTACTGATTACTTCTATATGATTGTGTTATATGATTTTGTATTTGTATAATAGTTTCAGATAATGTTGATATTAAAATTGATGATGAATAATTTTTATGTTGACTGTATTTTTATGTACAAATCTAAATGATATTCGGTTTTTACTCTAAAATTCAAATTCGTTTTCATTTAAAATGGGATTTTATGCGTTAAGGATTGATAGGAATATATTTAAGGAAGCTCAACATATTAGTTGTTATCATTTTAAAATTGAATTTTAAAAGTGTAACACAATAATATATTAACAATTAATAATTTAATTTAAAATAAAAATAATTAAGAAATAAAAAAAAAAAATTGATTTATAAAATTAAAAAATAAAGATATTAAAAATTTTTTTAAAAATAATTTTAATTTAATTATAAATTTAATAATTAATAATATTAACAATAATTGAAAATAAAAAATAATTTTAATAATTAATTAGAAATTTAAAATTTTTTTATTTTATTAAATTTATTTTATTTTCCAAATTGAGTTTATTTTAAAATTTAGTGAGTAAAATTGAATTTTTTAAAAATTATTGGCCCCATAATTAAAATTTTATTTGGAAATTAGAAAATTTTAACACGAATTTTATTAATATATTTTTAATATCCTTAAAGGACCCACTTCATTATTTACTAATAACAATTAAATAAAAAAATTTTTAAATTGTGGCAACTTGGCATCCTTATATAACAATTTCTTACTAATTTTATTTTACAATTTAATAAATATTAAAAAAATTTTTCATTTCGAAATTTCATTTTTGTTAATTTTTTTCTGGTATAACACTTGACAATCAAAAAGTGTTATACAAGAAAATTTTGAATTTCAATTTAGCTTATCTTAATTTAATTTGATTTTGTTTATTATTTAAAAAATGGCATTTATTTTTTTTTTTTTAATTTGAATTTTAAGTGTTGCAATTGTGTATTTAATTTATATAGTGTGATTGATATATATAGAAAAAAATTTTTGGCGCTATTTTAAATTAAAAACAATTACTGACAATAGCGCCAATTAATCACTCAATTAAAAGAATTAGTTCGTTGATTTATTTGAAAAAATTGCCTTTAACACCATGGTGTTACCGTTTTCACATCAATAGAATTTATACCTACATAATATACATATAACACTTATAGATTTTAATATTCAATTTCATATATTACAGTTTAATTTAAATTTATATGTAGGACTTCAATTTTAATTTTCATAATAATTTTTTCCTTAGTATTTACTATATTTTTTGTATATATACATATATATATGTATATATATATATATATATATATATATATGTGTGTGTGATGTATATATATGAATAATTCTTATAATCGAAAATAATAATTTAAATAAAGTTTTATCTGGATATATATATATATATATATGAATTTTAAATGATCATTATACAAAAAATTTCTGTAATTATTTTTTAATATTAATTTTAATCTAGTATATATATTGCAATATGAGTAAAATACTTACTTATACAATAATATAACACTCATTTATTAGTCTAAAATTAATATTTAAATAAACGCATGTATGTATATATACTAAAATTATTTTTAAAGATTTTTGAATTTTGATCATTAATATTTTGAACAATTATAATTAATATATATATATATATAAATGTATATATATATATATGCATGATATATAATACTAATACGGGGGAAATAACGGGATTTAAGAACATATTTATGATAGGAATATGTAGATTTTCACGGGGGAAATAAAACCTGCTTATAAGATCCTAATGAATATAATTATTTTTAAGAGAAATTATTTGTTATTAATATGACAAATTTTTTACAATTTTTTTTTCATAATAATAATTTTGTAATAATTTTAAAAATAATTAACAATATTAATGAAGTGGGTTTGTTAAGGTTAATCATTTTAATTTAAAAATTTTTGTGTGTTCGAAAAAAATCAAAATCAATTAAATTTAAAAAAAATTATTTATATATTTCAGTTTATACATATATATATATATATATATATATATATTCATCATTAATATATATTATAAAAGATCTTCGAAGAAAAATAAAATAATGGATATTAAAAGTCAACATTTGAATACAATTAATGAATTAATAACATTAAAACAAGATGATAAAATTATTTATTCAACAATATTTAATGAAATTACTAATATAATAATTAAAAAAATGTGTAAAATTGATCCAATATTTAAAAAATTTTATTATAATTCAATTTTAGCTGGTAGCTATCCAGATCAATTAAAAATTAATAAACCAGATGAATTCGATATACTTATTTGTATAAAATTTGAAAATTTCTTAAATAATTATTTTCAAATTATATATAATGAAAATTTACCAGGTTATGCACAAATAAATATTAAAAATTTATTAGAATTATTAAAAAATGATGATAATTCAAAATTAATATATAAACATTTTAAACAATTAACCGATTCAAATGGCTATTTAATACAAAATAAAATATCTGGTTGGTATGAATCATTATTTACAATAATATTAAAGAAATATTTTAAAAATCGTATAATTAAAACAATTTATGGTAATATAAAAATTTTAAAATATAAAAAATCTGGACCAGCTAATACATTATTTATAAAATATAAGAATATAAAATTATCAATTGATTTTGTACCAGCAATTGCATTTAATGAAAATAAATGGTTTAATAATTTACGTAATTCACCACAATCAAATAAAAATAATAAGAATGAAAAATTAAATGAAAATATTTTTGTATTAATACCAAAACCATTTAAAAAAATTCAAATTTTAAATAATAATAATTTAAATTTAATTAATAATAGTTTTGTAATATCAAATGTTGATGCTGAACGTCCATTATTTTTAAATAAAACAAATGTTATTAAAATAATAAAAATTATAAAAAAATTACGTGATCGAAGAAATTTAAATAACTTAAAAAGTTATTTTATAAAAACAATATTATTGTGGGAAATTGAAAATCAAAAAAATAATGATGAATTTTGGAATAAGAATTTATATTTTCTAATACAATATGTAAGTAGAAATGTTTTATATAACAGTAAATATAAATTAAAAACAAAATATTTATTAGAAGAGAAGAACAAGCATAGCTTAAAATTTTTCTCTTTATAATTAAAAACCGATGTGGTGAATATTTTAAAAATGTCAATCAAAATTTTACTAGTCGTTCGACATTCTACCATTGGTGTAACTACAACATTTTTTTTTGACAATAAATTATAATTAAAAATAAAAAATGAGAAAGAAATTAAAAAAAAAATTTTATAAAATATAGAAAAAGGAAAAAAATTTAATTATTTTATTATAAAAAATTTTTCATATATTTATTGTTATCTATACATATATATATATATAGAATTATGTATGTTTTAGACGGTGGTAATCATGGAAATAAAAAGACCTCTATTAGCCCTCATATATTTATATTCTATCAGTTAACAATTGTTTTTAATTATATTTAATTTGAAAAAAGAAAAATCAGAGTGATTTTCTGCGAGACTGTCCAGAACCAATTTGCATTTCTATGACCACCATTGTATATAATTTTTAATATGTATAAATAAAATACAAATCTATATACATAAGAAAAAAATTTTATTTTTTAGTATTTGTGATAGGAAAAGCACATAATTGTATTGATTTATAAGATACTTAAATATATAAAGATTTTTTTAAATAAATATTTATATACTTATATAGAGTGAAAAATTATATAAAATGTATAGTGCCCAGTTAATTATAAAAATGTATTAGATACATATTTACAAAACATATTTTAGTAACAAAATTAACCAAATCAAAAAAATTACATATATTATGTATTATATATATAATATATATAATATATATAATATATATATATATATATATATATATATATATATATATATATAATATATAATATATATATATATATATATATATATATATTTATATATATATATATATATATATATATATTATATATATATATATATATAATATATAATATATATATATATATATATATATATATATATATATATATATATATATATATATATATATATATATATATATATTATATATATAATATATATATTTATATATATTATATATATATTTTTTTATTTAAATATTTAAAGAGTTATTAAAGCGTTTCCTCAAAAATTGCGTATAGCATTAAAAGTTTTAATAAAATAAATGTTTTTGTTTGACGTCTTTAAGTAGATTAGTGTGTAATGCGTGCTTAAAATAATGCTGGAAAATAAATTACATATAAGAAAATTACATATATGTATATGTGTATTATAGCTCGAATTCTTATTGAGTTTAAAATTTTAATTAAAAGTAAATATAGTTACACATTCATATATATATATATATGTATATATATAGATATATATATTATATATATAATACATATATAATATATATAATATATCATATAATATATATGTATATAATATATATATATGTATATATATATATATATATATATATATTATATATATATTATATTATATTATATAATATTATATAATATATATGAAAATATATATATATATATGAGATCATATCGATTTAAATTTGAAGTACTATTGATTTTTGTATATTTTATTGCAGTTTTGAAGTGTAAAATTAAAAAAAAACAAAATTTAAATATGTAATCATAATTGCTTTTGAAATTTTAACATACAAGTGAATCGAAAATCAAAATTTCGAAGGTTTAAATAATATATAATATAGACATCCAGAAGATCAGAAAATAATTATGTAATTTTATATATAAGCAGATATATACCATAAAGTAGGCAATTTAATTGAAATAAATTATTAAAATTTAAAAAAAAAATAAATATTTATAATCTATATTTAATTAATAAATTTAATTTTTTTTTTGTATTGTAGGTACTTGAAAAAATCATTTTCTATTTAAAGAGACAAAATATTCCATTTTATTGGGATAAACAACAAAATATGTTAAGTAATTTGAAATCAAATCAAATTTTATCAATACAATATGAAATTGAAAGAGCATATAAAATTTTAAAAAAATATCCAGATGAAATTTTCAATTTATTTCGTAAGTATATTATATTTTTAATAAGAATAATTTTTCATATATACAAAATGTTTCACATATAAGATTGCAAATAATTTTAAAGATGATTCTTTGATCAATTTCCACCAAATAATTGTAGCGGTGCAGATACACTTATGTGAAACATTCTGTATATATAAAAGAAAAAAAATATTATTTTATTATTTTATATTTTTATATTTATTTACTCAATTGAAAATTAAAATTTTCCAAGAATTTAAAGGAGTAATAATTATTAAAAAGAGAAGACATTTAACTTTAAAACTGTAAAACATTAACTGCAATAGAATAACGGTAAAATTCAATACTGATGGATATGCATTTATTCGCTTTCTTATTCACTATTATTGCTTATTATACTTTGGATTGTTTATAAACAAACTATATTAGCAACATTATTCTTCATAAACACCAATATAAAATAGTTTTTGTATAGGCAACAAGTTTGTGAAAAGATCTTGTTGAGTCTTATTGTATTGTAAATTATTTATAACGTTCGCCTAAATATATGCAATATTATATGATAATAAGAGATTAAAATAATTATTTTGGTAAATTATTATCATTTTCGGAGATTTTTCCATAACTAAAAATTACATGTAAATAAATAAAAAAATTTTAGTTTTAATTTTTTGAAGGGGGGGGGGGGGAGAGATACATGACATTTTACAAAACATATACATACATAAATTTAATTGATTACATGCTATTTGAAATTTAAATTAATTTTAAAAAATATTAATTTTTAAAAAAACTTGACAAATCAAGTGTGTGTTAGACCGTAAAAATTTTCTTCAATTAATTTATGACGAAAAGGACTATATAAAGATTAAATTTTAGTTAACATTCTGATCACAATTAAGATATACCAATTTAGCATATATCGATTGAGTATATAATGTTTTTGTCATATATTTTTGTTATTACCTAATTACAGACAGTAATTACATAATTAAAATTTTAATTTAATTTATAAAACTTTTTTTTTAATTTCAGTAACATCAAAAGAAATTGAAGTTTTAAAACAAAAACAACAAGATCTTTCTAAAAATAATTCTATGAGTTTAGAAAATTTAGAGAAAACAAGATCAAAATCGAAAAGATTTCATCAGAAAAGGTTTCATTCGAAAAAAAAGGCTACAATGATATTGTGAAAATTTAAACAAAAACCAAAAAAGAAAAAAAAATGTATCATGTTTTTTTATATTTTAGTATTTATTATACAATAGTATTTATTATAGAATTTATAGAACTGTTATATTGTACTGAATTTATAGAAAAAATATCTAAATTTAGGAATTTTTTGCAAATTGCCAAAATTTTATAATTAAATTTCGTTTTAAAGAAATTTTTAATATTTTATTCAAATATGTTTGCTGTAACATCGACATAACTCAAAATTTCCACATTTGAGAAAAACGAATTCTACAATGTTGGAGCTAAAAATATTTTTCTCTCCTTATAGCATTATTTAAATATTTTATTGTAAGCAATAATTAATTAAGCTAATGAAATGGTGTTTTTGCACATAATAGAAATGTTTAAGCTCTAATTAAAAATAACTCAAAAATCGTATTTTTTTGAGTTATGTTATGTCACTGTTGCATCAAATAAGCGGTATAACTAATTAATTTTATTATTTATAAGTATATTTATATTTAAATTAAAACAATGTATAAGTTAATATATGTACGCTGTATATTTACATATTTAGTATATTAGTATTTAGTATATTAGTACATTTTTATATATTTTAGTAAGAGATTTTATATTTAAAAATTTAGGAAATTTTCTTCTTTCGAAAAGTTTAAGCCAAATGACAAAATGTCGTATCAGCAATAATGTCGCAAGTCGAATAAAAATTATCCAAATTCAGTATCGTAACTCGAAATATCGTATTAGAGCTTGTCGTATTTCGAGAACTTAGATTGTGAAAAATTTTATTTTATTTTTTGATTTGATATGAAAAAAAAAATCAGTATTATTTTATTTTTTAGTGGTTTCTTTTATATTTAATTGAATACAATTAATAAAAAATTTTTCAAAATTATATTAATTTTTGTAATAATTTTTAAAATTAAATGTTTTAATTATTAAAATATAATTTATACATTAAGAAAGAAAGTATTATAAAAAATTTATTATAAAAAAAAAAATAAATTGTGATAAAAATTAAAATACAATAAAAAATTTTTTATAAATTTTATCTACTTATAGAAGAAATATAAGCCTTATAAACGTTCTCTCTTTTTGCCTCATTTATGAACCTAACACTTTTATGGCCGCTAATAACCCGATAATAATTTTAAGTTAAAATGAAAAGCTATATAACAAATACATACATATAAAATTATATTATACTACAAAGAGCTTTAAAAAATTTTGTTCGGTATCTTTCGAAAAAAAGGAAATATTGTGAATATAAGTACTTAGTTCTGCGGTATATTCATATTTTCGAAAATGTTTTGAAGAGTTTTATAAATTTTGTGTGACGATATTTTCGAACGCCAATCTGGCCCCGAAAAAATTGTTTACTTTATAAACTACGAATATCTCTTTTTTAAATGGCCCCAAGGAACAGTAAGATAAAAGTGATTTTTTTTGGTAAATTTTATATAGTAAAAATAACAGAAAAAGTAATAATATTTTATTTTATTTGTATTACAACCTATTGAATTGTATAATATTAAGTTAGTATTCCGAATAAACCTTTAAATATAACGTTACCTTTAAAATGTAAATAATTTTTATAACAGTTAACGCAGTTTAATAAAACACAAGTTTTGTTTAAAAAAATTATTATGATAATAAGTAAAATTGTGTAAGAAATTATTTATGACAATTAAGTAAGATAATAATGTATATTTAAATCAAGAGAAAAGTAAAAAAGAGAAAAAAGAGAAAAAGAGAGAAAACAGAAATCGTGTGAGTGTGACTGTGGTGATTGGTGAATGGTGACTTGCGAAAGAAGAGCTTTCTGATATATAGTCAGTTGTCACTGTTAGTTATTTAATATTTAAAGCAGACTCTTATAATACTCTAATTTTTTATAATAACAGAAAAAGTAATAATATTTTATTTTATTTGTATTACAACCTATTGAATTGTATAATATTAAGTTAGTATTCCGAATAAACCTTTAAATATAACGTTACCTTTAAAATGTAAATAATTTTTATAACAGTTAACGCAGTTTAATAAAACACAAGTTTTGTTTAAAAAAATTATTATGATAATAAGTAAAATTGTGTAAGAAATTATTTATGACAATTAAGTAAGATAATAATGTATATTTAAATCAAGAGAAAAGTAAAAAAGAGAAAAAAGAGAAAAAGAGAGAAAACAGAAATCGTGTGAGTGTGACTGTGGTGATTGGTGAATGGTGACTTGCGAAAGAAGAGCTTTCTGATATATAGTCAGTTGTCACTGTTAGTTATTTAACATTTAAAGCAGACTCTTATAATACTCTAATTTTTTGCTAAATTTTAAAAGTTTTTACCATAGATAATTGATTTTTTGACTATGCCAAAAATTCAAATATTTTTAAAAATTTATCATTTTAGAAGTGTCACAATTTTTGAAAGAAAGTCAGTCATTTATAATGCAGGAAATTGCAATAATAAGGCCAGGCCAGGCAAAAAATTGCAATTGAATTTTGGATTGGGTTTTCAATTTAGAATGAATTCTAAATGTTGTATTATTTTTTAATTTTGTTAAATTAAAAACAAAAACAGATTGTATCCGATTTAAATTTTCGTTGAAATTTTTTAATATTATATTACTACCTCAATTTTCTGCCGCCTGACCTGGCCTATGTTTGTGTATACCAAACGAACACTAGAGCAAAATTCTACTTTACATACTTTAATAATTATTATTATGTATTTGTATTCTAATAGGAAAGTATTTTAGTTTGTAATTGAAAACTCTCTTTTATATTAAAATGACTCGAAAAATTTGATATGCGATTTAAAATCCCATAGGATAAAAATTGTGTAAATTATGTTCTATGTACTTAACTCGTATAATTTTATGTTTGATAAATTATGTTGCGTTGTTTTTTAAGTCAACAAGAAAATAAAACAAATTTTAAATGAATGAGTGAATACATGAAAACATTGAGAAATTAGAGAGTAGAAGAACCTAATTCAAATTTCGGAGTTTAACATTTTAAAAAAATAAATACATTATTGACTTTTATTTCTCTTACAAAGAGTAGTTCTCTAGTAGTAGAAAGAGTCACTTTATATTTAATATGTATGTTATACTTATATATAATATTAATATAACACAAGTTACTTCAAAAAAAGTAAAAAAATTTAATAAAAATCTAAAATTCTCACTTTGGATACCTATTTCTAGATAACTAAAAGGTCATAGTAAATAACTAAAAAATCAGGTTGTGAGGACAAAAATAAAGATTTATTAATTATCTTTAAAAAAAGTGCCTAATGGCCAGTCTGTGTCATACAATTTCGAAGTTATTAGAATTGATTTATATAAAGAGAAAGTACAAGATCAATTATTTTTCAATAGGCTGTAGATTTTTCGCCTGTATATTTGATCAAAGAGTTATACATAAAATAATTAGTAAGAGTGGAGAAGTTGAATGCATATATAAATGACATTAAACAATCGTAACGTACCTTGTAATCCTGCTGAAATTATAATAAAGTATAATTTAACTTAACTTATCTATAACTATTATTTACATTTTTTAATTTCGATCAGATAAAATTCGATACAATCATAAATTATGAATTTGTCAACTCAATTTTTATAAACGTCTTATTTGTACGTATAAAGATTTGTAGTCAACCTCAATTTTACAATATACCTACATGGCTATATCGTATATGCAATACATAATGTAGTGACAGTAGCAGCGTTCCCACTTGGATACAATTGTATCCATTTGGATACATTTTTTGCTTTAAATTTAGCTTGGATACAAAGATACTCAAATCTGCTAAAATGCCGAAATTGGCTACATTTCAAAATTTTGCTGAAATATGGATACATTTATTCTCTAAACACTAAATAAATGTTACAAAACTGTTAAAATGCTGCTAATATTAAAACGCGTAATTGCTTTATCTTTCAAAAGTGTTATTTCGTGGCATTTCTAAGCAGATTTCCGAGTTTACTAAAGGAAAGTAAGAAATCTGCTTTATTAAATGAGTGCTGCCTCTTCCTGTATTCAAATCTAGAACATTTAGACAAAAACATACCAGAAATATTTTGGAGTAAGCTAGTCGTAATAGAAAATGCATTGGCTGTACATATTTTTTTAAATTTTTCCGTTTTAATGGTGAATTGTCTTTAGCACATAGTTCAACAACATATATGCAAAACATATGCATATTCAGACCTTAACTTTTAACACATTTAAAATATAATAGAAGTTGTATGTGATTTCTTAAAGAATTTACTATAAATAAAAAAACCAACAATAGGACGGCTTGGTATAAAAATTCTGCTTTATGAGGTTGGATACATTTTGGATACATTTTTTCCTCGAAATTGGATACATTTTGTTTTTACCAAGTGGGAACACTGGACAGTAGAATATAAAATGAGAAAATTTTAATTCCTGAAGGTTAGTGTGAGTCGAAAACCGGACTACAATGGGTCAAGTGATTTAAGAGCTTGTTATTGGATAGTTTTTAATTTATTGATTAAAAAAAGAATTTCTTCTCGTTAAAATTCATTTTTTTTTTTTTGGAAAAATAGTAAGTTTTGTTTTTTAAAAAGAATCTAAATTTTATTTTTCAAAATTGTGACATTTGTAATTTGTTTTTCAATATGAATTAACATTAAATAAATTTATAAATTTGTAAAAATTTTATAAATGGTTAAATGATTTTGAATCATTGCGTATACAACGTGTTAATAAAAAAAAATATTGCAACTTGCATCGTTAAAAAAAAAGCCGATAACATTCAGTTATGTATAACAAATTTGCTTTTTTTTTCTAAATGCATATTGGTATGGAGTTGTTCGTATATATAGGCAATATTTTCGTGTTATAAAATACGCAAATTTAAAATTTGATATGTACAATGTATAGATTGGATATTTTAAAAAAATAATTTTAAAAATACGTACCTATGCATATGTGTATGTACATATGAATAAGAAGTGTAGGTACTTCTACCCACTATGTAGGTACTATGGAATTAAAATTGATAATAATTATCTGGAATTCATATAAATACTGGGATAGCTTTACTATAATTGTGCATTTTGTATACATATTTATTCATATATTAAATTAAATTAAATTTATTGAATTTGAAATTAGGAAAATTCAAAATTTTTAGCGGAAAAAAAAAATTAACAAAATTAAATATTTTGTATAAAATGTAATTCAATTGCCTTGAATCTATATTTCAATATAAGAATTAATTTAACAAAATTATGTACCTACTTACATTTTGTTAAATTTATTAAAGCAAAATTTATTTTTCTCAAAATATCAATTGAACTTATATCGCCTTCAAAAGTCAAAGAGAATCAAGCATATTGATTCTAAATTCAAATTGAATTAAAAAATAAACTAATAGAAAATATTCGAATATAAGATAAAATTTATATAATTTACCGTATTTATATTAGAATAAAGAAAAAATAATAATAAAGTGATTTTCAATAATCAACTTTTGGTTAAATAAATTAAAGTTATTTAATATTAATAATTTTTAAATACAAAATGTAATGTAATTTTATTTATTTTGCATATATATGCGCATACATACATTAATATACATTTTATTTATAGTACATTTCAGAGTTCTTAATAATGTCAACACTCGACGAAGTATTAAAACAGATTAACAGTAAATTTATAACAATAAGTAATACAGATAGAGGCCCTTATGCAAAGCACTATGACTTCGTGAGGGACACAATAATTTTGAAATTAAAAGAAATCGATAAAATTTTCGATAAACTTTATAGAGGACATTGTCTTGGAGGTAAAATATATGAAATAAACAATAAAATATTTTATATACCAAAAATAAATGCATGTATGTAAATATAATTTGTCTAATTATATAAAAAAAAATTTTAAGGCAGTTATGCTGATAACATAAAAATAAGTAAACCTGATGAATATGATCTCGTACTAAGATTGAAATTGCGCGAATGTAATCTTATTAAAGTTACTAAAGATCCAAAATTACCTGGTTATTGTAATATAAATATAAAAGAGGCAATGGAAAAAATTAAAACTGAAAAACAAAATGAAGATATCTATAAACATTTTGAAAAATTAATTGATAAAGATGGATTTATAATTCAAGAGAAAATTCAAAGATGGATAGAAAGTTCAATGACAAAAGCTTTAAATGAATTGAATAATGGTAAATGGATAATTAGAAATGGTGAAAATTTGTATGAAATAAAATATACGAAATCAGGACCGGCACATACAATTAATGTTACCATCGATAAAAAATTTTTTTCAGTTGATTTAGTACCAGCATTTGTTTTTGATAAAACAAAATGGATTGCAAAAAGGCCATTACCATCAAATACTCCATTAAAATGTCAAGATTGGATAGCAGTACCTAAACCAGTTAAAAGTTCAGTATCACCAAATATTAGTTTTATAACATCATATGTCGATACAGAAAGGCATTTAATTAAGGATAGATGTGCATTAAAAAGTACTTTAAAAATGATAAAAAAATTAAGAGATACAAGAAATTTACATAATTTAAAATCATATTTTATTAAAACGATCTATTTATGGGAAACAGAACGTCAACCAGAAAATTTTTGGGATAAATCAATAAGAATTGTATTATTACATGTAAGTATCATAGACGCTTAAAATATCTATATAATTTTAAAATTAAATGTTGAAAAATTAAATTAAAGAAACTCTTTGAAATAGAATAATTTTTTAACAATATGTGTTAATATGGCATTTTTTGCAAATCATTCTTTAATTGATTATTTTTTCAGATGATGGACAGACTTATTGAATACTTAGAAAAAGGAAATATACCATTTTTTTGGGATAGATCACAAAATATGCTTGGAAATTTAGATAAAAATCAAATTAAAAGTATTTTAAATGAAATTACAAGTGCAAGAAAAATTATGGAAACCAATATTAGTAAAGTTTATGATTTATTCTGTAAGTATTTTATATGTATACCAAATATATTTATGTATATGTAATTCAATTCGTACATTGTAAATTTTAACTACCTACCATTCATAATACATTATTTTTAATTAAGATTTAAAATAGAGAAACCAAATTATAAAAAAGGAAAGATTGAAAAATATCTACTTACTATTATCATAAAAACAATCTATTAAATTATTAGAGAAAGTTTAAGATATTTAAAGTGGTCTTATCAAATTCTACAGATAAAATATTTGATTGTGTTTATTGATTGGATATTTTTAACAATTAATTCAAAATATTTAACTACTGTCAAATAAATTAGTCATCGAAATAAATTAAAAACTATATTTGTACTTGTATATATACATATGAATATATAAGTACACATGTACTTATATATTCATAATGTTTGATATCCTATAATTTCTTTATTTATCAACAAAATTAAAAACTATCCAACTCTAGTTTAGTGTTGCGCTAACGGTTCACTACATTGTAATTTTCATATTGTGAGTAATAGTTTATCTTTTCCTTTTTTTTCTATTTTGATCACTATAAATTAGGTTTCAAAAAAAAAAAATTTAATAATTTTAAAATTTAAAATTAAAAAAATACTTTCAATACAATTTGCTTCGATTGCGTATTTATATACTCTCATTCTCATTAGAAATAATGTCATTTAAC
Source organism: Condylostylus longicornis (assembly GCF_029603195.1). Classification (NCBI taxonomy): domain Eukaryota; kingdom Metazoa; phylum Arthropoda; class Insecta; order Diptera; family Dolichopodidae; genus Condylostylus; species Condylostylus longicornis. Next base: position 7,698,508 of record NW_026577996.1, read on the forward strand.
TGTCAAAGGATATTTTAAACTTTTAAAGTAAATAAAATCAGGAATGTATTAAACAGTTTAAAATTTAAAAGTCACAACATAGCACAAATAATTTTCTTTATTTTATATAGTGCAAATATTGTGCGCTTAATTATTAAACCTGGAACACAAATACAATTTTTAGTTTTGCAATTATTGTTTGATTGCTTATTTGTGTTTCATTAAAGCTAACAACGAAAGCTCTCATACATACGTACATATGTACATATAGATGAGACTGAAAAATTACATTCAACTAAGCAATTTACAAGTAAAATATTGTAATTTTTTATAAACTTAAGTAGCAATATCAAGTTGACACAATTGATTTATATTAATATATTATATTTATACATAAATATATGTTTATATTCTATAGAAACCAATATTAGTTGTATATATTGTATATTTGCGATATGAAATTAGAATTAAAAATTGCATTTGTGCTGATATAGGTTTTTCACTTCGTTATATATTGCAAAAATAACATATTATGTATGTGTATTGTAATTTTATTAATTTTTTTTTTTGCTTTTTTCAAAAAAATTACAGTAACACCAGATGAAAAGAAAGAATTATTTAAAAGTTTGTCACAAACTGAGATACCAATATTATTATCGGATAATTTAAAAACACCAGGATTGCAATCAATAATTGATAATGGAAATTCAAAAATTAAAAATCAAACTGAAGCTGATAAAAAAGTTTGCGAAATAAAACAAATATTAGAAAAGTATGGAAATAATTCAGAAAAAATTTTAAAAGAAATTAAAAAACTTTTTTCAACTGATATTGTTGAAATTAGTTCTTTAACATCAGGTTTAAGTAAATTGTCATTAAAAGCAAAAAATTAAAAATAATAAATATAATAATGTTATACTATAAATTTTTATACATACATATAATTAAAAATATTTTAGCCAGAAAAATGTCAACATTTTTTTTTAATTTATAAATAATTTTTAAGATAAAATTGCATTTAACATGCACACGTGAAATGATAATAGTTTAAATATACATATGTACGAGTATGTACATGCATATGTATTTTTATTAAGTGAAATATGTATGTAGGTACAGAGTCTCTTCCTTATTGATTTATTAAATCAGAGCTGCTAGATTGCCAAATTTATCTAGAATTTCCAGATTTTTGACTTTTTGGTAAGAATTTTGCCAGATTTTTTGCGAACATGATTTTTAACTGGAAATTTTCAAAATAATTAATTACTAAATACTGTCAGATTTTTAGCAAAGAATAACTAAAGATTTTCAGTCAATCTCATTTAGCTTCAATAAATTTAATTTATACAATACAATTTTAATTTTTTTCTCTAAAATATTTTATTCTCGTGAGCATGAAATAGTTGTCTTCTATTTATCTTCGTTTGGCCAAAGAAAATTAAATATTAAATGAGTATTGTTTGAGTGACCTATTGCTATTGTATTCGTATTTACTTATATTATATACACATGTAGCTTTATTTGACAATAACAACAAAAATAAGTTTGTTACAAAATATTCTATTTAAAATTCTAGCAAATTAATATCTACAAAAGAAATTAAGAAATATTGGAAAAGAATATTCTTAAGATAATGTTTTTATTATAAATATGAGAATATAAATTGTAATATTTATAATTAAAAAAACTTAAGTGCATATAAAAATAAAATTTTTGAATGAAAATGAGAATTTCTCTTAAATTTTAATAAGTGGTTTTCGTTTTAATACATTGTTGCACATATTAATACACGCCATCCGGGTATATACACACATATGTATTATATTAATATACATGTATGAGCATAAATGTATACATTTGTATATTCATGATGATAAGAATATAATAAAGATAAAGCAAAAAAACTCTCTTATTTAATACACGTACACGCACACGTTTTTATAAATTGTGTATTCATATGAAAAGTAAAAAATCTAAATGAGATTAGTTTATATTTCGCTTTTGGATTACGTGGGATAAAGTATATTACGATAATTATTTTATTAATATTTTTAAAAATTTACATGCAGATACATAAACATAATATAATAATAATAATAATATATTTATATTCATCAATTGTATGTATTTTGTTTGCTATAAACTGATTTACAAGTGCATCTACTCAAAATATAAAAAAGGGTAACCAAAAGCGACTGTTATTTTTTTATGATATATACTTACATATGTATGTATGTATATTTAATATTATGTTACATACATTATATTGAAAACACCTATATTATTATTTATTACCTAAATGATAAAATCATATTTCAAAAATAATGCAAACTTTTCATTAAGGAACCGTTTACATAAATACGATAAAATTTGCGATTTTAGTTTGATGAAAGTCGTATATGAATATATGTATACATATATATAAATCCTGTCAAATTTTTTAAAAGCAAAATCACAATTAATATTTTCAAAAGCAATAGTTGGATAAATTTATAAGCAAAATTTTTATGTTAATTGTAAAAATAGAACCAAAGCAGTAAAAAACAGCGAAACGGCAAAATCAATTGCTTAGCATTTTTCATAATTTCACACGTGCATGATAACTGACGATGTCAAAAAAAAAAAAACCGCCTGCGGTAATGTAGAATTTTAGGTTATTTTATCTTCGGCGGTTATGTTTGCAGCGGTAATTTTTCTTGGTTCTGGGCAATCCCATTTAAATAATCTATATGAAGTTTGACAGTTCACTGAGAAGATTGCTCTTGTTCTATTTTAAATTTATGTCTAAAGATCATCAAATAATTTCAGTCTGATATTTTGTAAGCAGTTTTCCAACTTTATCGTAAATTTATTTAATTTTAGATTTTTTCGTATATGTAAACAGTATCTAACGTTAAGTTGTTCTCATAAAAGTTTATGCATCTATCAAAAATGGGATCGAATATTATATGAGTTCAATTTTATATTTAAAAATTTATTTTAATTTGTGATTTATGAATATTGGAAACTTTATTTTGTAAATGGAAATGACTTGTAATTTGATAATAATGGTATTAAAGGTATAAATAAGTTAAAATAATTCGTCAAGGTGCAAAAGTGTGTAAAACAAAAACAAATCTTATCAACTACCTATACATAACTGTTATTGAAAAATTTTATTTTAATATTATACAACAATAAACAACTCTAAACTGTAATATAATCGTTATCAAAAGTTTTTACGTGTATTTTAATTTTTTTTTTTTCAAATAAGGTAATTCACCGTTTTAGATTTTCTTTCGCCTTATTATTAAGGTAATATACTGTTTTTTTTTTATTGAAAAGAATTTCTCTGCATTAGATAGTCGCTTAGAAAGGCAGGTTTGCTTCAAAATCTTATGTATTTCAAATATTTTGTTTATTTAAAAATATTTCTGATTGCTATTATAAAGATTCACTTAATTTTAATAAAAATTGTTTATCAATTGCAGAAAATCATGGAATCAAAAAATTTAGATAATGCTTTTCACAAAATAAATCGTTTTATAAGTTTTGAACCTGGTGATCGTAAAATTTATATGGAGGATCTTGAATGCATCACTAAGTTTATTATAGGAAAATTAAAAAATCATGACAAAGTTTTTGAAAAATTATACAACGGACACTATTTCCAAGGTATAGTACACATAGGTACATACTTATGTATTTAAAATTTAAATTTTTAAAATAAAGAAGAAATATTTAATGAATATTTTAAATAAAAAATTAATTTTTCTATTATTTTTTTTTTTTAATTTTTTTTCCAGGAAGCTATATGGATAATTTAAAGATTAAAAAACCTGATGAATATGATATTATTATACAAATGAAGTTACCAAAATTTGATTTAGCCATTATAACTGCCGATCCTAATAAAGCTGGTAACGTTTTAATTGATATTACAAAAATATTAGAGACAATGCCAAAAAATACAGCAACTCACAATGAAATATATAAAAGATTGACAAAATCTACAGATGAATTTAATTTTTTGGATCAAAAAAAAATTTCATCTTGGTTTCAAAGTATGTTTTATAATATACTTGGTAATAATTCGACTGTTCATTTAAATATTAATGGCACAGATTATAAGTTAGATCGTAAAGTATGTGGACCAGCTCAAACAATTAAAATTTATAACAAATATAAAAACATAAGTATTTCAATTGATTATGTACCAGCATTTATTTTTACCGAGTCACAATGGGTTGCTAAAAGAGGAGTTCTTAATGAATATTCTTTCGGTTGGTTAGCTATACCAAAACCTGACTATGCTCGCCACAATGATAAGAAACCAAATCTTTCATTTCGATCATCATTTTCAACTATTGAACGGGAAATGATTTGGGGTGAAAATCAATTAAAAAATGTATGTAAATTAATAAAGAAATTAAGAGACAGATGGAATATTCAAAATCTTAAAAGCTATCATATTAAAACATTATTTTTATGGGAGAATGAAATTCAAAATAAAACTTTTTGGAATAAACCAACAAGCTATTTATTTATGCATGTAAAATACATATTTGAAATAATAGAATTTTAATTAAATATAATAGAATATTTTACGTTTTTTTTTAGATGTTTCAAAGACTAGTTGAAGGTGTCAAAAATGGAACTATAACATTTTTTTGGGATTGGGATCAAAATATGCTTGATAATTTAACATCTTATCAATTAAATACCATGTTTGATCAACTCAAAGCTGTTTATGATAAAATCGAAAAATTAAGACAGGAGAAATTGATATCCACTAGCATTTATGAAATATTTCGTAAGCATTTTTATAAAATTTTTATTTGAATAAGTATATTATTTTTTGATCAAATAACATCCTTTAATTAAATAATTTGCATAAACATTCAGTATAAAATACAATTAAACTTAAAAAAGAAAATTTTCATATTTATATTTTTATGTAATTGATTATTTAATATCTAATTTATTTTAGTTTGCAAAATAATTTAATAATTTTAATTTTGTACATATTTTTAGTTACGAAAAGCGAAATTGATGAAATGAATAGAGGTAATACTTTAGAAAGGGTTTTGAAAAATGAAAATTCAACTTCTCAAAATGAAACTAATTCCCCTAATATAAATTATGGTCACGTGGAAAATAATGAATCAAGTTCAACTACAGGCTTGGGAACAATTGGAGCTATTTCTCTAGGAATTGGTGCCTTAACACTTGGAGCACTTTACTTATTTGGATCAAATAGAAATCAAAATTAAGAACTTTTTTTTCAATATCACTAAAATATACTTATAAAACCTGACAAATATCAACTAAATTCAAAATATAGCCAAAAATCGGATATGTACATTCATTACAAATTTTAACTTTTTTAACAATAATGTAATCGACTGTATTTAAAATTAGGTTGCATTTGCGATTAGGGTCCCAATTATTTTAACAGTAATATCTTGATTATAGTATTAAGAATATTAATTAACTTAATAGTATGTATATGACTTAGAACAGACAATGTTCTGCATAAAAATTATTAATATCTGTTTTATAAATTGCCTTTCTATGTGCTAATTAATATTATGTACATATGTACATATAAATATATATAAAAATATGTGTAATATATAGAACGGGTAATATATAGTTTATATACATATATAAACAGTAAAAATTGTACTTTATAAATTTGTATGTATATTAATATGTATTTTGTATATTAAATATTTTTTTGTTAATAATACTTTAATATACAAGAGTTTTTATTTAACACTCTATGTTAATATGGCACCTACAATATAACCACGGCCGTAATAGCAATTATGAATTAGAACTAGGGAAAAAATTTTTATTTAGCTACTTTATGAACGTATTTCATAAATTTTTAAAAATTCATTTCAATTTACATCTACTAACATAAATGTTCTCCTAAAATTGAAAAAATGTACAATATTTTATGCGGCTGTACAATGTAATCATTTAAATAAAATTTTTTTATAATTACTTAGTAATATTATAATTTATAAAATGTTGTGTAAATAATAAGATAACATTAATTATTTGTTGAAATAATCACCATTTATAGGTTACAAGAGCAATTGAACAATCTTGTTTTTTTTAAGGATTTAAATAATATTTCAATGTATATATAGAAACATTGCATGAAAACGATGTCTTTAATTCGCTCATTTACTGTAACAGTGGCATTACTCAAAAAATACAATTTTTGAGTTCCTTATATAGAAATAAGCGCTTCTTTGTGCAAAAACATTATTTCTCTAATTTTAAAATTATTGTTTACAATAAAATATACAATAATGCTGATACTAGAAAAATGTGTTAACTACTAAAATTTAAAACTTGTTTTTCTCAATGTACAAATTTAGGTACACCATTTTTATGTCATGTCGCTTCAGCCACTAGTTCCCAAAATGTATGTAGCCCTTTATTATTATATACATTCTCGTTTTCTTATATGATTTCTTATAGTATGTTTCTGTTAATACTTTTATGCTTAAATTCATTAAATATTCCTACAAAGAAAGGAAATAATAAAAAAATTTTAAAATAATAAATAATTTTATTTAAACATAAACTCTTAATGTTTATTTTTCTTTTAATTTTCAATTATAGATTTATTAATCTATTTTAGTACTTCATTGAGTTCAATAATACAGTATTAAACTTCAAGCAGAGATTGAATCTCACTTTCTAATTTACATACATAGGTACATACTTTGGTTACGAATAAGACAAGCGTATATTAAAAAAGAAAATAAAAAAAAGTTCTCTTAGAAATATTTTTATTTACATATACTTATAGCTATTTTTGTTTATGTTAACAGAAAACTCTTTGATATTATATAATTTCCTGTTCATTATAGCTTTCTTTTTTTTTAATGTTGCTACATGTAAATGCTAACTTTAATTTTGCTTTCATTTCAATCAATATCGTTAGCTTTGCTATTTGTTTAGATAAAATATTATTAAACATTTACAAACTATATCTGATTTAATACCTACATATGTATACATATGTATGTATGTATGTATGTTGAAATTATTATTATAAACAAACAATAAATTGTAATCGGAGATTTTCGATAATTTAGACATACACTTACTTAAAGTTTTAATTCAAATCTTAAAAATATTTTTGATAAATTAAAGATCTACAGGAACTAATTTTACATCCATATGTAGTTCTCAAACTACATATGGATGTAATATCCATAACATATGGTTATATCCAGATTTTTAACATCTTTCATTTTCCTATATGTATGTATATGATTTTCTTTTTTGAAAATCTAAAAGATTTTAGGAACTTTTAAATCAAATTTTTAAAAATTCTTTAAATTTTTTAGCATGCTATGATTTTCGAATATGGTTCTTTTATAGTAAAGATTCATCGAACAGGCTACATTTTGAGGAATTTATTTATACTTAATTTTAATTTATCGAACGTGCTTTATATTAAGATCTAAATTTTAAACTAAAATTTCGAAAATCCCCATACTTTATAGAAGACTTCACTTTGTGGCAAATCTTCTTCTATAATATTCGTAATTAAAATTTTTAAATAAAAAATTAAAACAAAAAAAAAAATACTGATCAAGTTAACATTTCTTTTCAGTTATGTTGCAAATGTAGAGTGTGAATGTGTGATTAATTTTGTTGTCATGTCGTTTGTCACAGTTATTATTTAGTTTTGATTTTCTCATACAATTAAATAGGTCATAAGTGAGTGTTTAATTAATTGTTACGGATTATTTAAATAAAATTTTATGAGATTTTGGTAAGTTGAAATATATACGATTTAATAATATAAAATGTTAATTTTTGAATTGTTGTACATATTGCATATGTAGGTAATTGCAATATTGATGCACAACAAACTAATATAAAAGAATACCTACTAATAGTATGTAAACCGAGCACTCGCCCGCATATGTATATCTGAGTACTCGTATATCTGAGTTATGTAAGTACACATCCAGACATATTATGTGAGTGCATAATTTTCATCAAGTTTTATTCAGTAAATTCTTTACTGAAATTAGCAAACTGAAATTTTAATTTCTCCGTTCTGTTGTACATTGAGAAATTGGAAAATATAAAATTAATTTATTCATTTTTAATTTTTTTCCCACCAGAATTTGAGTTCTTACAAAACAAGAAGAATTGTTTAATTTTACTACGTAATACCTATATACATACGTGTGTATATTTAAAAGTAAAAATGCCAAATTTAGAATATTTTTTAAATAATATAAATGGTGTTATTAAATTAAAATCTGAAGAAAAAAAAAATTATTTACGATATTTAGAAACTATTACAAAATTTATTATTCAGACACTTAAAAGAACGGATCCTATTTTTAAGGAGTTATATAATGGACATTACATTCAAGGTATAAAATGCAAAAATAATTAAATTACTTATGCATATTTTATTAATTTTATTATAAAATAATGAAATAACATAACACTATATTATGTGCAATTAGTTTTTATTCCAAAAAGGTTATAGTTTATATAATTTAGTCAAGTATTACAATTTTGATTACAAAATTTATAGTAATACAAGTCAGCAACTATAACTCATAGGCTGAATCATATATTCAATACCTTTATCAGCGAAATAAAATTGCATAGCTAACAATCCAATAAATTTACGAAAAATAATAAATTGTCACTAATTGACATATAATACATAATACTTTGTATATCTGTATATATTATATACATAGGATACATATTAATATTTGGAGATTAAATTTAAATTAACATAATTTTATAAACTCAAAATTGCAAATTGCAAATTAAATTTATACAAATTTAATTGCTGAATAATTTGAATTAATGTTAGATTTGCATTTCGATGTTTATGAGATTCTATATTTACATTTAGAATAAAATTTAAGGTGTTTTGTTTTTTCTTTATTTTGAAATGAAAATTATTTATGTATAAAATTATTATACATTGATTTCTCAATTTTTTTTAGGAAGCTGGGCTGATAATCTTAAAATTACAAGACCAGATGAATTTGATATTATAATAGAATTAAAATTACCTTATGTAAATTTTGTTAAAATCAAGGCTGATATTGATAAACCAGGCTATATTAAAATTGATATTTCTAAGGCTTTACAAAAAATATACGCAAATAAATTGTCCCACTATTATATAATCGTAAATGAATTAGAATATTTTATTGATTTAAATGGATTTTTAAGTCAAAATAAAATATCAAGTTGGTTTGAAAGCATAATTAGTAAAATTCAATTTAAAAATAAAAAATTTGATAATGAATATTATGAAATTACTTATAATAAATCTGGTCCAGCGCATACAATAAATGTTATTGTGAGCAATTTATATAATAAAATAATTGGGAAATTTTCTGTTGATTATGTACCAAGTTTCGCTTTTTATAAATCACAATGGATTTCATCGAAAATATCGAAAAATTATATAAATTTTAACATAAATAAATGGTGGGCAATACCAAATCCAGATAAATTTATGAATTTTATTAATAAAAAATTGAATAATATATCATTTGAATCATCATTTACATTGATTGAACATGAAATTATATTTAATAAAAATCAATTAAAACCCTCGATAAGATTATTAAAAAAAATAAGAGATAAACAAAATATTCAAAATCTTAAAAGCTATTTTATTAAGACAATATTTTTATGGGAAAATCAAAATTTAGGTTCAGATTTCTGGAATAATTCTGCAACTTTTATATTTTTGCATGTAAGTTTTGTATATTAATGTCTAAAATATATGAGATTAACATATTTTTATTATGTAAATTTATTTTAGCTAGCACATATTATATACATTATAAATTTTTAATTTACAGATGTTTAGAAAATTAATTTCTTATATCGAAAACGGTAACATTCCATTCTTTTGGGATCAAAACCAAAATTTACTACAAGATTTAAATAACAATCAGATTAAAACAATGGCTAATCAATTGAAATCGGCTTATAAAAAAATTGAAAACTATATGAATGAAAGTGTATACGAGGCATTCTGTAAGAAAATTTAATTATTTTTAAAAAATTTGTAACATTTTTGTAAAATGTAAATTGTAAATCTGAATCGTTTTGTATAAATCAAGCAAAAACGTCCATGTTGGTGCAAAAGCGATCACTGAAATACGCAGGTTAAAATCTAAACTAAACAACTTTTTTTGCTGTTAAAGAATTCCTATATGCTTATTGAATTTCGTTTATACACGCGAGTTTTACCACACAATTATTTGGTATAAAATGGTATTTCCTTACAATTCATAAATTTTACATAAATGTTGCATGTCTATTTTTTAGGTAAATATGTATTATATTGTACAAAATTTTAATTTGTTTTCAATTTTTTTTTCAATTATTTTAAATGTGTTTACAATTAAGGCACATGATGTACATTGTCCACACACTTACAAGTTAAAGAAAATTTTTGTTGTACATAAATACTTAATAATGACATTATTAATGAAACAAATTAAGATTTTAAAGCAATACGTTATTCAGCGCCAATGTACAGTAAATTCTTATCATGACATTACGATAATATTACCGGTTGGACATTGGGAGAATGAAAAATTTAAATATTAGTTAGAGGTGAAATGAGAGAATTTTAGGTTAATTTTAGATCAATATTGAATTAAAGCACTACTTTCAACATGAAATAGTGCTGCAAGCTTTTTTTTAACATATTCTATATTTGAATGCAGTGTCGGCTTTAAAAAAAATGTTTTCCCAAATATTATAGTGTGAGGCATTTTAAATCATAAAAAAGAAACAGAATTAAATTTTTTTTTTAAAAAACTGCTTACTCCGATTTTTAATATGTCTAAAAAATTTAATATTTTATTAACAAAATTTTCGATACGTAAGATACATACGACTCAAATAATGTTATGAAGACTTTCATGAACTTTTACAATTTTGAACATGCACTTCATTTGGAACGACGCCATAGAGACTAAATACTATTTTTCAATTAAAACATTATAGCATTTTCTTTTTCAGTGTCCAACTCCGTACGTTTTATCATGTCATATGTAAATTATACTAAAAATTACAAATCTTTAATTTTTATGAAATTCTATTTTTTTTTTTATACAGTAACCGATAATGAAATTCGTTATCATTTAAGAATTTATTAAAGAGAAGTTTGATTGCTGTCTGATGCTCAAAGCTTCTAAAACATAATTAACTACTGTAATAAAGAATTGATTAAATAAAATCATTGAAAAAATTTTTAACTTTATTAAACCAAAACTTAATACCTATATGTGAGTGGTTTGCGGTGAAATTATTTAGTAGGTAGTAAGCACAGAAAACAAAAGTAATGCATACAGAATATTTAAATCTAATTCAAAGATCAATTATGTAATTTATAATTAAGTTGTTTTATGAACTGTTTTATCTTAATTTAGTATAGTTTTCAAAATAATATTTGCAATGTTAACTTACTTAAGTAAATAATGTAAATACATGTGTAATCCAAACTAATTAGTGATCTTAGAAGTCAGGATCACACTCCATTTGCATAGATTTGTACATTTTACAAAGATGTATATACATACATACACATATGCTAATATATGTACATTGATGCAGTTTATAGGTAAAAAACTCATTAAAAAATATTGAATATATTGAATATTTTGTATATTTTATTACATTTTTCAAAACACTTGGAGTATTTCATATGTAGGTAGGATTATAAGGCACCTACCTACTATTTTTTGAATCTTTTTACTATTTTTTTAATGATACGTACTCATATACATATGTTAACTACTAATGTTCTCTTAAATAGATGCATATATACATATGTACATATAACACAATTTAGAGATCACTTTAATCATTAATTAAGATTTTAATTAATTTTGTCACATAGGTAAATAACCATGTTAATTAAATTCTTATACTGTGTACATAATATGTATAAGAATTATGTACATATGTATGTATTTTATTATTTTAAATAAGTATCCAATTAAAATTATTCAATTTTCCCCGAATTCTTCAAATTTCACTCAAACTCTAAACGAAAAATTACTTCATTAATTTATAAACCAGCCAGATCACCAACCAGACTAATTTACAATATAATTTTCATTTTATAGGTACTATATATGTATGTATATAAGGCATTATGTGTTTTTGTGAATGTATAAATGAACTTTTTTAATAATTTTGTAGGGGATTCCCCTATTTAAAATGTAAATGAAATAAAGTAGAGTTGTGAGAATAAAAGAAAAATGGTAGAATAATAATGGTACTCTGATACTAATACGACTATTTGTCAGGAGTTATGTCAATATATTGGACAGCTTATAAAAAAATTTTAACACCCCTACTTACAAACATACCTTGTTTTTTAGAGTATATTTTATAGCAGCTTGCACGATTTTAGTAAGTACTTCATAATTTTCGGTGCTGTGTGTCAGTTTGTCGCAACCATGTTTCGGAACAAATTCAAAATAAGTACCCATAGAGTGCTTAAAATTAACTGTCTTTAATAGCTCAGATTACTGTAAACTTGTGATCTGAAGTATTTATTTCGTGAGATAACCATTTAGAGAAAAATCGACACATAAATGTTTCTATATCATAATTAAAATATGTAGGTACTAGGTATTAGAACCTAGTATGTATTAAAATATGAGGATTGCAAAAATCTGATTAATCAGTTCAGATAGGTAATTTTTAGTTGAAATGAATTACAAATTGAATACAATAAATAATAACAGCCAATTTAATCAAATATTATTTACATCTAGAATTATTTTATTGAACAGTCTTAAAAAATACCAAAGTAAAATTTAAATATTACATTAATCTATATTAATTTGTGGCCCAATCATCTTGTGGTAAGCGATATGTCCAATTGTTACTTCGAACAACACGGATACCAGCACCATAATATGGAATTATATATGCTGAACCATCAGATGGACCAACTTTTTGTGTTGCTATTAATATAATATCAATCAATTGACCGAGAAACATAAAGCCCAAGGTGCAAAATTTCATTAGTCCTATTGCAGGGTATCCTAAATAAAATCTATCAATTCCAAACATCCCAAGAAACACAGACAATAATAGAGCAGTATCGAAATGATATCCATTACTAAAAAAATACAAAATAAACATTAATATCTAATTTCAATTATTTTCATTTTAATGCATTTTAAACTATCGAATGTAGACTAGGATTGGGAGAATAAAAACTTATGACTGTAATTCATATAAAGCACACAAGTTTATGATATATGGAATAAAGCTAAAAACAAAAACTTCCGTTAGGTAGGAATCAAAATGCTTAGTACAAAATTCAATAACACATTGCATTAAACCAATTTTAAAGGCTTCTCGAACTTGTTTCTACTTACGTCCATTTGCATGGCAATTCCTTTGTAAATGTATTATTTTTGGTTTCCGCACAAACTATTCCTTCAACAGCTATGCACCAAACTAAAATTTTCAAATTATTATTTATTTTTTCTTGCCATCATCTTCATTTAACATGTTTATTTACCTTTGGCCTTATTTTCTTTAGTGCAACCTCTAAATTGTTGGGTACTAAAATTGAAAAGATAAATATTGCATATTCAAAAAGAAATTTAAGTACCTTGGATCTATTTGTGATCTTTTTGGATCCGGACAAAGATATTGCCCCATCATTAAGGTGTTGCAATCTTCTAGCTCTTCTTTTGATACAGTAGTTTTTACACATAAAATTATTAAAAATGTTACATGGAATTTATTTAAAACCAAAGCACTTTTATACTGCATATCGTTTCTAAATTATTAGATCATGTCAGTAACAGTAAATATAGGAATTCAAAAATAAAATAAATTTAATATTCACTAAATTAAATTCAATCTAAAAGTATTGTTAATTGTTTATTTATAAGTTGAATAATTTGACATATATTAATTTTATGAGTAGATTGCACGGCTGACAGTATTACTTTCAGCCGTAGTCGACTGACTGTTATGCGTCAGTTTTATTAATTAGAATCTGTTTGCACTATTGAAAATATCTTTTTAAGACCTTGTTATATTTGGGCCGTAAGGAAGATTTACATTATACTCAAGTGTTGAAAATTCTAGTAGTAGAATACATAAGCACGCAATTAAATTACAAAATTAAAAATGTACTGCATTTTTTTTTTTAATAATTTTATTTATGAAACTTTGCAAATTTACAAAAAAAATTTTTTTGACTTTTATTTTCCATTGTTATGTTTCTAGTGTTTCTGTGGAAGTCTTACAAATTTGTGTAATATTGTATGTATATGTGAAAATGAAATATTGAAATTTCATGGAATTATATATTTTTACTAATAAACGCCAAATAAAAGTAAAATTTTTCAGTTTACAATTTGGATGTCAAAGTATAAATACATATTTATATTTTTCTTCATTTTAGAAGAAAGGAAAATTAATTTATTAAAAACATTTTTATAAAGTTTTAATTGCAGTGTAAAAAATGGGAAAAGTTTAGATGTACCTAAGAAAAGAGAAATATTCGCTTCAGTTTCTTACTTTTAACCATGTTTGTCCGTTGGTCTTGTCAACAAGGTAAAAATATATTCAGCTAACTTCTTTTTGCAAATTTTATGCGTTTCATAAAAAAAAATCTTTTTGATGCCAACCGGGTTTGTTTTGGTGATAATCTGACAACCCTGTTTAACTTTTACAAAAATGCAAGATATGCGGTGATGTATGTACTTCTTATTACATTTTTTGTTGCATCCTATAAATATGTTAAAATCTAAATCTAATACTTTTTCTTATCAGCTGATCCTTTAACAAACGAAAAATATTTTTTCTCGCAGTCTAATTGAAATCGTGAGCAAAATTAGATTTGTTATGTTCTTTGTTTTTTTTAACTATAATAAAATAATTTATTAGTGTTGTGTTGAATTGAGAGATTGAGTAAGAAATTTTAGTTAAAAGCTACTTTTCATAAATAAAGAAGAACCAGATAAATATAATGGCAATCTTCAAAGAATAGGAACCAAATTTTATGGGAATTTCGGTCAATAACATTAAAAGTGCAATTTCTTTTGAACTTTTAATTGCCAACTCAATAGTTTTACTAAAAGAAATTTCCATAATTCATCATTCATTCATATTATCGGGATAAATCATGGGATATACTTATAGAAAATTAAAAAAGCTATGGATATTATATTTGTTCTTGTTATTTTTTTCATTTTTTATGTTTGCAATTTGTATTAACATTTATTTGCAAAATCTGGAAGAATGGCAAAACAATGAGAAGTAAATCGTGATTAGTTGTTTATTTTTAAATTAATTTAATTTTTTTTGCTTGTTTTTTAGAAAATGGGAATTAGAGTATAAGAGTAGGCAAAAACCAATACAAAATGTTGTCGCTCATTATATTGGCACAGGTAACATATTTGGAAATATGACAAAAGGTGAATAATAAAAAACAAAAATGAGATAATTTTTCATTAAACCAAAATTTGTATAAGAATCTACTTATGTACCTACACATAAATGATATAGTGTTATATGTAATTAGGTATTGAAAGTAGATTTTTCGTTTTACCTATCTATTAATTACATGAGCTTCTACTAATTAAAATTTTTAATATTTTTTTAGATGATTACAGTACAAGTAATTTTAAGCCCATCGACACAGAAGGAGAACTGGGAAAACCAGTGATAATTCCGGCCCGTGAAAGTTTTAAAATGCAAAGGCTTTTCAAAATAAATAGTTTTAATTTACTAGCGAGTGATAGAATTCCATTAAATAGAACACTTAAAGATTATCGAACATCAGGGTTAGTTTTGTCCTATGCATTTGATTTTATTTTGTTTTTTTTTTCAATAAAATATTTTTAGCTGCCAGCTTCGACAATATGATACCGATTTACCAAAAACTTCTGTTATAATTGTATTCCACAATGAAGCTTGGTCAGTATTATTGCGAACAATATGGAGTGTTATAAATAGGTCTCCATTGCACTTAATAAAAGAAATACTACTGATAGATGATGCCAGTGATAGAGGTAAATATGTGCCTAGGTAGGTCACTACCTAATTATAATATGTGCATTCACTCATCAGTTTTATATATTCATTATTGTGTAAATGTATTGTATTGTGTAAAAAATATAAATGTAAATATATTTTTTATATTCATTATTGTGTAAATATAATATCAATCATATACATAAATAATTAATATTCGCGAAAATTTACAATACCTATTTACGATTTCTTAATTTTATTTACAATTTTTAGAGTATTTAAAAGATGAACTTGAAAATTACATTGTTAATTTTCCCGTTAAAGTTAAGATCTTGCGTATGAAAGTTCGAAAAGGTTTAGTGCCAGCACGTTTAAAAGGAGCTAACGTAGCCACTGGAGATGTATTAACATTTTTAGATGCTCATTGTGAATGTACAACTGGTTGGTTAGAGCCCATGCTTCACAGAATTAAACATAATAGGAAAAGTGTAATTTGTCCTGTAATTGATATAATATCAGATGATAATTTTGGATTCTCAAAAGTATTCGAAAATCATTGGGGTGGGTTTAATTGGCAGCTAAGTTTTAGGTATAATTATACGTATTATAGAAATATGTTTGTATGAAGTTTTATTTGTTATTAATGTGAATTTATCTATCAAATAGATGGTTTGCCGTTGGTAGAAAAGAAAATGAAAAAATTACAAATGATATATCTGAGCCGATATCAACACCAGCAATGGCCGGAGGTTTATTTTCAATTGATCGTAAATATTTTTTCGAAATTGGTTCATATGATCCAGACATGAAGGTACATTAAGAACAATAATAATTGCACTTAACGAATTAATTAAAATAAATTTGCAATTAGATTTGGGGAGGAGAAAATATTGAAATGTCATTACGAGTTTGGCAGTGTGGTGGAATTGTCGAAATTAGCCCTTGTTCACATGTGGGTCATTTATTTCGAAAAAGCACTCCATATACATTTCCTGGCGGCATGGATAAAATTTTGGGAGAAAATTTGGCTAGAGCAGCCTTAGCTTGGATGGACGATTGGTCGGATTTCTTTTTTTTATATAATCCTTCTGCAATGCAATTTCGTAAAACCCTAAATGTTACAAAACGTTTGCAATTACGAGAAAAGATGTCTTGCAAATCATTTTCATGGTATTTGGAAAATGTATGGCCAACACATTTTTTCCCAGCTCCAGATAGGTTTTTCGGAAAAATTGTTTGGCTTAATGACAAAACAGTATTGAGTACAGTTTACAACAGTTTAATTAATAAAATTCCTGGAAAATTTGCTCCCCGCAAATGGTCGGATATATTTGATTTGCTTTGGTTAAATATAGACACTCTCTTGAACTCTTTAAATTTTGATGATGATAAATGTTTACGTCTTGATGGTGAGGATGGAACGTATGGCGGGGCGTCTTTCGTTAGCTCTGGTATTCTTGGTAATTGCTTGCCTACAGAGAAATTGCAGGATATGTTTGTAATAACAACAGAAGGTCATGTTATGACAAATGACAATTTCTGTTTGGATGCATATTCAAAAAAGCCTGATTCCGATCCATCCAACGGTTCCAATGTAAGATTATTTTACTGTCATGATACAAAAAGACAGTATTGGGATTATAATATTATGGTAAGAACAAAATTCCATTTATATAACTTAAAGCAAATTAAACCGATATTCTTTACTTTGTTGCAGACACAACAAATAGTTCATAAAACACATAAAACATGTCTGACAGTCGGAGATGAAAAAGATGGAAAGTATCAAATTAAAGCTGAAAAATGTAGTGATGGTGATGAAATTTTACAAAAATGGGCTCTAATTCCTCTACCCTGGCGAATTTGAAATTATTAAAATGAATATAATAGTAGACAATAAACTATAACAATATTGTGATATAAGGACCTTCTTAGATAGCTGCATATTTAAATAAATTTTTTTATTAAAACTTTTAATTTACTTATTTTTTTATTAATTTAAAAACCGGGAATTACTCGTCCTCTTTTAGATAACCTTTTCATTTTTTTAATTTTTTTGTCTCTCATTCTTTTGTTTATATTTTCTTCTCTTTTCTTTTGCCTAGAACTGATGTCCTGTTCAACTTTCTCTTGCCTTTCCTTCCAAGATTTCTTTGACTTTTTCTTTAAATCTTTTCGTTTTTTAATGGATTTATAAAGTAAATTACGATCATCTTTAACTTTTTTGCCCTGAACTTTATCGAAGGCCTTTTTCCAAATTAGTTCCTTCTTCAATTCTCTGGCTTTTTCTTCATCGCCATGTTCTTTTAGTTCATTGATTTTCTTATCAGTTTCCTTCATTTTTTTTAATATATCCCTAGGATTTTTCATAACTTTGTCTTTTTTACTTTTCAATATTTTGGCACCGGGATGGGCAGCAAAATCAATTTTTGAAAATAATATTTTTCCATTTTCATTAAAAAGATTTTTAGCCATAGGTTTAATGTCTTTTTCATCTTCATTTCCTTGATTTGCGCTATATTTTTCACTTTTGATTTTCTCATTTTTTTCTGCTTTATTTGAATTAATTAAAATTTTTTTTATTTCTTTATTTTTCTTCAATTTTTTCATTTCCTTTCGTCTTAAAGCTTTTTCAGATTTATTGTTTTTCTTGGGTGCTTTAAATTTGTTTTTGATCTTTAATAATCTATCATTTAGATCTTCTTTTTTCTTGTCCACATCTTTGAAATCTTGAATAGTTGGCAATTTGATATTTTTCTTTAGTGGTAACAAATACAAATCGGAATCATCCTCTAAAAGCAAGGATATAATTATTTGAACTTAAATTTTTTATCAAATTATCTTACTCTCTATTCTGTTCGGTACATTACATCCAACTAGCAGTTTTGTTATAAATTCATTTTCTGCTTTTATAAATTTCTTTATATTGCATTTTTTTAACTTTTGCTTTGAGTTTGTATTACTATAAATTTTACCAATAATTTCATTGCTATTATTTAATTTCATTTTAACAAACTTTTAGATTTTTAGATGGTTGTGATTTCAAACATGTGCAATGTAAAATTATTTGTTTATATTATGGCAAGTTCTAAATACACGTGAAATATGTGACTGTTGAATTGTCAATGGCTTCTGCAAAGAAAACCTGTTGGCTGTAATGTTAACTATTTTATAAAAATAAATCACAATGAGCACAGTATTTTTATCAGTTTCTAAGTTTTTGACAGCTGTCGCTTATTTATATATTGAAAGATTTATACAACAAAAACAGATTCAAGTCAGCAACGATTAACAATATTATTGAAAATGGAAATAAGAAAATATATGAGAAATAATGCCTTAATCAATTGAAATAATAATTTTTGAATTTCCGTTAGAAAAAAAAACAAACGTTCTTAGCTAATGGCTGTACAGTTTTAATCATTAGCTACACATAATATTTTAATTGGCTTTTTCTAATACTTTTGCTATTTTCCGTATAAGATATCTTTGTTTTCTAGCAATATTGTAAAAAAATTATTTTGCTTATGTAGTTAAAAAACTTTAACTATACATCAACAAAATTTTGTATGAAATTGACATACCACTTATTTTGAAGTTTACAAAAACGCGCCCAACATTTAGTACTCTTAAATGTTTGACATTTGCAGTCAAAGTAATTGACGTACGAAAAGAGCCCATTTTTGTTTGAAACAAAAAATATATAACTTGAGCGTTTTTTTTCTCCTTACATATTTGTTAAGAGATTTGTGTGTGAAAAAGTAATTTATTAATTAAAATCAATATAAAATTATGGCTGCATCAACTGAAATACAGATAGCAAATATTACAAATTTTGAAAAGATACAAAACTTTTTAAATGATTCTGCTTACAAAGAAATTTTAGAAAACAGTGAAAATTTTAATACAAGATTATGTATAGAACGCCGTCTTCGTATGCCATTCTTAGATCCACAAACTGGTGTTGCACAAAATCATTGTGCATTGTTTATGAGTAAAAGACAACGTTTACCAGGATTTCGAGATGGACAAATTTATACGTATCCATCGTCAAGGTGGCGAAAATCGAAACGACAATATTTGTTACACCATCAAAGTTACAAGGCTTTTCAATTTCGTGAAACTCATTACCAACATCATCATCATCAAGGTGAAACTGGTTCAGGTAAGCGTGAGCATAATGTTTTTTTGGTATCTTCATTATTCCTTTTTCCTTTTTCTTTTTTTTTTATTATTTTCTTATTTCATTTCGTTTCTTATTTCTTCCCTATTTTGTTAAAAAAAAAATTAAATTTGTAATTTATATTTTGATTTCTTTTATTTTGTTATGTATACATATGTATTTGGAAAATATTAAAATAAAAACGATACATTTCCTCTTACATACATACATATAAATTTTTTCCAACAAATAACTAGACCCAGAAAAATTGATTTTACGTGTTTAGTTTGCTTAAGGCTGTTTTATTTAATGATATGATGATGATGTCTTGTTTTGTTTTTATTGTTTACATTGTGTGAGAAGAATTTTTTATATATAAGTAGGTAGGTATACTCACTTATCTACCAACCAATAAGAGGAAATTGCGCGGGGAGTTTATAATAATGTACATACAAGTCAAATTGATGGCAATATGAGATTAAAAAAGTTGAGGGCATAATAAGGAATATCTTTTTTCAACTTGTGTTTTTTTCTATTTTCCTTAAGTGGGTACCTATCTTCCTACCTACCTACATATCCCCATCCGTAAAATATCATACAAGTTTTAAGATAAATACATATTATTTGTGTATAGTGATATAAATGATATATTATGTATGTAATGTAGAAAAGAAATACTGCGTCTTCTTTCAATTGATTCAAAATTATAAAATAAAAATTTACCTATATATAAAGAAGTTAATGAGCAATAAACTTTATATTTCTGAATAATTAGAATGTGTTATAGACAGATATAGTATAATAAATATTATATGAATTGTGATTTTATATAGGTACCTACCTTCCTACCAGCCTACATTTATTTTTATATGTATTTTTATTTATAATTTATTATTTTTTGTACATTCTTATTCCCATATGATTATATTTATGAATTTTAGAGAAAATTTTTATACTTGTTTATATACCTACTGAATGAAATATTAAAATTTTATATTTATAAATAAATGAATCATTATTTAATATGCCAGTGGGAAAATGGCCAAGCAAAATAAAACAGCTTTATATACACATATATCTAGTTATTGGGCTTATTTTTATAAATGTATAGTGTTCAATTTATATTGCTCTGAATGTTTTCATTTAATATAAAAATTGTAAATTTTTCAATTAAATATAATAAAATTAAAAAAAAAATAAAATTTAAAATATTTTAGCTGGAACCAGTGATGCAAATTCTTTAACAGCAGCAGCTGATAATGACAGTAAAGATAGCCACCGTAATGATGAAGAAACTAAATGGTATCATGATGAAATGGATTTAAATCATTTTGAAGACTTTGAAGAAGATTTTGATTCGGATTTAGATTTTGATGAATCATATAGTAAGCCAAGACGTAAGAAAGGTAAAACTGCAAGAAAAAGTAATGCAGATGGTATATCAACTCCTGTTAAAAGAGGACGTGGAAGAGGTAAATTAAAATGTTTTACTTTTTTTTTATATTGAAAACCAAATTACTTACTTTATTTTATAATATGTTGTAGGAGGTGGTAGAGGACGTGGTCGTGGGGATGGTGAAGGACGTCGCGGTCGAGGTTCAAATGCTTCCAGTACAATTCCACCACCATCACTTTCAACAAATAACAGTTCATCAGCATCTAATCCTGGTGATGATATACAAATGCCAGTTTTAACACCTGAACAAAAAATGTCTCCCGGAGAAGATTCTTCTGATGGTCAGCCACTATCTTTGTTAGCAGGTACAGCAACTTTATCAGCAAATAGCACAAATAGTACAACTGGGAATACAGCAAGCGCATTCAATTTAGGTTCAACTTCATCATCTGATAATAATGTGAGTACCAGTGGTAGTAGCAGTAACAATAATACGAAAACTACATCAAAAGCATCAAAACAAGTAAGAAATGATCGTGGTAAAGCTCAACCATCACCATATTGTGATTTCTGTTTGGGTGATGCACGTGAAAACAAAAAAACTAATTTGCCTGAAGAGTTAGTATCTTGTTCAGATTGTGGAAGATCAGGTCATCCAACATGTTTACAATTTACACCTAATATGATAGTATCAGTTAAACGATATCATTGGCAATGTATTGAATGTAAATATTGTTCAATATGTGGTACATCAGATAATGATGATCAATTATTATTTTGTGATGATTGTGATCGTGGGTATCATATGTATTGTTTACAGCCGCCATTGACAACACCACCAGAAGGATCATGGAGTTGCAAATTATGTTTGGAAGAATTTCATGGTGCAACAAAGTAAGATTAAAATAAAGAGAAAACTATAATTTTTTATTTTAATTTTTTACACAATTTACGTGTTTTTTTCGTCTTTTTTTTTTGTTTAATGAGAAGATTAATTAGAAATGTGTCGAATGAAAAAAAAAATACATATTGTGCAGTGACGATTTTTTTTTTTAATTTTAAAAATAATTTGACAAGGTTTATTGGAGCTGCAGAGAGTATTCGTTAGGTTTAAGTGTACCAAAATAATTAAATGTATTTAATTTGTATTTGTAGTATAACTTTGTAACGTTCAATAATTTTTGAAGAATTGATTTTTAAGAAACACACAAAAAAAATATATATTTTTTTTTTTATTGAGGATAGATCTCAAAAATATTGAATTGTTTTATAAACAAAACAGAGTTTAAAAAACTCATTTGTGAAGGTAATAGTTTCGAGTGTGAATATTAATTAATAATTTTTTAATGAATTTTAAATAGTTTTTATATAATTAAGGTTGATTTTTATTACGATATATGTATTTTTTTTAATTACATGTAATAAATTGGCTGAATATTCTACAAAATGCGCAAAACCTGTTAAGTTTATATTTATTTACATCAATAATATATGACAAATTTTAATAATATTTTCACAATATTTCTTTTTAATATTTAATTAATTTTTTTTATTTGTAAGATATAAAATTTTGAAAATCTTTTTTTTGTTTTACGTGAAGAAATATTTTAACATATTAAAGCACCAGTTGTGTTTGTTTTTGTCGTTTTGTTTCATATTTATATTTTCATACTACTAACACGCATTTAATAAAATATTTTAATTTTTAAATTTTTAGAATATGTAAGATTCTTTTAAAGACTTATAAAAATTTTATTGATATTTCATTAATTTTTTTATAAAATTTCAGGTATTTATAATTTTAAAAAACAAGTATTAACTTTTAAGAGCTTATTTCTTTCTAGCTTATTATTTTTAAGTAAAATTATTATTTTATTTTGTATGTATTTGCTGTATTTTAGATTTAATCGTTTTTATTTTTCAAGAAACTTAAAATTGCGACAATTGAAACATTTAATAAAAAATTAGTAGAAAAATATTACTGTCTAAAGTATGTGTTTTGAATTTTTGTGTTATGGCATTAAAATACATAGTATTTCAAGTTTTTATTTATAGTAATTGTATAAATAATTAATAAAATAATAATTCAATGTCTTAAATTTCATATTATATTTTTTTTAACTAATTTACTTATTCAATTCAAATGAACCTAAGTTGGAAAATGTGCTTTTGTAGAATATTAAAAAAAAAAACAATTTTTATGTATATTTTTTTTAATTATAAGATTTTATATAATAGATTGCAGCTTTACTAAATTTTTGTAGTAATAATATGATTTAAATATTTTATTACTAAATTACATACTATGAGACAGGATATAAATGTATGTTTTAATATTTTAAAATAAATTAAAAAAGAAAAAAAAAATTGCCGCAAATTAAATTAGGGTAAAAAGTATTTGTGAAATTATATTAAAAAAAAAAAAAACAAAACCAATAAAACAATGCAATATTATAGCAACATTTTAAAAGAAAATGAAAAAAAAAGTAAACTCACAAAAATAAAATTAATTGTAGAAAAAAAAATTCAATAAAATAAAATTTAAATTTTATTCTCAAAATTAATAAATAATAAATTCAAATTTAAGAATTAATTTTTAAGATTAATTAATTAAATAAAAAAAAACTTCCTAAATTATTTAAAATGAAGAAAACCTAACTTTTGGAATATATGGTAATTTTAATAATGTATCTCTATGGTTATATATAGTTAGAAATATCTAAATATATATACTATAAAGGTAAGATCATAAAATATTAGAATATAATAAAAATAAATTTAAAAAGAACAAACACTAAAATTCAAAATATTTCTTGTCATATATATTATATATTATTATTATATTAGGTAGTAAATACTGAAACAAATAAAATATATCTATATATATATATCTAAAATTTGTGTATATAAAATGAGTTTTTATTATTATTATTATAATAAATTATAGATTATAATAATATAAATAATAAAATTTATAGTAATAGTAATATTGTAGCAATAATGATAATACAAAGGGAAAAATCAAGGGCTGTTTTTGGGGAAAAAACAATTACATCCAAAAGTTTTTATTTGTTTTTAACCAAATTAAGACTTTTAGATTTGATTATTTTAATTAATGTAGTTTTTAAGATATTTTTCTTTGTTTCATAATTTGTTTTTAGTTTAAATGTATGTGAAAGTCGATCAGATTATTTTAGATAAGATGAATTTAAGGACTTTGGGAAATAAGATTTTTTTTTTTATTTTTTTAAATATTTTTGATTTGAAGTTTTTTGTATGTCGTAATAAGCTTCTATAAATTTTGAAAAATTTCTATAAATAGAGAAATTATAGTGGGGTTTAAATAACAATTAATTTTTTTTTGCAGTCGTAGAAAAAGAGGCCGTCCGAAAAAGTTATTAGAACAATACATTTATTATTGAAGAAAATCATAATTATGAAAATTTCAAAATGAAAATTGTTGTCGAAAAATCACTCATTCATTATCAATTTTCAAGTTCCTTATTATTTTTTCTCTTTTTTTTTTTTTTTGTTATTTTGTATTTTAATTTTTTGTTTTGGTTAATAAAAGTTTATGAATTGAATTATTACACCCAAAATATTTTTATTTATATTAAAAATGTGGCATAAATTTGATTCCTTTTTTTATTGTTTGGATTTTCGATAATTCAGTCTATTTTAATATAAATTCAAATTGCAAAATTTTGGAAAAATAGTTGGTTAGTTGGATAGTTGGATGTTGAAAAATTTTCTTAAAATATTTAATTTAGAATTTTCGGTGCACAACTGAATTATCGAAATTCCCCAAATTTTTAATTTTTTAATTAATTTTTATCAATCAATTTAATTTTAATAGAATTTTTTAAGTAATTTGAATAATAAGAAGAATAAAGAATGAAAACGATTCTTATTTTTTTATATAACTTATTTAAATTGATTTTATTTTTAAATTAAAATGTATCACAGTACAAATTACATATACAAAGATTAGTTTAAGTTATAACTAAAAAAAAAATGATTTCTTTAAAAAATTTGACGATAAATCTTATAATTATACAAATTTTTTTTTTCTATAAATGTTTTTCTTTTGCCTTAAATGATATCCAATATTGTAAGAACACTACATAATTATATATTTTTTCTTTTATAAATTTTAAATTTCTTCGGTATTAAATCCAGTCTTGAGTTTTATATTAAACTTATTTTAGAATATTTCATTTTATTTTTTTATTTTTTTTTTTCAAAATAATATTTTTGTTTATAATGTTGTTGGACAATTTTTATTTTTACTAATTATTAAACGATCTGGATCTAAACCTAATTTTTTTAATGAATCATAAATTCTTTTTCTTATTTCTGCTGAAAAATCTCTATCACGTCCTAATATCCATATTTGATCAGCATGTCCAATTGGTCCAAAACTAGAACAAGACCATAATATAGCAAAATTTTCATAATCTGTATAAAGAACTTGATATCTTCCGGAGCCTGGTAGAAAACGTGCTATTATTTCAGGAAATCTTGTATTAAACTAAAAAAAAAAATGAAAGAATATTTTGAAAAAAGTGCATACATAAGAGTTTTTTCAATGATTAATAATTAAATTGTTAATTGATTTTTAAGATATTTTTTAAAAAGTATGACATTTTAACTTCAGTTAAAAATTATTAAATTTTTACATAATACAAGCATAACTAAATTTCACATTACTTACTTTAAAATCCATTATTGATGATTTACTATTTTCTGGTTTTGCATAACCAAGACTTACAGAAGGGGTTCCAGTTCTAAAACAAAAAGTATATAATTTTGAAATGATTATTAGAATATGATTAAAAATTTTTTTACAATCTATTTATTGTTTTTATTGCAACTTCCAATCTATAATATCCATCACCATAACGAAATTCTTCAGCTTCCGGTTGAAATGTTAAAGTTGTACAACCAGATGCTATTTCCGGTAAATAAAATGATCTTTCAACTTCGTACCATGAACCCAAAATCTAAAAAAAAAAAATAAATTTAAAATAACAAAAATAATTTTAATTAAATGTTTAATTAAACAACCACATTTAATAATTAAAATATCAAAGGTAAAGTTCAGATAAAAGTCCAGAAAAATTTTAATAATAATTTTAATACTATATATATATGTACATCTTGTAAAATTATTACAGATTATTTTTCTGATCTTTAACACTTGAACTCTTGATAGCCATCAAATATGCTTTTATAAATAACATAGTTTGAATAAAGTTAACAATCCAATTAGAAATCTGTTAGACTACCATTTAAATTTATTCTCAATTTGTTAAAATACTTTAAATATAAAAATTTATTTAATTTAAATGGTTATATTTTTATTGGTTAACAGTTGTATGTACTTATGTCTTATTTAATTTCGTTTGTAACAAATGCATCGCCTTATATATTGCATTATCTTTGTGCTTAAGTATTGTAGAAATGTTTAATTTTGTTACGATTCATAATTTTGCTACGATTTCTGATGTATTTTTAAAATTTTCAAATTGTTTGAACTCAAATAAAGTTTCAAAAATCCTTGAAAGTTATTTTTTTACCGTCATGTAAAACGAAAAGAAATATGTACTTGAATAGCAGATAGTTTTGAAATTATTGAATTTAGGTGGGCGAAAGAATTGTTGTTTAATTTGGTAAAAAGACTATAGTACTTCAGTATTCTGTTATTTACAGTCCGATATTTAGTCTTTATTCTGCGAAACATAAAAGTAAGAACAAGTATCCATAAATCATGGATTGGTTTTTTGTTATAATCACTAATTTTATACAAAAATGTGTAGAAATAATTTATATTGGCGCTTAAATTTAATTAGCTAATTTTGTTTTCATTTTGCTGTTGACATAATATTAGTGAAATTGTTGATTTTTTTTTTTTTTTTTGATTTTAAAGTTTTTAGTTTTATTGTTATTGTTACAACATTAATTTTCGTTATTTGTTTTTTTTTATTAATTAAATTGTATTTGTGCCATCTTCCAATACCGATTTTGATTGATAATTTAATTTAAGCAATATTTGATTTTTAAATAAATCAAATATAGTAAAAATATAATAAAAAATAAAACATGTTGTAAATAATAAAATTTAAAAAATTATTTTAATAATTTAAATACAAAACACGACAAATTCCATCAATTACGGTAAGTAAATTGTATTTAACGGTGTCGTGCCATAGATTGACCACAGAGTAACTATACAGACATTCATATTATATAGTGTATGAATAGTTATTATAAGTATGTAGTGTAAGTGTTGGAATAAATTATTATTTTTATTATGGTAACAATAAGAAGTTTTTGGACTTTTTATTAATAATTGCGTAAAACGGTAAAAAGTAAAAGTGCAATAAAATTGAATATAAGAAAAACCAGCTTTTTTAAATTATTTAAAGTATTGTGTTCGATTATAAATTTGATTATATTTTATTTAGGAAGAAAAACAAGAAATTAAATTTTCTAGCTCATCGCAAATATTAAAAAAGTTTTGTTACTATTTAAGTGAACTCAATAATTTGGAGTAACTAATAATTATGTAAGTAATGTAACAAGCGATCGAAAATTTTTTTGAAAACTTTTATAAGTTTTATTCAAATAAATTTACAAATAAATTGAATAACTAATAGAATTACCATAAATGTATTATACGTACATATATGTATGTACGTATGTATGTACATAATAAACTTAATGTTTTAATTTTTTGTTTTCTTACAATTAAAGTAAAAGTTGGTAAAACAAAATTATTTAATTTAAATTCATAAAATTATTTATAAATCTTTCGACTTTTGGAATTATAGCGATAAATTTTGAAATAAATTTCTTAATAGTTTTTATAATACATATGTATGTACATGTCACGGCTGACAGAAATACAAGCCTGAACCTTAAGAGAGAGTAACAGTTAACAGCTGTGAAATTTACATGTGTTCTTATGGGAGATATAGAGAGCCCTTTTAAACGTTATTAATCTGCCACAATTGTATTCTATGACATTTAAGGGTTCTGGGTGATAAGATAGTGATCACTAGATTGTTGTACAATTAAGAAACTCAAATTCATAAACTAAGTTTTGTATAAATGCTTCATTACTGCAATTTTAATATTAGAATTTTGAAAAATGCTTTTAATTTATTTACTTTTGAATATAAATTTCGAATGAAAGATAATTGTAGCCCCAAAATTTAGATTAAATTTCTCAGATTTCACCGAAATTTTTAAAATATTACAGTATACGCATTCTTGTACGTATGTATATATAAATATATAATAGAAACATAAATATGTTTGAATATATTTGAGTTTTATTACTATATTTAATACGCAATGTGTACAAGCACAGACATCTTTATATACATTATAGGAGTCTATGGTACAAGGTACTTAAATTTCTAACATATCTAAGAATACATATACATAATATGTAAATAAAAAAGCACACGACATTTTTTCCTAATTGAATTCAAATCGAATTTGTAATATTGTTGATTAACGGCCCATTAGAGAGAGTTGAAAAAAAAAAGACAAAACGAGAATAAAATAAAAATTAAAATTGAATAATAAATTCAAATACAATATGGGTATAAAGTAAGAAAAAATTATAAAATTTTCCTGATTTGAATTATTAATAAGTAAGCATAATTTAATTAAATTTTACCGTTATATGATAATTCGCGTACATTATTATACCAAAATCTATACTAAAATAAAATTTTGTAATGTTTGATTACACTTACCACAAAAAATCTATTTATGGCAAGTGTAATTATGTTTGATATGATAGATATTATAAATTATTTCCATAGGTGTCTCCATACCTAATATATGTAGGTATCCAGCTACAAGTAATTACTATATAAGTAATTGCAGTTTTTAAGTATATAGGTACGTACATACGAGTATGTATATTCATTTTTTATAGCATGAGAGTAAGTACAAGAAACTTGTTGAAAACATAAAATTCATTTGAAATGTGGAATTTTTTAAAATACAAAATATTCATCGTCCTACTTTATTCAGTCATTAAAAATGTGTAGCTGGGATATTTCTCCAATTTTAGGTTAAATTTTAGTATAAGCTATTATTAAAAGTTGTAATTACTGATTTCCGTATTGCTGTTACAAATAAAATGCCACTGCAATTGAATATTCGCATGTCATGTTGGATCAAATGTCATGTTGGAGGTATCACTCAAATTCTGTTAGTTGCATCACTTGACGTGATAGGTTTGGAAGTCAATTTGAAAATTTGAAATTCTATAGTGAAAACTAAAATATTTCTCAACAATATCCAATCACCTCAATTATTTTATCAATATTTTTTAATGGTCAATTAATTTAATTGTGATTTTAATGGTGAACTTATGTATGTATGTAAGTATAATGTAATTATATTTGCCAAGTGCCATGTTATATAATAATGTAAAAACTTTTTTTCTTGTTTCACTTAACTATTAAGTTAAAATTTTACGTTTTATTAAAAGATTCGGGCTTAAAAACAATAAAATTTTATAAAAATTTTAATTTTCAAGGTCAACATTTTACTTGTCAAAAAAAAAAAAAAAATTTAATTTATTCACAATATTGAGTGTTTCTTGGCAATTTTTTCGTTAATTTGCAACTCTTGTAATATTTATTTTTGTATTTGGGTATAAAAATGACCAAAAATATTTATGAATAAAAAAATGAAAGTTCTTATTTGTCACTTTCTAATTTTTATTTGACAAAAACAAATATTCTTATTTGCTTTTCGTATATTTAAAAACTTTCTTTTTGTAAATTTTCAAATAAATGGCAACTTGTTTTTATATTCACGATAAAAACCAATATCTCCGATATTTTATAAAAAAAAATTTTTTACACTCGATTGATTTTAATTCGCTTTTTGCTTACATTTATTTTATTGTGGGTAATAAGTACATTGTATGAGCTCTTAACCCAGAATACATGGACAATTCACCTGTCTAGAGCGGAAATATTCTAAGTCACAATTTGCAAAATGGTTTAGGACAGAAAATTAAAGGTCGAAATTTTATTTTAATTTAAATTCTCGGAAAACAGCATTAAACACTTGTATTAGTTTTGAATGATAATTCTATGTTCGAATAAATAAAATAAGTATGAACTGGGATTATTACGCTCGAATGACTTTTAAGTCGAACAACTTATAATACATCAATAGCGTATTAGGATCTCACATAGCTGATACTGCTTTAAATTTTTTTTGACAGAAATGGACTTAGGATAGTTCTGCTCTAAACAAGCGAATTGTATATTGAACTTTAAGTTTTTATTATATTTTATGAGATTTTTTCTATTTTTTGACTTGGAATCATATACATTATGCCTTGCATTATTGAATAAGCAACAAAATTTGAAAATCGTGCAATATGAAAGTTAGTAAATATGACATAATTTAATTATTATATAAATTTTGTCTATTGTCTCCGAGAATAATACCGCGTTATCCTGAAATTTATATAGTTTCGGGGAAATCACTCACATTATCTACAAGACGGTTCATTTATCGCTTTACATAATGCCATTTCATTATAAACTTAAATAAAAAAAAATAAAAGAAATAATTGCGGTATTATTTACAGCTTTATTGCTGGATAATATGAAGAAAAAAGTGATTGATTTTAATGAAGGCTAAACAACTTTTTCAAACCTTGGTACATAAAATATTCTACATATACGTACATACATATTTGTGTTATAAAAATGTTCTTATAAAGTTCATTTTCTAATGTTCAAACAATCAAACAAAAAGTGTGATATACAATGTAATGGAAAATGCTATTGAATTTTGCAACATAAATTTTATTATGACACTTTTTAACAGTAAGTTCCCGTTATAAAATATATGTATATGAAAAACTTTAGCCATTAATTTACAGATTTCTACAGAAAATTTAATTATGACACATTTCTACATAAGAATTTGGATGTCTACACAAAAAAAAAACATATTTCGGGTTTATATTTGAGTTGAAAATAGAACAGGAGCGATTCTCCGCGGCGAAATATCAAAACTTTTTTTATAAAATACACCAGTGGCAGCAAAATAGTTTAAATTTGTATTTCACAGCTAGCGGCTGTTGTTGTTTACCATTTTGATTCTATTTTTACACTTGCATTTACAATTTATTTTAGGAATCTTTATAAGGTAGCCTACGCAACGCGCCACGGCAACTATTTTTGACAGTTCACAATGATACACAAAATGATTGATAAGTTAACTGAAAAGTGAGTGATAAGAGCACAACGATGACACGCTCGTAATGTAATTTAACTATTTAAGAAATTTTGCAAAAACCTATTTGAATCATCATAATGGTTCGTTTTTGGGACAGTTTACTGTAATACTTTAAATTATACATATCGAATTTCGATATGTTTTTTAAATTCTTGTTTAAATATATAAAAGAATTATAAGAAAATATAAAAAAAATAAGAAAAATAATTTAATTGTGATCAAAAACAATTGAAAATCTTAAAATAATTAAAATAAAATAAAAAAAGTGGTAGACCTTGGCATTCTCTTATCTCTCCAACATATTTTTTAAGTGTTACAATTTTCTATATATTGAAGTTAAGTTAAAAACATTTTTAATTTTCATTATGTTTTAAGAATTGAGATCAATGAAAAAATCGAATGAGAACTTAAGAGTTAAAATTTGTATATACTTATGTACGTATATGTACGTTAAACATAACAGCGACATAAAGCACAAAATTTTAATTACAAATAGAGCATATTTTTCAATAATACATCTATTTTAATCAAGGTTTCTGACTAGATCATGTAAGCTCCAGCTGTATAAAACGATCTTACGATCTATATTGTGCTATAGTTCTGAAATTTGGACATTAACATAGTGTGATATGAATAATTTACGAATATTTTAAAGGAAAAGATTGAGAAGAATTTTTGGTCCAAAATTGAATGAAAACAATGAGTATGAAATACAATCAATCTGAGAATTGATTAACATAATTCAAAACGAGGATGTGGTCAACTATGTTAAATCACAAAGGTTGAGATGGCTGTGACATCTGCATCGCAAGGAGATGTCCCAAGTTTTAGACAAGTGGTCTAAAAAGGAAGTAAGTAAGATCACTTACGCAGAGATACATAGGAAGGCCAAAGTTAAAATGGAGGGCTGATGTCATAAGCGATTTAACATAGCGCAATGAAGACGAGTGGTTAATCAAGAGCTAAGGCTCACCTGGGGCTGTCATATAGGTGTATATAACGCAAGAAAAAAGTGAATATACATAGTTATTATTGCTTTTTTTTATTTTTGATTACAAATTATTTTTTGTTTAAGAGGGACTTTGCGGTAAACATTACGTCATAACTTTAAATACTAAGTATCACAGTTGTGTGAATAGTTTATAAATTGCAATTTTTTTTATATCTGCAACTAACTCAAAATTTATTTTCATTTTTTATTATACAACTAAATTGCTATCAAGCAGTTGGAAGACTCAATTTACTAATTAATTCATTTGCACATCTTTTCACAAAAAATTGCATTTCCTTGTTAAATAATTTTGCATTTTAAAAAACAAAATTTTTAAATTTTTACAATATTTGTTTTTTTTTTATGTTTTTTGTAAGTTTTATGTGTAGTTAATTTCAATTCATAATTTTCCTCTTTATTTATAATTATTATCTAATTAACACAAAAATCATCACAAAATTTGAAAAGTGTTAAATAAAATTTGAGGTGTGCCAGTATCTAAGATTCACCGATAATTGTGTAAATATTAATTTTTATAATGTGCAAATGTTTGCATATTTAATTTGGTACAAAAGCTAATTTTCATATTTAACTAATTTCTTTTAAAAATAAAAAATGATCTTAAATATGTACACATTTTTTTCTATATTCTAGTTAATTTGAATTAAACTCC
The DNA here is from genome assembly GCF_029603195.1 of Condylostylus longicornis. NCBI lineage: Eukaryota > Metazoa > Arthropoda > Insecta > Diptera > Dolichopodidae > Condylostylus > Condylostylus longicornis. The sequence goes on from NW_026577996.1 coordinate 7,732,037, forward strand.
ATTAAATTTATGTTAGTATAATATAACTTGTGTGGTCAAATTTGTATTTTAATGGCAATTTGGTGAATTTTAATAAAAATGATTGAAATTTGAAGTAAGTTGAAATAATTTGACAATAATATATTTGTACAAAAGATGCGATAAATTGTTAAAATTTGGAATATTCTGTAAAAAATTTGAAATATTTCAGAGGATTTTTAAATGCACAAAGGAAAATCAAATAATTTTTGAGAAATCTGAAGGTTTCGAAATAATTTTGCATGAAAATTTGTTGGAAAAAGCGATTTGCTCATATTTGGATTATGGTAAATTGTAACCAGGCACATGGCAATTTTATATAAGTAGATGTCCCAAAGTATATTAAAAATTAAATTTGAATTTCACTTGAATTTATTCCTTCATTGCTTGAATTATTATGCTTTATAGTTTCAAGACACAAAAATATTAAATTTTAAAATGAAAGTTCAATCAATTAAACTATAAAATTTTAACAAAAATTGTAATACAAATATTAACAAGCATTCAATAAACTTAATTACAATAAAGTTAGTATAGGTGTATTTTAAAATATTTTAGGGGTAAATGATTGCAGAAAGACACTAAAACTTATGAATTGCTTTCTTCTTTCCGATTCAAAATAGTTGTCAACATGGTTGGGATCGTTCAATAATTTTTTACAATTAAAATAAAATTACTTTCTTCCTGATTTTTTAAAATATTTAATATTTGTTTTTCTTTTTTGGTTTTTTATAATTTTTCATTTTTTGCATATGATTTTTAATACTTTATAATATTTAAACGAATTTACAGCATGTATGTAATTTTTTTCTCTTTATAATAATTCGTATACATTTATGTAGTTTGGTAAGCGGAAATTTTTTTTCAAAAATAAAATGTTATTTATTTTATGGTGAATATAAAAATATAATATAGATTTAGTATACAAACACACACACATAAACATTATACGCATACTATTTTTTTTTTGTTGATCACTTACATATACGTTTATTATACCGATCGCATTGCATATAATAAGGAAGATCATGTAATAGCACCAAATTTCGAATGCCGAATTTCAGGCAAAAATGCCGGTTTTAATGAAAATTTATATTTCATTGGACACGTGATGAATTCGTAATATTTAGGATATATGAGACAACAAGACCCTTTATATGGACTGATTTTAAGTTTTTCATTATTTTTAAAAAAATTCTTAACGAAAGTTCGAGCTTTTTTTAGATATCAAATTCTCAGAGACCAAATTCACAGTTTTGCCCATATATACAAAGAAATTATGGGCTATTCATAATTAATTGTTGAAACAGGGGAAAAAACAAATGTCAGAGAATGTAAACCAATTATTCACTAAAGTTCAATTTTACATATTTGACTGTATCTGTAGAGAACGAATTTTACTTGCTTCCAATAAGGGAAACACTATTTTGCCGTTCCATCAACAAGAGGCTTAACAGTTCATTTTTAATTTGAAATAAATGTTTAAAAAAATTGACATTTCTTTTGAATATGTGCTGACCACATCATATTTTTTTTTCTTTGTTTATGGTTGCAATAAAGAAATTGCTATATATGTAAAACGATAAAAGAAGAGGTTGAAAGCAAAGCAAAAAATAAAATGCAATTATTATGGAATTTTCATTTTCTTTTGATCAGCTGATGACTAACTTTAATATTTTTTTACTATAATTATAGTTGTTAAAACTAAAAGAAATAGAAATATGATTTTTATGGTTTTCTTTAATATTATTGAAGACTAGACTAAAAAAGAAAGAAGTGAAAAAGAAAACGAAAATAATATGATGAAAAGAAAAGAAAGAAAATAAACTGGAAAAAATATTTTGTATTAGGTTAGTCAAACAGACACCACTTATTAAAAATAATAAAAGTTTTAATCTTTTAACATGAATTATAATAATCTAGTTGTTTGATTTGGCAAACGAAGAGTAAATGAGAAGTTTCCGGCATTATAATCATAAAAAATAAGAAAAAAAAGAATTATTTTTTAAAATTAATTTAATTAAATTTTTGTAATATTAAGACATTCGTAATTATTATAATTTTGTAAAGTTAAAATAAAAAATTAAAGATTCCTCAAGTAAGCAAATGAAAACACGTGTAAAATTGTACAAGTCAACGTGTGAATGATACCTATAATGGGGTATAATTAATATGAGTATGTTGTACATAGTACCAAAACTATTCGCTCTCGCCAACGATATGCATAGCTTGGTTTTAAGCAATTTTTTTTTGTTTCTAATTATGTGAATTTAGACATGCCCTTACAAATCGCAGTTATGCCCTTACAAAGTAAAATAATTGCAGTTTTTCGGGACACGCAAATATGCAATTTTTAGTTTTACAACTGTTTGATTGCTTATTTGTATTTTATAGGTTTATACTCAAGCGCGCCCACGAGCTACTGTATGATTCCATGAATTAAACAATCAAACAGTTGGTACTTTTTCACAAACTCATTGCAACTTTTAGTTAACGCAATCGATTTGCATTGACACATTATTGTAGTCGCTTAGATGTACACGCGCAACGATTTTACAATCAATCAGTAATTGCAAAGCTTAAAATTGCATGTCTGCCTGAACCCAAAAAACTTCAATTATTTTACTTTAGTATAGATTTGTAACATACTCAAGTAATTCCTCAACATCCGACATTTTTCAAATATGTATACTATTTGCACTGATGTTAGAGTTTGATAAGGTCTGACAGAAATACGATCTTTTTCTGGCAATAATTTTTAAAACAGTAATGGTGTAGATGGAGTTACTATTACAGCTATTATAGAAATGTTTCAAAATAAAAATTTCAAATTATTCGAATTTCAAAATTTACTGAAAATAAATTACTCCTATTATTTTTGTTCTCTTCATATTTTATGATTTAAATTTATCTAATTATATTTAAAGGGATGCTATTATAAGGTGTAGGCATGATTATTTTAAAAAAATTTCAACAGAATTTCTTCATTTCTGTGCTAATAAGAAAACTAAATATGAAAAAATAAAAAACAAAAATTTTTTTTTGCACATTTCAAAATCTATTTTTTTTTTCTTATTTTCTATTTTTCTTTCTTATTCTCTATAATTTATATTTTTATAAACTTGTCAAAACTAAAACCATCATCAGGCACCGCTAAAAACGAAAAATTGTTTATTGCATAATTTTTTGAAGTTTTTAAGTCACACATATAAAAATTGATAATTATTCGAAAATTTCAAATAATTGTGTAGTGTGTTGTCTTGTCGACTGTCATGCATCTAAACGGGGCTCTCTTTATTATTTACTTTTGACTTTGATATTTTTATTTTATAAAATTTTTTTTTTATTAAAATTATCATGAGTAGATGACAATAGAAAATTGTGTTTTTTTTTCCTTAATAGAAAATTTCGTATTAAGTGAATTAATTTAAGGTAATCGGTTGAGAAAAGAAACTGAAAATGGTATTAAGATGAGATGATGTCATTTTAATTTCAAGTAGAGATTTCAAATAATGATATTGTGTCATTTTATTTATTGCATTTTTTTAAAATGAAATGGTTAGAGGAAAAAAATGCATTCATTGCATTCAAAATTTTTATTTTTATTTTTATAATATATTCAAATTTTTGTTAAAAGAACTTGCATAAAATTTGGTAACCTAAATATAAGTATATGTAAATATGTTTATTAAAACAACAACAAACAAAAAACGAGGAGAACAATGAGAACAAAAATTATTTTAACCTCTTTTTTTTTTGTTTTTGTAGACAAGAGCATATTTTTTAGGTTATAATAACCTTGTTCTGAATTATAGTTTCTAACAATTTTGTACAAAATATTGTTGTAATTCAAATCACTATGAATTTGAAAACAAAAAAAAAAAATATTTATCCAGATTACATTTTGTATACGTGAGCAATCATGTATGTATATTAATGAATGTATGTATAGATAATTTATGCATGTGCATAAAAGAAGCATTAATCAAATTGAAAATTTTTTGTAATTTTTTGTAATTTGAGGTTTTCGAACAGAAATATGAAAAACTTTCTTTTAAATACATACATACATATGTAATTTATTTTCTATATTCTTATTGAATATTAAAAAAAAGAAAGAATATAATGTAGTTTTTAGGTTATTGGTTGTATATACATATAATCAGTAGTATTTCTAGAATTCGATTTAGAATTTAGAACTTTTGACGGCAAACAACAACTTGAATTTATGGGTGACAACTGATCCTAACGTTATTTTTTCCAAAAAACGTGAAAAATATTATGGTCCGGAGCACAAATTGCTAAAACACTGCAATTATTACACATTAAACAACTTCTTGAACGTATTCTTTGTATGTAATCAATATTTTGACAGCTACTATCTCTTGTTTACATGCGAAAACACAAAAAAAAGAGGGAATATGAATTAGCTGTAAATTTTGACTTGTAGAATTTAATATAAATTTCAATGTAATTTTGCTGAATTTATAAAGATGTAATTCAGCAGGCATAGAAAAAGCCGATTTTAAATTTTAACATTATTGTCAGAAGCTGTCATATTTTTTGAAATTTCTTGAAAACGGTAAATAATATTCGTTTAGGGATCAACATTTTCTTTATTTACATTTACATACATATGTACATATATTTTTGGTGAAAATTGTCTATCTTAATTAAATATTATAATACCAATTACAATTTAATATTGCTCAAATGACATTGAGTTTAGGTTACATTGAAATTATACCTACTCGTATTATTTTTATTAAATTATTTTTTATTTATATATTTAGTTCAAACAAGATTATAATGTAAAAATTTATTTAAATTAATCCAATTATTGAGAAAATGTATCTAGATACGAGTAATATATCGGTGCCTCTACAAACTAGTTCACTAATTTATAAAATCATGAAATGGGGTGTAAACAAATTAACCCTACAATGAGTTCAACAAAATAAAATTACTTAAGAGGCTTTGAACATATTTCATGACACATAATGATGCATACGAATTATTTTCGAGAAATAAATGGACACACATACATAATATGTGATATTTGACGTATATTTGTGTTTTTCACTTGTTTTTCCATGTGCACACACTAATGTGGATTACAGTTTTCCTATTCTTACCCAGAACTGAAAAAGTTTACAATTTTGCTTATTTACACAATATGTATATGAGTAATTGATATATGTATGTATCACAAGAGCATGATAGGGTTATTTAACCATCGTAATGAAATTTATTCAACATTCCAATAATATAAAAATTTCTCTTTATTCGCGGAAATGAAAAATAAAAATAAATTTTTTTAAATGATTCACGTGTTTTTTCTGGTCATATTCTTCTTAATTTTTTTTTGTCTTTTACTATATAGACGAACTTTAATTCCATTACCAAATTAATTTAAATAAATTCTTATAATATTAAAAACTTTTGTATATTAAATTGAATAACTGTGAGAGAAAAATAAGAGCACATGTTTCAAAACGATGCTATCATAGATTTAAGGTTATTATTTTAATGAGAGCGCATTAAAAAAATATTGTAGATCTATTTTAAGCACTTTTCCAAAAAAATTTTTGAAAAAACGTGCTTATATAAGTTTCACTCTGTCCGGTTGTCCGTCCGTCTGTGAACATGTTTACAAAACTTCTACACCCTTGAAGATAGAAAGCTGAAATTTCATATGTACATAGATTTTTACTAGAAACTTATTTCAGTAGAAGAAGATTTTTACCTATTTCCCCTACCTCTAAAAGTTGTACTACGCAAAATTTTAAAAATGTCTTTTTTTAGCTATTTATTGCAGTGAAACCATAAGTATTTTTAAAACGCAGAAAAGCAGTGGATTGTTTCTTCTACTACGGCATACCGTTTCAAGTTCAAAAACAAAATGGCCGTTAAATTTTACCGTTATCTATTAGACTCCAGGTTCTAAATATTTTCACTTGTTGAACGGAAAAGTGCTACAATACAAACTATTGGTTTGATTCAACTTTATTAAAATATGCGTCACACTTAATTTTTTCACATTCATATTTAATTTAAAATATTCAAATTTTTGGATTGTAACAAAAAGAGTAGTAAAATATAATTAATTATATAAGTATAATAAATATGGCGATTTGAGAACTCACTTTAATATTTAAATTTGCAAAATAAACTAATAAATATTTTTTTATTATGAATTTTTATTTTATATAGCCATTCCCATTTATTCTTTATTTAAAAAGTTAATAATTTTTTATTTTTCTTTTGTATAGCTATATAATTTTTGGCAATAATTTTAATCTCATTCCATTTTTTCGTTTTTTTTTTTAGTTTTGGAGGACTTTCGCATTATATTATGGTTTTGTATATATGAGTTTCTGTTAAAGAGAAGGTCATGGCTTCCGGCAACAAAAATTGTACAATGGTATTATAAAATATGAATAAATTTTTAATATTTAAATAAAATTATTGAGGTTTCTGGGATTATTAAAATCGATTTATATAATTTCAACATTTCTTCAAATTTAAATTAAATGGAAGTAATAATTTTTCATTATAAAATAAAGTAAATTATTACAATTTTATTTCCATTTAATTATTATAAACTCACCTTGATCATTTTTATCTTTGATTCTAATTTTAATTGAAATATTTTTAAAATATACAATAATAATAAATTAATTAAAAATAAAATTATATGCTTATTTTAATTTTATAAAATATTTATTAAATTTTTCTATTTACCTTTGTCATATTAAATTTCGGCATTGATGGATATTTTGGACATCTTCCAAATCCATAACCATTTATAATATTGAAATTAATTAATAATAGAAATAGTGTTAAGAAAATTTCTTTTTTATTTAAAATTAATTCCATAATTTTTATTTTTAACATTAAAACTCTTTTTGAATCTACATAGAAGAAATATAAATGTAATTAATAAATTTTTTAATTCAAGTTTTTGTAATTTCTTTGTAATTTTATTTTTTTTGATAATTTTAAATAATATTCGAAAATAATTGAATTTTAAGAATTAAAATTAAAAAAATTGCAACTTGTACATTTTGGTTACGAAATTTATGAATTAAAATTAAAAAATTTTTAATTTTTTTCAAAAAAATAAAATATTAGAAACTTTACAAATGTAAAATACTTAAGAAAAAATTAAAATATTTGTGTTATTGTTACATAAAAATGTTGAAAAACTTGTAAAGTATGTTATTTATGTTATATTATTAAATTCTGTGGTTATAAGCAAAAACTAATTAAATACGGTTTGGTAATGTTCTTTAATTTGCTATATGATTTCGAATTTCTTGAAATTTTAATTGTATTAAATAATATTGTAAATTTTATCACGATACCGTACATAATATTCTTGTTTAGTTTGGTTTACATATTATGTTCCCGCAAGTATTGCCTTAAAAGTCATGAAAAATTGTGAGTGATAAAAAATTTTTTAGCTTTCATACTAAGCCGAATTCGATCATTCATTTTTTTTGAAAATTCATTTAAATTGGAATTCTTTATAATATTTAAGCTTTTAAATTCTTTAGATATGAGAATATATAAAAAAACTAAAATTGTTATTTTATAAAATTGTAATTTTGAACGTATTTTACTCAATTATCTTAAAGCATTTTTGATAAGGAATTAAAAGGTTTTAATGTAAAAGTAATTTTGTTTTAAAATATAATAAATTTTTTTTCTATTCAATTAATGTTGAATATATTATAGAAGAAAGTGGACTACATAGAAATAATATATTGCATACGCACTAAAACTCGAAAATATCAAACAATGCTATAATTTTGATCATGTTTGGGAAGAATTCATTTGTTGACTTCAAAATTATAGCGCATGTTGGATGTGTAATTGTACTGTTTCTTAAATGAGGTAGGTATATATGTATATAAACTGTCACAATCACTTTATGAAGAAGTTTATAAAACTCAACATTATTATGACGTATTATGTATAGACATAATAACGTCAAATATGTCTGCAATTGCATTATAAAATTTTAAATATTTTATTTAAAAAATCATAAAATCAAAAAAAAAATCTGAAAATGCCATTCACAATAATTTTATTTAAATTTTTTGTTAAAATTTTAAAATTTTGCTATTAAATAATTCTCGTTATCAATAAAAAATGCTTTCAATTTAATAATTACGCAAGATTAATGCACAAGAATGTGCATTGAAAATATTTTTGTTTATTTTTTTTTTCTATTTTATTTACAATATTCTCTTTGTTTTTGTTTTGCCAATAAACGTGATTTTTTTTTCCCGAATAACCAAACCACTTTCAAAACACAAGCGTGTATATATAAGATTACTGGCACAACAACTTTATATTTTATTAGTGTTAAAAAATGTGTAACCCTTAAAAAAATGCAGCTGTTGCAATTAAATAATATAATGAAAAAACAAACAACAAAAAAAAAAAGGAAATAAACAAAATTGTATTTACAAAATCACAAAATAGAAAAAAAAAGAAAAATAAAATTAAACCGGTAATAAAAGTCCGTAACGATTTCCGTTTGTTTATACCTTAACGTTCGTTTTCAAACTAAATAAATTTTTCAAAAAATTTTCATTTTTGGTTAACATTTAAAAGTTACAAATATACCAATAAGAATAACACAGACGACAGTATACATACATATAGGTAGGCAAATATAATGTAGAGATGTGTGTAATAAAAATTAAAGTTAGAGAAAAATGAGGGGTTAAATAAAGAAACATTATAGAAAAATGTTAGTTATAGCTGACATTTAAACAGGTGAAAAAATGTTATACAAAGAGTGAGAACGAAAAATAACTAAAAGCATAAGACATAAAATTATAATTTCTGAATTTCTGATATCTTTAGGGTATATATATATGCAGTTATTACATATGAGTTATTCAACGACTATACGCCTGACTAAGAGAGCGTTTACACTCTCATGTCGCTCTATATATTATGAACTTTCAAATCATTTTAATTTGTGACGCCAGTGGTTTTTTAAAGTTTTTTTTTAAAGTGGCATGAGTTTTCATTAATGAAAACATTTCAAATAATTATCATAAATATTCTCTGGAAAATAAAATTACTCCTCCCCTTCCCACCGCCGGGGTGCGTGGAGGGCCGCACCCGCTCGAGATTCACCGCCCTATATATTATACTCTGAATTGTCATAAATGTTTTATTAACAATTTTTATTAATATTACATTTTGTTTTTAAATATAAATTTAATGAAATTTTGTAATAATTTCAAATTTTAATACATTCTAAATAGAAAACAAGAATCATAATGGTTAATTTAATTTTATAGAGTTGTTGGTGTGTATAAAGAAAGTATGCATGTATACATATATAATAAATATACATATATTATGCCACCATGCCACTAATATCATTTCGGAATAGTGACATCTATCAACTGATAGATTGAACATCTTGTTTTAAATATTACCGTACACAGTTTGAGACTCACTATAAATTTTAAAAATATTGGAATGAAATTATTCGTTAAATTATTTTGAGAGTTTGTGATTCTTTTTATTAAATTAATTTTTTTATTTTGTTTTTATTTCCAGTACATTACGGCTGTTTAAAATGTATTTTTATTCCAACTTCGTAAATAATTATGAAAACCATCTATTAATGGAAACAATATCGAAAAGAATAATTAAATTTTAAGAACACGAATAAGTCAAATGTCAGTCATTATCACAAATAAATTCGAAATTGAGAAAAAAACACTTAGTATAAGTGCTACAATCAAGTGAGTATCAAGTATTTTGGAATACTTTATATATTATATAACTTATGTAGCTATACTACATAAGTATTTTAAATTCTACAAAACGTTAACACTAGAATTCAATTCGCCATAAGAATTTTACTGTTAACTTAAATTAAAATAATAGTGTTCTCATTATTGTTTATTTATTATTGAGTAGTAGCTGTTAATAGAATTTAGTAGTAGCTGTTTCATTAAAACAAAAAAAAAGGAATAAATTGTGAAGTGAATAAGAAAAGAAAAAAATATAAAATCTACAATATAATTTTAATTAATAAAAGCTATGAATTTTAATTTAATAAAAAAATATTATAATATTATAGTAATGGTGGTCAAAAGAAACCATAAGGCCTTGACATGTTTGAAATTTAAAATTTGGCTCACCTACATGAAAAAGTAATTTCGAAAAACAATTTTTCATTTATCACCACTAGATGGCTTTATAATTTTAAATTATAAAAATGGAAATGTCAAATCATTTACACTTGAATAATTCTCCTTGTATATAATAAGATTGGTTCAGAGTTTATCATTTCTAACTGCTCTCTCTATATTGGGACTGCTCCCTAGAAGTACATGAATATTGTAAGTGACATAAACCATATTTTAGTGTCTTCTTTTTTTTTTACCTTTTTTTCTTTATTTTCATGAAATTTTCATACAAATTACATATATATATATGATTTTACTAATTTATTTAATTAAATTTACTTTTTTTTTTCTCACTTTAATTTTCATTGTTTTATTCATTACAGTTTTTATATATTTATAAATTATTTAAAATACAAGTATAGTTGTTTATTATATAATTAAATTTTTTTTTCAGATTTTATAAATGGGTTGTTGCACATCTTTAAGAAATGTTTTTTTTTTTTTTGTTATAATTAATTTTATTATTTTTTATAAGTAAATTTTAAATTTTTATTTTTCCTCTTTTTGTTTTTAAATTACACATAAATTTTATATATTTTCATCTTAATTGATATTTATTTTTTAAATTATATTTATTTTTATAATATTATTTACTTGACTTATAATTATCAAAGGAAAACAAAAAAAAAAAAAAAAACAAAAATTTTATTTTCTTTACATTTAATTTTTTAATATTAAATTTTTTAATTTTGTTTTTGTCTTATATAAATTTGTTATACATATTACGTTTTAATTATAAAATTAAGATGGTCGTTGTGCTTATTATTTCTGTTTTTATAATTTTATGTCTTTTGTATTTTTGTTTCATATTTGTTTTTTTTTTTTTTTTTTAAATATTATAAACTCTATTATATTATGTATATTTGGTTCTAAAATAAATAATTCAACTTAAACTTCTATTTTGAATGTTATTATATGATGGACGAAATTGGGGTTAGAATTATAAAGTTGATCATACCATATTTTATGAAATTTTAAAAATAATTTAAAGTTAGCTCTATTTTGAATTGAATCTGATAAAATAAATAAAATTTTTGAGAATAAAATCACAAGATTTATGATTGTGAATTTTATTGTATTACACCAAGTATATAATAATTAAATAGTAAAGATCAGGGTTAAATTTTATTCGAAAATAATTAAAAAAAAAAAAAGAAAATGTGTTAATTTTCCAATTATACCATCAATTCTGCAAATTGTCACTGGAAAATGTCAATTTTAATTCACAGTTTTTATTCTTATTTTTTTGACAGCAAAATTTATTTATTGACAGAGAATACAACATTAATTATATTCATTAACAAAAATGTTTTCACAGATGTCACTGCAATAGATTTTTTTGCTTTATATTTTATATTTTTAAAGATTTTATTTTTTATTATTTAAATAATTTTTTTAGTTTTTTAAATTTTTAAAAAGTATATAAAAATGTTTTTTTTTTTTAAGTAAATTGTTTGTTTGTTTTTTTTTTTTGTTCATTTGTCTTAAGTGTTTGTCTTAATCTTTAATTTGGCAGTGTATAAAGATATAAATTTCAATTTTTGTTTTCATTTTTAAATATTTAATTTAATTTTTCATTAATTCGATTTCACTTTTTTTAATTTATTTTTTGATTATTTTAGTAATTTATGTTTTTTTTTTGTTTATTTTGTAAAATTATGTTTTAATAATATACGAAAATCGGAAAAATACGATATTAATTACTAACTAATTGATCTTAATTTTGAAATATTTTATAATATATAGATATATCAATTAAGTATAACATAATTAATGAAAATTTTTTATATATAAATTTTAATTAATACTTCTTCATTGGAATTAAAACAATTATAGAATTAATGAGTTTGTGTTATAGAAAATGAAAAATCCGATATTACAAATACGATAAAACAAATATAAATATATTAATACAAATATATATCAATAAAAAAACACTTTATTTATAGTGGTGTATAACAGTTTAGAACATTTCAATTTATACCAGTTTACTTAAGGGATATTTCCACAAGATACTCGATACTATCAGAAGAATAGGTTTCACGGGAGTGGTTTATGGGTGATAGATAGAAGGAGGACACAATAGTTACACATCTTAGGTCGTAATTCATTGTTGTATTATGCCTAATATAACATAATACACTATAAGGGCTTTAGAAGAAAGAAATAATAAAAATAGTGTTATACTTATTCCTGTAGATGGCTTCATATTTTTATGTAAGTATATTATGTAGAAAATAAATATGAAATTTTTGATAGGTTCGTTTTTACTCTTTTTAAACAAAATTACGATACTATTGTTTACCGTTATATTTATGAACCATCCTTAAATCACGGCTAATCTAAAATTTCACTTAATTAAATTAGTTTTTTTTTATAATATATCGTACTTCGTAAGTTTTGACATTTGACAAGAGTGCCATTGACGTTTAAATAATTTTCATTTTTTTTTCTCAATTTTTCAATTTTATATTGAAAATTAAATTAAAATAAGAAGAGAATAATATCCGGTATTTTTGATAGCTGAAATGATCTTCCATATATTTACCTACAGAGTGTATAAAAATTCATAGTTTACATTTTAACTATTTTTAAAGTTTTGAATTTTTTTAATGAAGAAGTATTTATTTATATTTATAATTATTAAAGATTTCTACATTTTATTTATATATATTTTTTTATTTTTTAAATTTAAACTAAAACTACTCAAACAATAATAATTGATAATATAACAATAAATACAGATTTTTTTTTACATACATATTGTAATATTAATTTTTAATATAATTATATAGAATTAAAAATGAATAATCAATTTTTTTTTTTGTTTTAACAATTTTAATTAGAGAAATGAAAAGAAAAAATTTAAAATATTTTTTGTTTTCATTTGAATTTTAATTAATAAATTAATTTTTTTTTTGTTTTTAAATATTAGAAAAAATTTTCTCTAAATATAAAGAATTTATCAAGATTTTTTGTTTTCTTGTTTTTTTAAGGTACAATTATAGAACAATTTCGATTTCGATTTGATTAAATTATTTGATTTTTAATTGTTTTAAAAAATTTTTGTTAATTCTATATAATATCTATCAGGCCACCGCCACCAAGCTGAAAATAAAAAATTTATCCAAATTGCATCCAGCCTCGTAAAGTAGAGTTTAAATTTGGTGCAAATAACATACAACTTATATTGCATTTTATAATTGTTAAATTATATTTCATTTAAAAAAATATACGTTCTGTAGCTGCTGAACTATTCGGTAGAGATTTAAGTTTCATCATGAAAACTGACAAATTTTAAAAAAATATGTTGTACAACCGATGCATTTTCTGTTACACCTAGCTTACACCAAAATGTTTTCGGTACGTTCCTGTCTTAATGGTCTCGATTTGAATACTTTGAATACAGCAAATAAAAATTTTTTGAAAATAAAGCAATTCCATTTTTCAAATGTATTCAATCGACAAAAATTATTACTTAAAATCATCAGTACTTAGAGATAATTTTCAACACCCCTAGCATTTTTCATACAAATTTGTAAATTTCTTTGTTGATTTCTTTTCTCAGAGAGTAAGAGCTTGGGTGGCATGACAGATACGACATTAGTTTTTGTTTTAAATTTAATTTTTATATTTTATATTGATTATATTAATTTTTTGTTTTTTTTTTTTTAATATTTTATTTATTAAGTATAATTATATAAGATATATTTTCACTAGGAAAGACATTTATTAATTTAATTATCCTTTTGTTGTTGTTTTTTTTTTCACTGTATTTTATATTAATTATAATTATATAAGTGTTTCAAAAAAATTTAATATTTTATTTTTTTTAATTACAATTATTTTATTATTATTTTAGTGATTATTGCTAATATCTATAATTATTTTATTTGATTTTTTTTTTGTTTTGTATCGTGTGTGTTTTTCATTTTAATATTTTTGGTATGAAAAATTTGAAATTCTTAATTTTATTTTTATATATAGCAGCAGTTTTTCTTGAATATTAAACTAATTTTTATATATATTATTTGAATATATATTATTTATGTATATATATTGGTATATATATCTATATATATAATATAAATATTAGTTTAAGAAAAATATATATGTATGTATATATAGGTAGGTATATATAATAATATTATTTTGGTGATTTTGGTTATTTTATTTTTTAATTAATGAATTTTGGTCACACATTTTTGTTCGTTTGTAATTAAGAAATGAAACATAAATTTCATGTAATTTTCATATTAAATATTGTGAAAAGTTGAAATTTTTTCATAATTTTAGAGATTTAATATAATTTATAATAACTTAATTATTAGCATTCTGGTTAATGATTTTTAAACAAATATGCTTTCCAAATGTTTATCGATCCTTAAAAAACGCATATTTTGAGTTAGTACATTAGCTTTTTTTACAACAGTACAATATTTATATAATGAACTATTTAATGATAATGTGACAATACTGTGTCATTACATACGTCATATAATACGTTATATCAAGCTACTATATATATATATATATATATATATTTATATGTATATATAAATATATATATATATTATTTATATATATGTATATATATATATATATTAAATATACATATATATTATTATATACTTTATATACTATATATATATATGCAAATATACGTATTTATATATATATATATATATATATAAATATATATGTATATATATATACTATATATATATATGCAAATATATATATATCGTATATATATATATATATATATATATATATAATGTTTATCGATCCTTAAAAAACGTATTATTATATACTATATATATATATGAAAATATATATATATCGTATATATATATATATTTATATATATATATATATATATATATATATATAATATATATATAAATTATACATACATATATATATATATATATTTATAAATATATATATATATATATATATATATATATATATGTATATATTTATATATTATAATAAAACATTGATGTGAATTAAAAAATTTTAAATTTTAAATATATGTAACTTAATGAGGTGAAATTGGTTCCATAATAATGTTGAATTCATTAATATAGAAAAATTTACAATTGACGTTTTTATTCTAAATCAAAAATTCTCCATAGTTTCACTATATGGAATCACATAACTTTTGATATAATAATAGCATATTATATTAAGAATAAATTAATATTTTAAGCTATTCTGCTGGGACTATATACACAATATTTAGCAGCATGGCTTTTCTCCCTGAATAGAGGACTACATCGACCCATAGTATCTGTTGTGATACTTATTACTACCTACATTAACGCTATATGTAAGATATTAACAAATTGCAGTATAGCAGCCACATTAAGTCGCAAGACTTCGATTGGGGTCAAAAAAACCAATTCCGAAACATCCTAACAGAACGATTGCTCTACTCGTTAAATTATAAAATTTGATCACATTTATGTATCAATGGTCATACACCGGTTTATCTAATTAGATTAATATTGTAATTCTAATTCTTCAATGTAGATGTGTATATAAATAATTATAACAGTTTAGTGCAGTAAAAAAGAGACAAAATATTCTTCGATCATTTCAACTTTTCATTTTTCAAATGTTTTTGTTTTTTGGTTCACATTTTTCATTTTCATTTGTTTCATTTCCAATCTTTTTTATATTTTTCGGTGGTTTACACTTTTATATTAAATTATTTGAAATTTTAGAGGTTATGGTTTTCGTATATTTTTTTTTTTGCATTTTTATTATAAATATTCTTTTTCTGTTATAATAATAATAATATTGTATATAGTCTTATTATAATTAAATTCTATTTTATATTTTTTAATTTTCTAAATACAATATTGAATGTTGTAAATGTTTAGAAATTTTATGCTAGTTCTAAAAATAAAATTTTATAAAATAAACTGAAAAACTGAAAAGAAATTGAAAAAAAAAAATGAAAAAATAAAAAGTCATAAATGAATGTGTTGTTTTTTTTTCTTTAATTTTATTTTATACTTTTTGATTTTTTTTTATTAAATAATGTAATTTTTTGTTTTGTTTTTGTTTTTTCTATTTCAATTTTAATATACATATATATATATATTAAATATATTTTGTTTTATTATAGATAATTTATAAATTTTTTAAGCTTAATGGAATTACAATAATAATATAATAAATGTATTATAAATGAAATTAAATGAAATAATTATTAAAATATAAAGTAATACAAATATTTTATAGAATTACAAAAAAAAAAATTAATATATTCGAAATTATTTAAATTAATAAGAAATTAATATAAAAAAATTTTCAATTTAATTGTACCTTCCATATTTTTCAAATTAACTTTGAAATATTGTTATAATTGAAATCTTATTCCATTCCCTCTCACAGGGAAGAGTGATAGTGCGCAAAATATTTTATGACAATGATCATTATGACAAAAGAATGAGAGTTTCATTCACACTCTTCAGAGTAAACAGTATAGAGTAAATACAAAGTGTTGTCAAATAATTTTCACTTTTTCAATTTAAAAGAAATTTAAATAATTTTGATTTACTACTTTTACCATTACGGTATGAAAAAACTCCATACTTTTTATACCTATTAAAATTAAGCCATTTAATTAAGCCTAGAAATATATTAATCAAATTTTGAACATCACTGCGTACTGAATATACAGTTTTATGTTAAAGACACGGGAATCAAAACCTTATTTGTATAATTCAATTTTTTTTTAACACAATTAAAAATAAGCAAAACAAATAACATCACTTAGGTAACAAACGTGACCATCAGTAGCTATAACTAACATCGTCATCATTTATAGGATGAAATGGGAGGGGAAAGGTAAAAAGGGAGTCAAAGATAATATTATTAGAAAAAATTTAAGATTAATTGATATAAATTAAGAAATAAACAGTTAAAATCAAACGTACACAACTATACTGTACGGTGAGTGAATAGAAAACGTCACACAAATTGAGAATTAATTAAATAAAATAAATGCTACCGTAAAGTTCGACTTTAAGCACTACTTTACTTAATGTTCGTACAAAAAACAGACGAATACAAGTTAATTTCTCGAAACAGATGCGTCACCAGTTCATGCATTCCATAGTCCGTAGTATGACTTGACACATTGAAAACTTCGATCGATCTTAAGTTACTGCGATTCTCTCAGTAAGAAATTTGAACAAATAAAATCGGGGGAAACCACGTCTCCCACCACAAGTTGATGAATGAAAACTATATTGGAAATTAATCCACGACAATGGAGCATCTACGCTCCATTCAAGTGTTTTTTAGTGTTAAGATTTCCTCCATTATTCAAATATTCCAATTATTTGAAATAAAGTTAATTATGAAAAAAAAAATTGAATTCATTGAAAATTTTTTATATTAATTTTTCTTTTTTTTTAGAATTTGTTGTTAAAAATTAAAATAATTTGAAAATAATTAATTTTTTATATAAAATAAATTTTATAATTAAAAAAAAAAATGGACATAAATAAGTTTTTTTCTTGTTTTTTTAATAAAAATTTTGAAAATTATAAAAATTCAACAGTAAATGAAAAAATTAAAAAAAAAATATAATTTTTTTTTGTGTTTCACTTTAATTGTAATTGAATGAGTTTTTTTTTTTTATACATTAATTAAATTTTTTTTTCATATTTTGAAAATTTAAAAATATTTTCTGTTCTTTTTTATAATTAATTTTTTTTTTACGTTTTTTTTTTTGTTTTCTTTTAATTCTTAATAACTAAAATATAAAATTACATAATAAAAAGGGTCATTTAATTTTTTTTTTGTAATTTTTTCATTTTTTTTTTTTAAATTTATTTTTAAATATTTTAATAATTAATAATTTATTGATTTTAATTTTCTCCTTCTTTCTTTTTCTCTTAAATTTTATTCAATTAATATTTTTTGTTTTTGTTTTTGTTTTTTTTTTTTGTTACTTAAAATATATAAAAATTGATTAATTTTTTTTAATCTTAAAATATTTTTTTTTCTGGATTGTTGTTGTTATTTTGTTTTTTTGTTTTGTTTTAATAATTTTATGGTTGTATGCGCGTTTATTCACTTGTTGTAGTAATTATTGTGTGGGTTGCTATTTTATCAGAATTCAAATAAGTTTATATATAAAATTTACATATATAATAATGACATCAAAAACTTTTGGTGGACATTTTGGTTTTTTTTTTTTTTGTTAAATTTTGTAATTATTTTTATTTTATTGTTTCAATTTTAATATTTAATATTTGTGAAATTTTACATTATGCGTTTTAATTTTTGTTTTTTTTTACAATTTTTTTTTAATTGTTAATATTATTTTATTATAGTTTTCATTCATTAATTTATGTATGTAGTATATACAGTCGGACCATAATCACATTGAAAAATTGCAAGATGTTTTTTTGTTTTTGTTTAGGATTAGAATTTTGTTTGTAAGCTTATTGAAATATGTTGCGTGACATATTGTAATGTCACAATTGAATTTTAGATGAAATTGAAAAAAATTTTTAGTGCTCAAAATTTTTTCTGTGTTTTTTTTGTTTTTTTAATAAAATGCACGCTCGATTCTAACTTGTTCGGCGGTCTATGCGTTTTTCACTCACAGAAGAGTAGTGCCCCTTTCTTTCTAAAGCGCACGTTTTACCTCCTGTAAAACAATGACAATAAATGCAATAAATGTTGCTCATTAAACATAATAAATAATTTTTTTAGTCATAGAATTAAAGCCCAAGAATTAAATTTTCACTTTTTTGTTTTGCACTGTTTGATAATTTTTATTAAGTTAATTTTGCTGTAAAAAGAGAGAACAAAAAATTTTTTTTTTCGAAAATATGAAAAGTGAGCATTTCTATTTGTGGTAGATTCACCGCTGATTAAAGGAATACAACAAAAAACATAAGAAAGGTATTAATGCGACGAATTTATTTGCGTTTATATAAGGTTTTTACTTTGTAACTGATCTGTTTATGCGAGTATATAGATAATTACGAACAAAAGAGTAGAAAAATGTACAAAGCCGACTTTATTTGTTTCTGCTTTTTTTTGCTAATAAAAGAATATTTTTTTTTAAGTGAGATGCTTGTATATGGGTCGGACTGTATATATTTATAATATTTTGGATTTATAAAATAATTGAACTGTATATATTTCAATTATATAGAATGATTTCGAAAAATAAAAAAGGAAAATTCAATTAAAAGAAAAAAAAAAAAATTCAAAAATTGTTTTAAAAAAAATTAATTTGATTAATTTTTTCTTTTTTAAATTTTATTTTAAATATTTTTGGCAGCCATTTTATTAATTTTTATTTTCACATTTATAAAATATGTAAAATACTACATATACTAGATATAACTGTTTATAAATTTGCAGCCATTTTGATTTGTGTTTTTTTTTTTTTTATCAGCCATTTTATGTCGTCGTTTACAATTATTTGGCAGCGAAAAAAAAATTATTTATTATTTTTTTTTTTTGTATTTTCATTTTAAACTTAATTCATATAAATTTTTTTTTATTTATTTATTTTTATTATTTATTTAAATGTTAATTTACATGACGTATATAGTCTATAGATAATTTTGAATGCATGTATGTATGAAACAATTTATGAATTTTTATATAAATATCAAATTATTTTGGTTTTTTGAGAACATTTTACGAAAAAAAAATTATTTATAATAAAGTAGAAAACAATTTTATATTTATTTAATTTTATTTTATAATTTTTTTGTAAATAATTTTTAAATATAATTAAATGAAAAAAAAATATAAAATGGAAGAAAACAAGGAAAAAAATTAAAATAAAATTTTAAATTTAATAATTTCGATTTAATAATTATTGTTTTTTTTTTGTTTGTTTTAATTTTGAATAAAAATTATTTTAAATTAATTTTTTTTCAAATTATTTATTTGATTTTTCGTTATGTTGAAATATTAATTTTGCGTTTTGTAAATTTCATTTTATTTAATTTTTTTTTTTTTTTTTTGAAAATTCAAAGATTTGTTTTTTTTTCTTTTTATTTTTTTATTTAATATTAAAATTATATTTAATGATTTTTTTATTTTATTTATTTATGAATTTCTTTAAATACGTTCTGTTACATATACTTTAGCAGTAGCTGGAGCATTTGATCTTCGTACAGCAAATGAGACAACAATACCAATTGCAACTAATACCATACCAGTTGATTTCATAACATATTTTTCCAATTCGGGTTTTGTGTTTCTGTTAAAAAAAAAAAAAACGAAAAATTTAAAAAATTGAGAAAATTGAAAAATTATGTATGATTAAATAGTTCTGGTAGTTATTAATATATAATGAGCCTTAATATGTTTTTTCGACCTAGACAGTATTTGGCACATCAACTCAATAATCGTGGAAATGACATTATAATGTCATAATTTGACATTTAATTTACCTCTTAGATTGTGCTCACACATTGTATTAAATTAAAATTGTGAGATTGAATTTGATAGAAAATTATAACACATGGTCTAATAATTAAAACAATTTATCTATAATAATTCAAAATTTTTAAAGAACTGGAAGTGATCGGACTAGGACAAGTGGTTATAGAAAATATATAAATTGTAAGTAAAAAATTCTTTTCTGCTCGAATTCAGTTAAGTAGACATGGTAAATTATTAGATTATGTTTCATATATAAATCGCGAGTTTTCTATCAGGATAACAAAGCTACTTCTAAATTCTTTCAGTCGTAAGAGAGCCACTGTCTGACATTCACACAATAAGTGTTCCACCGTTTCATACGTCTATGGCAGATCTCGATTATTGAGAGGCAGTGTCCAGTGAGTACACCCATCAAGAACTTCAAATCTGGTCGACGAAATAATATAAATTTGTTGAATTGAGGTCTGAGCATTTAGGATAGAAGAGGTGGGGTTTCTGGTTCGTTCCTCCCAACCATTTAGGAAGTGCAAGAAAACTCCTCTTCAGCATTCAAAGTATGGCTCCGGTCAAATGAAAGGAGTTGCCGCTGGGCGAGACCATCTCCTTATTTCCGTCTACGTCGTAATGCGCTACCACCCACATTAAACTTCCCTTTTTATACCTAGGCAGGACGGTAAGAGCATCAAGCATTCCCTTAGCAATTCAAATTCCATTATATCACACGGGAGCACCCCAACAACGGTCATACTGGTCAACTTAATAAAGATCGTGCTCTTAAATCAATAGTTAATTCATATTTCATTTCTATTTTGTCCACAAAATAAGCTTGTGCTTGTTGTCGGTAAGTGAAAATGGCAACATCTATTGGAATTGATGCGATAACAAAACATTATTATAAAAGGCAATTTAAAAATAGAAATCTGTTATAGTCGTATCGCATTATAATCTAATAAAATTTTTATAGTTGACGGAGAAAGAGTCTAAGCTTTGCGGGAGATTAAAGTGTTAATAATTGTAAATTTAGAAATGAAAAAAAAAATGCACTAAGTGATTTATTGTAAAAATTATTATGAATGTTTTAATGAATAAGTTTGTGGGAAATTGTTTTTTCAATTGAAAAATGCGATCCAATTTAAAAATTATCCCAAATATATACAATTGCGGCGTTGCGGGTACATACATATTTTATGACGTGCTAGTATAATTTTTTTCATTTGTTTTTTTTTTTGCATTGTCTTTTAATTTATACGATAAATGAATTTGATTCACAAGTTGGTATAATAAAATAATTAAAAAATTATGAATAAATTTTGTTTGTACGTATATAAATATACTTACTCGTCATATGCATCTAAAATTCCTGTAAGAGCTGTAGCAATTGCAAGCATTAATGTAACTACACCAAAACTTGCATGAATTGGTACCATAGCTGATCGACATGAGTATGTATAATTTTCGCAACATAATAAAATTAAAAAACTAAAATAAAATAAAAAAACATATTTATTTATGCACATATTAAATCAAGTCACATCTAATAATAATAATAAAAATGAAAATAATTTTATAACATACCTAAAGAAACCGACAACAAATTGTAAACCAAATAATCCCATTGTTACCAATCCTAACCATGTATGAAGTGAAGTAAAATGTGGTTTATCTGGATATAAATTTTCATGTGATTCAAATACAGCTAAAAATCCCAATACAACACATGGTACTGCACAAGCATGGAAGAACATATGAGCCAATTTAACATAAATATGTTTTAAGCATCTGCATAATCTGTACAATAGTATTGCTATACATAGATGTGTATACATATGTTTGATGAAGAATTTGAAAAAAAAAAGAAAAAACAGAATATTTTATTAATTTTTTTTAATATTTGCATTATTTTAATATAAATAATATAGTAAGATCTCATTTTTTGAATATATTCCTTTCGTTTTCTGTATTGACTCATAGCCAATAATATGGTAAAACAGAAATTTTTTGTTGTCTCTATACAATAGACTATGACTTCGTAATAAGGCAAAGATGATGCTCTGCGCTGGGGATTCGATTAGACCCGGCTAAGACCATGGTGGTGATTTTCAATAGAAAATAAGTTTGGGATGTCTGCGTGCATTACAATTGCAAGGAGAAATCATTGAACTGAAAAGGGGTTAATCATTGAACTGGAAACCCCTTGTTAATTAACATTTGACAAGGGGTTTCGGTGCAACAAACACGAAGAGGTAGTCATCGCAAGGACTACCAGAGCCATCATGATGCGCAGGGTTACACGGCCAAGTCTTAGGATGTGGCTCTTATATCATGGGGTGGATGTATATGATGACGGTGGTGACGTTTCTCACGTACGAGGCGGGGGCTCAAAAGTACAAAGTAGAATTTGGGGAAGCTGTAAAGGTAGGCATGCCTGTACATTACAGGTGCAATTAAAGAACAACAGCAACAATGGAGGTCATTCTCAACTTTTCGTGATTGCATTTGGCTATTGTGAATGCAGCAAGGGCCATCATCCTAGGGTTGAGACAATCTAAAACAAAAATAGTTGGCGGTAGTAGTCGGTTAGCTACCCGACGGAAGGCCACACTATAGATCGAAGGAAAAAGGTCTACCGTTAAACGTGGGCTCAATTTAACCTGGGTAGGGGTTACTGACGGAGCGATATAGCAATAATATACCAATAAACAATTGTGCTGCCATAAGGGCTCTAAATTTTTGTCAGATTCTGGTGTTCCGTCAGGAAACCCGTAACAACTCTCACACGATTTCTCGACATACTTATGATTGCCTTAAAGCGATCATCTTCTAAATGAGTCTGGAGCATTGACCAATGTGAAAAGGGACAACTGGGGGTGACCCTCGCGGTATGTCGTTATTGGATATTTCCGCGGAAAAGCTTTTTGGATTCGTTGAGTACTCTAGGCTAGACACTAGGCTCTTTCAGAGTGGACTTTTTTAGTCACAATAAATTTTTTTAGTCGCCCAATCTGCAATGATTTTACAAGAAATGAGTCGATTTTCGATGTAAAAAATTATATTATAATTAAATTTATACTTACAGTATCCTGAAATAGTTACAAGCCCACCAACCATTAATACTGGATGCAAATTAAATTGTAATTCAGGTTGATTTGACCATGCTAAACCACCACGATAATATAATACCCAGAAGAGTATTAAAACAATAACACCAATTAGGAGTATTGTTGATAGAATTACAATTAATAAATATTCAAACCATGATGCACAATTCCATGTATTTTGTGAACGATCTTCATAGCGCCTAAAAAATGATTATATAAAAGAAATTAATTAACTAATTAAAAATTTACCTTTTGAAATTTAGAGATATTCATTTTATAAAGTGTGTAATAATGTATGTATGTGTAGGTTATATTAAAACCAATATAAAATATAATAGCATATAGATATTTTAAGGAAAAAAAACAATGGATA
Organism: Condylostylus longicornis; assembly: GCF_029603195.1. Taxonomy (NCBI): domain Eukaryota; kingdom Metazoa; phylum Arthropoda; class Insecta; order Diptera; family Dolichopodidae; genus Condylostylus; species Condylostylus longicornis. The sequence continues at coordinate 7,756,198 of NW_026577996.1, forward strand.
TATGTTCAACGTATTTAGTTTGACTGTGATCCTTGGAGAGAAATGAACACAGAACTGTGAAATATGAACTGTGACTCTTAACAAATCGTTTTCTAAAATTTTAGATTTTCAGTTCAATTTGACCAATGAATTAACAAAGTATGAAAAGAAAGTGGACTTTTTTAACGGATTCTTATATTAGAATATGAATAAGGCATATAAACGGCAAATTCTTCGGCAGCATATTGATTTTTGAAAGAAACGTTTCATATTTCGCCTTAATTCGCGATAGGCTCCCTCTTCATTGTGCATGATTTAAAAATTTTTAAAGATTCTCACATTTATAATTACCAATGCCTTCATATACGAGTACTTAATCATAAACTGAGAGCACACGCACAAATACTAAACTTTAAGCTCAATGAGTAAAAAATAATGAAAAGCTATGTAAAGAGCAAATAGGTAAATTGAGAATTATTACATAAAAAAAATTTAATTTTACAAAATCTATAAAATTAATTCTCTTTTAATAGTTTAACAAAACTGGGAAATCACTTTCGATTTATTGAACCGAATAATCAATTTAAGTGATGCATTTTACCCTTCATTTGAAAAAAAACCAAAAAGGAAAAAGCGAGAAAACTTTTTCTCTCTCTCTCTTCTGTTTAATACTTCTTCAATTAAAATCTTATAGGCACTCGAATTCAAAATAATTATCCGATAAAAATATTTTTCAATTGAAAAAAAAATTATTTCTAATATTTGATTACTAGAGAATTTTATTTTTTTTTCAATAAAATTTTTGAATCTCTAGAATCCAGATTCTACCTCTAGAAGTTTGAATTATGTTATAGGGAGAGAAGTAAATGACAATGTAAATTACTCAATATTTCTTTCAATTCATTTATTTTTTGATTTTTGCAAAATCATTCGATTTCCTATGTCCTATATTTTCTATTTGTTAAATATGGTTTATGAATTATGATATGTTAAATTAGAAGTGTTGTCAACGAATCTGAGTTGGGTACTCAATTTTTAAGAATCGATTTCTGTTCTTATTCTTGCTGTCATTTATTATTGTCTTCAAAATTTTCCCGAAAACGATTTCATTTTTAATGAGTGTTTAATTTTAATTTCACCCCTGTAGCAATTAAATTGACGTCATTTTCTCAAATATTAAAATTCACTGCTTTTTAATTGAACTGTCATAGTTAAAATCTATAAAAATTACTCTTATTATTTGATTAGTCTTTCTCTCACTTATGATGTAGAATGAAATGATGTGAAAATTTCAATTTCTTGTTATTCACATTCGCAATATTTCAGTTTAAATTTTAATAGCTTTTTTATGGAATATTGTTTTTCAATTTTTGTGCTTGTTATAACAACATTGTCATATTACAAGTAAATATTTGGAGAAAGTGTCAAAGCATTTGTTGAAACCAATGAAAATTTCATCGTAATTTACAAAGCTGTCATAGTAACAAAATCAAATTCTAAATTAAGATTATAGAGGGTCATACAGCAACCCTGACTTTGTTTGACAACATTGTTGTTGTTTTTTTTTTTTTTCTGGTCTTTACTTTTTTCCATTCTGGTCTATTTCGTCTTTATTCCAGTTTTTCATCAGGCATTAAAAGCAACGGATTTAATGGCATCATTTTTTTATCGTGAGTGTGACAAAGCGACTACTAATCATCATTTTAAAAATTGTAAAATGGTTGAACTTGTGACAGTAAATGTTTATAAAAAAAAGAAAAAAGTAAAAATATGTTTTTTTTTTTAATAAATTATCCTGCATGTTTTTTAGACGAAAAGGAATAAAGGAACTTCAATAATATTTTGATTTAAAAAAAAAAAGGAAAAGGAAGTGAAATGCTGAACTCTAAAAATAATGATTTTGGAGAACTTAAATTTAAAATCCAACATAATTCACACATTTTGTATGATTTGAATAAAGTTTGATGAGAGTTTGATGTGTAAACGTTTTTTTTTGCTAAATCGAAAAATATAGATGTCATCCGATTGCAATCAAACAAAATTTAAAAATAAGATCGTAAAAGTCTGATTAAAATTTTAAATTCCATTCGAATAGCATGTAATACATGACTGCTTACTAAGTATACAAGTGTCAGAACAATTTTAAAGTTTGATCAAACTATTATATAGCTTGGAAAACTTTTCAGCAATTTTTGAAAATTGTTGCAAGCTGTAGTTTTAAGTTTTGTCATAAGGTTAATTTCCATTCTAGAATAATAGAATATAACTTAGAACAAGTGCCAAGCAATGGTTATAATGTAAATTTTTGTAATATTAACACCATATATTTAATGTCAAAATTATTAAAATGAATTTATTAACCTATATAATTAAAAATATAAATATGCAGCTTTATAAATAAACAAAACAAATACACAGAGAAAAATAAATGGGAAGGAAAAAATAAAATGTGAAATTTAATATATTTTTATTTTTATAATAAATAAATATACGATATTAATGATGCACAACCAAACATACGGGTAATAACAACAAAAATTATTCAAGAAACAGGAAAGTGTAAACAGTATGATTTTAAAAAGCATCAATGAACGCTTATGCTATCCTCATTTTGCCATTTTAATAAAAATAAACCGAAGTAAAAAAAGAAAAAAAAATGAAAAATAAAAATTTTTTTTTTATAAAAAATAATTGAAACAAGAAACTCTTTAGAGTGAATGGCATGACTGCTCTTTTGGGTGTCATACTCATTTATAATATAAGGAAACTGCAAAAACACCTATACTTTTACTAAAATATAATAAATATACAAAACATACGTACCACAACTTACAAACTAGAATGTAATTTAATGAATTACCCAGTAAACCAAAATAAATATGAAACTACACAATTAATTTTGAAACAATCCCAATTTTGAATGCTAATTTTGATAATATTTTAAATTATCTAAAATATTATAATTATCGAATATTATTCTGACACAAAAGTATTGATAGAGTTACTAACGTTGGTATTGCTTATATGAGTTTATATGACGTTCGGCATTGTATATTTGAATTTATAGGTTACTTGGTTAAATTAAAGTAAAACTGTTATACAGATTGTATAACAGATTTTTTTTTTGTATAAAAGATTTTTCAAGCTAAACAAAACAAATCATAATGGTACGAATAATTCTAAAGTAAATTTAAATGTTACAATTTACAAAAATTATCGAACTTTTGGTCTTACTGGGTTATTTGTTATACTAATTATACTGTTATATTGCTGCATTCTTATATTGTATTACTGTATATATAACATGCACATTCTTTACTGTTGAATGCAACACAATATTATCATTCTAAGAGAATAAAAAAAATATGTAGAAAAATTATGAAGGATTTATTATGAATATTACAGTAAATGAATAACCATTAGAATTTAACATTATGTATAACAAAAAACAAAAAAGCAAAAAAAAAACTATTGTAATCATTGTTGTATGTCAAGTCAACGCTAGTGTTATTCCTTTTTTTTGTTTGTTCTTACACGGGAATCAAAATCCTTTAAATAGAGCGCGAAAAATCTTTATTTTTGTTTTGTTTTTGTCTTTACATCGCGAACATTTAGATTATAATATGAAAGGATCTGTGATTTTGTCATTGTTGTATAACAATATCTTTTTCTTTTCTTGTTTGTCTTTTTTTTTTATATATATTTTTTTTTATGGTTTGTGTTATATTGAGGTTTTCCTTTATTTCTTCTGTTGTCTTTATGTTATTTTGCATTTTTTTTCCAGATTTTACTTTTAGTAACTTTGAAGGATTCTGTATCAGGAACTATGAAAATAAAAATATGCCAGAGAAAATTTTTTAATTGACATGATGGGATTTAGGGGTTCTCAAAGGCAAATGAAATTTTTATTGTAAAATTTTTTTTTGAAATTTCTTGTTTTTGTTTTGCATTAAAATAAAAACATTTTTTTTTTCAGTGAAATGTCAAGATGATGAAAATTTTCAGGTATAAAGTTGTTTTTATTTTTTCATCGGGGAAATTTAGGTACAAGAGAAGGATAACATTGTTTCTGTGCATTTAATGTTGTGTTAAGAATAATAGGTAAATAATTAAGAAAAATATTGAACTATATTTATTCAAGTATTAAAAGAAATTAAAAAATTCGAATTTTAATTCTAAATAATTTTATTATCGTTCTTTGAATCCATATGCAATATTTGTCTAGATTTTTTCAATATTAAGACATAGAACGAACGAATTTAGACGAAATCAAATTAAGAGTATAGTAATTCGTAAGTTATCTATTCATTCTTTATTCGTGAGAAATTGAGAAAACTCACGAAACTTGGAAAACAAGAACGAAAAAAAGAGAATGTTTATTTTCTCTTTAAAATGAATAGATATTTTGATAATTAATGAAATATTCAAGAAATTACAACTTTTGGGGGCATTTGTAGATAATTTCGTAGCCCTCGTTCGATTTCAATTCTTCCGATGAGCTCAACTTGTTGCTTCGCTATCGAAACTCGTAGCTGTGTATAGCTTTTTAGAATTTTGGTTTGCTTCAATTTGTTCTTCTAATAATGTTCTCTCATTTCAGTATTGTTAGAATTCACCACAGAATTTTACAAACTAATTTATATTCACCATAGAGTTTTATTACCAAGAAATAGTATTTCTATCTTGAATTTCAAATAAAACTCTATTTAACATTGTGTTTTAAAAAATTTTGTCTTATTTTAGAGAATATTTTTGAGTTTTCTTTCTTCAACTTTTCTAAATTCTCTTCAAATATGAGTTTTCTTTAAAAAGGTGAATATTTCGGGGTGAACTTCATATAATTTGTCATTCGTCTCTGTTATAATTTTATCCAATTTCTCAGCATTTCTTTATTATTTCTATTATAATATTGTTTATGAGAATCATAAAAATTTTCCATAAAATTCAATTTTAATTTTTGAAGAGAATAAAAATTCTTTTAAAACATAAAATACTTAAAAAAAAACTCTTTTATTCATAATTTTATTTTTGTTTTAAACACATTACATATGTATGTATGCGTATGTATTTGTGTGCCTTTGAATGAAAATGTGTGCGGTTGTGTGTATAGAATTTTCAAATTAGAGTTTAATATTCTATAAAAATATAGAGTATCAGTAGGATTAAATTCTCCTTCAAGTTGTTTTATTTTTTCTCATTGTTCTAGAAAAATTTTCTATTAAAAAAGCGCACATAATAAAATAAAAAAAAATTTTTATATTCTGTTTTTAATAAAATAGCTTTAGGGGATGAAAACTAATTTTATTTTCTTAGAAGTATAAAAATGGATTTTAACTTTTTTCTCTTTTCTTAAATATCATATTTTAATTTAATATCAATTTAAACAGAGTGTATACTAAAATCTATTGAACGTGATTGCCGTGTTTGCCATTTTCAAAAAGACAAAAATTGCTGAAAGCAAAAAATATTTTAAAGAGTAGACGAATGAGAACTTGAGCAGTAAATAATATAAACATGACGTTACTACTTTTAAAATTGAAAAAAAATTTTGGAGCATGGTCTGTAAACTTGCAAGGTTTATTGGACAATTGATGACAGTCATAATTTTTAAAAAATCTGACGTCATTTGGAAATATTTTATATGGAGTAATATAAGCACGTTTCTTTAACCGTTTCCTTCTTCTTTTTCCCTCCCGCCGGATAAATTTTTCTTCAATGAGGTAATATTATCAAATATTAATGCTTCTTAATTTGTAGAAGATCTTTTCGAGTACCAATTTTCAGGGGAAATTGACTCGAAAAATAACAGATCGTAGTAATAAAATTCTTTAAATTTGAATTTGGTATGTATTTAATATTTTGGAGCTCATTTCTCATTTCTTACATTTCTTTGCTTAGTTTTATTTTAAACACTTTGTTGATATTCACACATTCACATTCATACAAAATATATATATACACATACATATATATCCAAAAACATACAAAAACATAAGAATTGTTTTTTTTCCAATTTATTTAGAAAAAAAAGGTCACAAATTGTCATGTTGTGTATATATATGAACAGAAAAATAAGTCAAGAATTTTATGTATAACATAAAAACCATTTCAAAATTTTGAGAAAATAAAAAAAATTTAAAAATAATTTATAAAAAATTTAATTTAATTATTAATCAAAAGAAGATTAAAGTATTTTATTCTATTTAATTGTTGACAATTTAATTGATAGATGCTTTCATACAATTTAAAACATTTTATTCAGGTTGTGAACCAATAGTATGAAATTGTTGAATAAATTTACATAGATAAATGGTAGTTAGTAGGGTTAAGATATCAAATATTGATTACACACAATAGATTGCGTTCTTTAAAAATTTAATGACATTTTAATTTCATCAATCAAACTAAATCGTCAAGTATTATTCAAAAAAGTAGGTTTGATTGATTATGTCTGATTGTATACGTAAGTCTAGAGCATTTTATTTATGATCAAACATAAATTAAGTTTTTTGGATAAATAAATCATTAATATTTGTCGGTATGAAAAAGAATTGGAATGAAAGGAATTGAAATCAAACATACACAAGCTCTTATCAATCATACATCATTTAAGCTCCTTCCTGCTAAAATTTTTGATTTATGTAAAAATTTAATTGCCAAATTAAAATATTTAAATTCAATAGTTTTTTTTTTTAAATTAATTTATTAAAATATGTAAAATTTTAATTAATTTGTTAATACCGCCTACGCATATAACATGCATGTTTAATATTCAATTAAATGAGAAATTAAATTTGGTACAAGTGTAAATGTATGTACATTCAAATTGTATAGCTCATAATATGTTTAGGCTAAAATATGTTCTGTTCTCTTTGATTATAGTTATACAAGTATACTCCAGCCAAAATTACGTAAATGCATTAGTAATATTATATGAGATCTGTTATATTTTATTGTAAAGTGGTATAAATCTCATTAATTCATTCTTATTCTTTTATATACGAGTATACAAATTAAATACGATGAAGACAAAAATTATTTTATATTTTACTTACATACATGTTTTTATTTTTTCACATTGAAAGTAAATACAGGGTGTGTACATATAAATAAATAAGTAGTTTAAAGGAAAGTCAATATTTTTAATTAATAATGTAATTTTCCTTATTCATATATAACTAATTTAATTAGCAATATTTTGAAAATTATTGAATAATAATTAGGGTAAGATAATTAATTTGTAATTTATTAATTAAAATTAATTCAGACTATTTCCAATGAGGCGCAATAAATATTTGTAAGAAAAATAATATTATGTTCACAGCAGGGACGAAGCGGTAATTAATTGTTGTTTCTAATTTGTACTTCAATCCTTAATTGTTTAAAGTAAAAATTACCAAAATTAAGATTCAATATTTGCAATTTGTTCATACGAAATACATAATTTAAAATTATATAACATAATTTAATAATATCAAACATGTTGTAAGCTTTAATTTTGTATGATAATACTTTAAGTATGATTACATTTTGTATGAAATGAAATTTAAAGCTTGAAAATAGAGAAATTTTTAGTTATATGTTTTGAAATATATGTATATAAGAATTGAGAATAATATTATATAGAAGTTTTAAGTTTAAAAACGAGAAAACACCTTGTGTTATACAAACAACAATATTTATCATACAAATGTGTTATACATATATGTATATATATACATAAGGTACGAGTATATAATATTGTATTAAAAACCATTTTCGAGTAAATTATTAAATAAAATAGTGAATTAAAAAAGAAAAAGGAAAAAATTAAAAATACAAAGTAAGTTTGTGTAAAAATAAATAAATAAAACTGAAACGGAAAAGTTTTTATTCTTTTCTCGAGAAAAATAATAAAAAAACTAACAAAAGCAACTAACAATTTACCAACTAATCATCTAACAAAAGAATTGAATAATATTAGATATATTGCATTACATATCCTCATATATATATTGTTATATAATAAAGCCATGCACACACACACACACACACTAGCAAACACGAACTCATATTATTTTAATTTTCAATTTACACTCTATTTCATTTTTCCTTCTTTTCCATTCATATTCAAATATAAGTGAACATATCCTATACACTTTGTATTTACACAATATTATATTCTTCAGTGAATCTGTAATGTGTGATATACTTTACAAGTATATAAGTAAAGGATACATAACATATTTAATAATAATAAGTACAATTATGTATATATATAATAATATAAATATACATATAACAATTTTAAATATAGGTCTATTTATTTTTGGTTAAAAATCGTAAAGTACTAAGTCATAAAATATAACAGTTTTAGTTGATTGATTTGCAAAAAAAAAACGAAGATGTAGAAAATTTGATTTTTAAATATCCGGCCATATTAATTTATATATTAGTATTAGTGTACGAGTATTTTAATTTAGCTATATAATTATAACAGAGTAATTCAATTATTATGTTAATATTCCTTAAATTTCTGTTTTGCCCCTCAGCGTATGCAATAACAGAGCTTATAGGTTTTCGTTTTGGTTTCTGTACAAAAACCAAAAATTTATAAATTTCTAACCCATTTCCTGTCCTTATGTCCGGCACTGGCAAACTACAAGGAAAAATTTCTTGGGTCTTACTTCTTCGGGTGCATTACAAACTGAGCGAATGTAAATGTTAATTGTCTTTTTCAGTTTTTAAAGAGTTCGGGCCGCGTCTACCTAAATTAGCATAACTCACTTTCAATAAATATATAAAACTCAAAATATTTATATTATGTACTTAGGAAATTCTGCTTTTTAACTGGGGCAATATAAATATATTTGGCATAAAATATAAAACTTTAAATATAATTTATGCGTGTAAATGATATACAATTTTATTATACATACATTTACTTTATATATAACTAAAAGTAAAAGGATATATTTACATATACTTTAATATATGAATTTTAAGAGCTATTTTTATTTGCATTTTATGTACTCTTATAAATGGGAGTAAATGGTATCTGTATCAGACGAAGAAGAAGAAGGATATAACTCAAAAGTTTTTACAAATATACATATGTATATAAAATTGCTTAAAGGGAAAATTTACAACATGATCCACTTTACACTATATTAAAGGCACATATATGCTTCATAAATACACATACATACAAAGTAAATATTAAAACTTCCACTTTACTTATGATTTACAGTCAGTTATTTTTCATGATAAACTTTTATACGTACGTATACACAAAAAAAAATGTATAGTGTGTTTCAAACAAAATTGTAAAACTTTGCTATCAATAAAATTTTTATATCGAATTAACGACAACGTTTGCAATATGAACGCGGCATTAAATGGAGTAAAATTAATCATAGTTGAGACTTTACACATAAGCTCTCAGTTTTTTAACTTTTATGGGATCTGTATACCAATAAATAAGTGCCCTTTATTGAATAAATTTGAAATAAATTTTTAACTATTATGTGGAAACACACACACAAAATTTTCGGAAATTTTTATAAAAAAATTCGATAAAAGAACGCATTGAGAGAATAATTATTGAGAGAATTTGAGTTTTATTTAAAAATAAACTCAGAAAACAATGAGATGAGTGATAACTGAATGGTTATCTCATTTATTTAATTATTGGTTATTAATTAAATTTTTCTTCATAAGTGACAAACAACAAAAATTAGAATTTTCAATGAAAAAGCTTATGAAGCTTAATTGATAGAATTAATCCAATATTTGCATTTTTGAATATTGTATTTTCAATATTCTCTCAAATTTGAATTTTCATTTCTTTTTTTTATAAAATTTCTCCAAAACAAGAAAAGCAAACAAACAAACTATGGTACTTTAAAATTAACCTTACCGAATTCCCCACAGTTTATATCAAAAATTCTATTGATTAGAAGAGAAGAGAGAAAGAGTATACTTAAATTGACAACATGTCATAAATGCCCAATTGTACATGTTTGTGTACACAAAATTTTGACATCTAATCAATTTTATAAGTGTCAAACAATATTGTCACTTTTTGTGAATGGTTTTTTTTTGTGATACACATTTATATATACGAGTACACAATGTTTAATATTTGTGATGTTGTCAGCGTAGCTACAGTGTGTATGGGAAGATGCGAGCATAGGTTCATTCTTTTTATTATTATACTAAGAACGTATATATAATAGAGAACGTATACAGTTTAAATTGAATTAAGAAATTTTTATACAGCTATTCTTTTACAATTTTAACAATAAATATTAGATTTTATAGATTGAATATAGTTGTAATTCTACTATAATAAACTTAACTATTATGAGATCTTGTATATAAGAATGAGAGAAAAATGAATTCAATAAAAAAATTTATAAAAGAAATAAGAAATGCTTGTATTTAAACGGAATGAAGCAAATTACAAGTGATTCTGTGTGTGTGTGTATTGTGTTTTTCAAAGAGAGGATGATATAGGGAACAAAATTTAAGGATAATAAGGAGGACAGAACTCTTCTTTTTTTTTTGTACAAGCGGGTGTTTATTATATAGTATGCCTTTAGGGTTCTTGTATCATATTCATCATTGTTCAAAATAGGGAATAAAATTTTGTAAAAATGAGAAAAAATGATAGAGAAGAAGCAAAAAGTTCTTGTACAGTTCTTTTTTTATGCCATTTTTCTACAATTTTTTCCCATTTTCCTTGGTTTTTTTTTTTTTTTTAGCATGTAATTTTCGTTATAGTTATACTTGAAATTTTTATACACTCAACTTACATGCATCATTTGGAAAATCATTTTTTTTTTTTTTTGTGAATGAATAAATGAGAAATATTTTGTCTGCATTTGTCGTACATAAAGTTTCTTTCACATTCACACATCACCATATGTGAATGTATGTCAATATTAATGCTATATGCTTGTTGAAATTCACATAATGTGAAAAAAAAATAAAATTTTTTTTTGAGATTTACAAATCACTTAATGACAAAATAAATTTAGTCAGTTTTTTTTTTTGAATTCTAATTTAATAGCTATCAAAAAATGTGATTTTTCTATAATATTTCACTTAAATAACTTTAATTTGCTTAAATAACAAATTTGAAAAAATTGCATATATTTAGGAGTAAAATGAAAATTCTTAAAAAATCAGTAAAATAAATCAGTGGTGTTTGCACATTTTTGTAATAAATTTTGATCGAATTTTTCAAATATTTTATTTTGAAAATGTTTTACAAATTATTTGAAGTATTATGCAAATTATATTATAAATATGAAAAAAATAAAAAAAATGTCCGAATTATAAAATTAATATTAATTATGTTTTAAATTTATTGTCTGTCGACTGCTACGGGTATTACGAAAGAGAGAAATAGTTGGGATAGACACAAATATTAGGGTTAATGCGTTTTTTGTCTAAAAAAAATATTAATAGTAAATTTTTAAATTAATATTAGTTAATTTATTTAATTGCATATTGTTAGGGACTATATATGTTAAAATAACATTTCTTTAAAAAATTTATTTAAATTTACAAAAATTGACAAAATTTATTTTTTTTTCAAATGTAGTATATGCTTTAATGTGTGTAATCATTGTATACCATTGTGAATACGACAATATAAATCCTAAAAGTATGCTTTTCTTTAAATAAGCATGTATTTTATCATTTGTTAGTTTGACATTTTGTAACACTTCAATTTATTTTTTTTGTTTTTGTGTGTTTTTTCATATTGTTGTTTTTATGTTTTATTTTTGTGTTTTTGCTTTTTGGCTTGAATAAAAACAATTTTTTTTGTTTAACATTTTATGAACTTTTGTACATCAATTTTATGAAAATTTTTGTTTTTTATTTTTGCATTCACATTAATTTTTGATTTGTAAAAAAAAAAAATATTTTTTATTTTCATTTTAATTATGGAATGAAATTGTTGCCATTTCAATACTTTGGTGTTTTTATTACAAAATTATTTTGAAGAGTTTATTTTTTCTTTTGAGAGCAAATGAAGGCAAAAGTTGAACAGTAAAATTTATTAAAATTAAATGCTTCATTAGATTTGAATAACGAAAAATTTTACAATGGAATTTTTTTATGTAATTGCTATAGATAGAGAATGAAGGATCATGTATATAATTTGTTAAAATACGATAGAATTATTCGATAACAATTCCAGCAAAAAAAATTTACAATGAATGTAATTGCGGACACAAATTTGAAAAATATGATATTAGTTAGGAAATTTAAAACACACAGCCAGATTGAGGCATGTTTTTTAACCCTTTGTGTCGTAGCTGTATAGGGATTTGGTAAAAAATAGGCCAAATTTGCAAACCCCTAAATTGTTTTCATTTGATGACATTATATCTAGTAAAAGTAGTGATTAATCTAGTGACTGGCCTTATATCTGAAGGCAAAATAACGGCCTAATTGTTGCAAGGAATTAGTAACATTTAAGGAAACGGCAGATTTGTGCTAATTGGGACACCGTCTCGTCTAGGTTATGGTAGATACTTAAACCAACTAACTAATTAATAAGAAATTAAGAGTTAAGGTATTTCATAATTTAAAATTAAAGTATAATATAAATAAAAATTTTCGAAGGATTCATGCTCTTAAATTCCATCCGTCATTCAATATTTTAAAATACATGTACTCACACTATAATTATGCATTCAACATGCCAATAATTTCTTGATTAGTCATTAGTAAATTAGAGATGAGCTAATTATGATTAGCCGATCTATATTTGGAATAACACAACTTTCTGCTCTTATCCATTAGAAGTTGAAATTTTATTATTTAAAAATTTGACTTTAATTTTAGAAAATTTTCATTAAATCAGGCTAACAATTCACAATAATTCCATAAATAAAAATATTTGTATAATTTAGAAAATTTGCAAAATAAAACACATGTACCCAATTTCTATTTGTTTTCAAAAAGAGGATTAAGGTTGGGTAATGTAATCCTAATATTTATAGAGTTTCCAAGTAAAATTTTAAAAGTAAATAATTTTGAAAAAAATATTTTATTAATAGCTTTAAAATTGGTCTCAGTTTTAAAAATAAAATTATGACTGGTCATATGAGTTATTGGCCGATTCACAACTTTAACATGTGTTTTTTTTTTGCTGGAGTAAAAGGTTAAATTGCAAATTTTTTTTCCATATTTTTTCTGTTCCATGTAAAATTTATTGTCAAAAGAAATAGAATAATAAAGAAATGGCAACAACAGGAAATTATTTTGTAACAATTAAAAGCATATCAAAAGTGTGTGTGTTCGAAAAATTTAGAGCTATTAGAACAAAAAATAATTTTTCTAACAATAGTTTTAAAAAAACTCTTATAAAAACTTTTCTTTATGGTATTGGCTTTTGTTATTTTCCTTTTGAAAATGATCCTTTTAATAAAGAAAAAGATTCAGAAAATTGTTAGGATATGAAACAAAATTTTACATAGTGTTATACGAGTACACAACATTACACACAATATACTATGCTAATGTAAATGATAAAATTTTTTGAGTTTAAAATTCTGAAGCATATTCTTTTTTACTCAATTTGTTTATAATATTTCTCTGGTAGCTATACGTTAGAACAAAAATATTAAAGAGTATTTTTAAGAGTAAATTTAATGTAAAATATAGCGGCATAGTAATAGTATACTTTTACATTTCATTCTCTTTCCTATTAAATCGATGAGAGTGAGAGTATAAATAAAATGGAGATTGTTATTAAATGAAAAGTAAGGGGTCTGGCAAACATTTAAATTTTAGTTGTGAAACTGTTTGATTGCTTTGCATACACATGCAACATGTATGATCGCATGCTATTGAGCAATCAAACAGTTGTTAATTTTTTTGAAAACTGATTGCAATTGAATTATTTTAAAGAGTTAAGTTGCATAAGTGTGCGCGCAATTAATTTGGATTGAAAAACCAAAATTTCCATGTGTACTAAAGCCTTAAAACAGTCCTAGTTGTGTGTGTTTACAACAACTTTCTGTATTATACATGTATGATAGCTTTCATACATGTTGTGTTGTTTAAATGTTTTTTGATAATTAACAGAACATAAGAATATTAAATGAATTGTTTGCGGTGTTGATAATGGTTTATTCTTAATAAATAAATTTTTGAAATAAATTTTATTTAACATTAAAAAATAAGAAAAATTTTACATTATTATAATTTTAAAATTTATTTTCCATAAATAACACTTTTAAATAAAATTTTTTATTCTCGGTTTTTAAAGAGCTTTTATTTTTAAATCGACAATTATACGAATTTATTTTTTCATAATATTTTTATAAGAGTTTCTAAAATAAATTTCTATTGTTCGTTATAGTTTTGTTACAATTTGTTCTGTTTTTGAGTTCTTGAAGTACTTGTGTATGTATGTATGAAGTTTTATGTAAAAAAAAGAGTTTTATGGCATTTATTTACAATAGTACAAAACAAATAATACAATTCTGATATATACTTAGAGTATGTGTGTACATTTCATACTATATTGCTAGGCACTATTTATGTAGTTTTTCTTTAAGGTGTGTATAAAATTCCTGCCTACTTTTCCATTTAAATAGTAGGAGAATAGTTGAGGAGCAATATCAACCCGAAAGTTTACTTTAATACATGTCAACTAGAATTAGCACAACTATAGTTACTATTCTGTAACTTTCCTCTACTAGTCATTCGGGAAAATATAAGGACTTGCAACATGCACAGATTGTATACTTATAGAATAACTTATTGTATCCAAAACGAACAGCTTGAGCCCCTTTGATTTATAAATGTCGACAAAATTTGTATCCGTCAATACTAACTAAGGAACTTATGAAATTGTACCAAAATAAAATTTAAGAAACATGTGATATGCGAGTTGTACAACATAAATACAACAAGAATTGAGTAGTCCTTGAGTGAAGTCTAGAGTACAAGCAGATCTAGAAATTCACAAGAATTTTTAATCAATCGTTGTGAAGCAGTTAAACGCAATAACAGGAGATGAGAGTTTAAATGTTATAAGAAATATAAGATTCACTATGTTACGTGAGACAAAGAGGCTGCCATTGCATTTACCTTACTTTTTTTAACAAGTTAACATTGTGTTGTACAGTGAGATTAACATTTCGGAATCTAGTATGTTAATGTTTTTGTAAATGTTTTTGCGCTCTCTAGCTGAATTTCGCCTATACGGCTATAAAAAATGAACAATATAAATTGACATTCAATTGACATGCCAAAGAGTTTGGCATTTGACCTAATTATTGAAAAAATTAAAGCCATGTACCGAGATAAATTTAAAGCAGTAAGTAGTTCATTATTTTATTTCTTCAAACAGCCGGCTGATATACCTAAGACAGCATATAGCAACTATAAGCTTATTTGTTATACAAATTAAAGAGGCACCAGTGGCACGGAGGAATAGACTAAAATTGAAAAATCTCTTAAAGAATTATTTTTTAGAAAACGAGTGAATAAATAAATTAATTTTGACATTATATGCAACATTAAATTTTTGTTTCAACATCAGCAAAAACAACAGCATTTTCTCTAATTTTTTATTTATTCTAAAATTTTCCTTTCAGTTTCAATAAAAAAAAATTAAATTTTATAAATGAAAAGCAGCTTAAAAACTAACGAAATAATTACAAATAAAAAAATTAAATAAAAATTTATTGTAAAGAGTTGCATGTTAACAAATTTTTTGCAACATGCAACCATCAGAAGACGAAATAGAATAGAAGAAAAATGAAAATATTTTCAGTGGAAAATTAAAATGAAATTTTCTTAATTGATAGAAAAATTCGTTTTCATTTTTTTTTTCTACTCGTAAATTAACAATTTTCTTCTTCTTTGGAATTTTATTTGTTGTCGGGGGTTACAAAATTGTCGGTGGTTCCATAAAAAAAAGTAAAAGTATATTGTAATTAATTAACGGAATTTCTATGGTTGCAAGTTACTACAATTTTAAAAGCGAAAAATTTCTTGAGAAATGGGAACTTTTTCAGATTTTGATAAAATTTTTCAAATTCCGTTTGATAATTTATTCATTGCTACTATTTCGAATTCCTTTTACATTTTAGGAACTCACACATTTCATGTCATTCCTCCTACATTAACGAAACCGTATCAAAGGCTATAATATTTAACGACAACTTATATAAAGTTCAAGATGGTACGAATTAAATTGGCGGAACTGGATAACATATTTAAGGTTTGGTATACAAGGTTAAACAGGCAATTTGTAATTGAACGTATAAGAAATATCTTCTTTTGCAAATTTATACCAGTTTTAATCATTTAGTGTATTATGACCGCAGTTCAACAGTTCAATCAACAACATTATATATTATATAAGTAAATTTTAAATACATAGTGTAGGTGTATGCATTCAAAGCTACCCGGGTATGAAAAACATAATTTCTAAACAATTTTATATATGAAAATTTTAATTATATTTAATTGAATTTAACCATGAAATTAAAAAAAATTTTATTTAATTTCATTTTTCTTTTAGGTTCTTCTTTTGTATGGAATTTCCAAATTGTATTCGAATTTTAAATGTTATAAAATTTTTGAACTAATTACACTTATAATAATACAATGTATGTACATTTTTGTTGCGTTCCTTTTACGGAAATATAACACTTAAAATGTATATAATATTTCTGACTACATTAGCCTATATACAAGGGAGAATATTGTATTGCAGTAGCTATTGAAGATAAACCATTTAAAAATTACTTTCAACTAGTTCGGAGTAGTCGGAAGTACATTCTAAATAGAAATTTTGTTATACATAATGTGTATAATAGTGAAATCTAAGTATATTTTTTTTAATATAAAAATTTTAAAACAATCTATGGGAATAAATGTGCAAAAATACCTCTTGTAAACATATACAATTATAAGTGTTATACAGGTAAAGTGTTATACGCTTAGAGTTAAAAAACTATTTTATTTATTGTATGAATTCAATATAAAAAAAATTATATAAAAAAATAATGAGCTAAAATTTAATAATATAACTGTTTTATAAAATTAAAATAGTGAAGGTAGAAATATAACAGAAGCGAAATATGAACCTAAAGTTAAAGTTCTTTTCAGTGAAATTTTCTCTTTATTACAATTAGGAGCATAATCTTAGATAAAGCGGTTCACATTCTATAATTATTTACAAGTACATTTTCCAAATATTCATTGGTGTGTGTCGATTGTGCTATATGCTTCATTATTTTTGCATCAAATTGGAAACCATGTTTAGTTTGAATACATCCTGATGCGGAAATCGGATCTATTTTTCTTTTCTTTCTTTTAACAATCTATCAATATAGTTTTTTAAATCATAAAATATATAGAAGCAATGATACTACTATTTTTTTTGTTTTCCAATTTTTCGATATTTTCGATAATATTTTACAAAATAAAAGTAAGTATAACAATATAGATTTGTATAAGAATATGTTATACAGATCCATAACAGTTATATAAAAATAAAATGGCTATAAATTGTGTTCTCTCGCAAGTTATTTTGTTATTTTTTTTTATCTAGTTTTAATGATCTCCAATTTTGCCATTTAATATTCTTTGCTTCTCTTGCTTTGTTTTTATTTGTTCTCTTTTCTCAGTCAGTTCCTTTTCTATTTTTAAGGGATGAAAAATATATTATGTGTTATATTTCTTTTTGTGTACTCTGTATGTTGGTTTGTGTGCAACAGTATAATTCTGAAGCATATATATATATGTATGTATGTAAAACTAGCATAGTATTATTTATTATTATCGGATTTTGATTGAAGATTTAATGATATTTGGTAAAAGGATGATTTTGAGGAGAGGATTAAAGTATATAAATAGTGAAAGAGAGAAGATAACATGTAAATACATATACAAATATATGCAAGCATACTGTATAGTATAACTATAGTATAACACTATTTTATAACATTTGTTTTTTTTTCGGTATATTTTAGACATCGACATGAATTCAATGATTTGCCAAAATCTTTAAAAAGAAATCTTCTTGTTTTCTTTTTACGTATATCAATGATATATTGCATGCAGATTTTATGTATATGTACATATATATATATAGGTATAAACTCTACCAATGACAAAATAGGGATAGGATGTGCGGTTAAATTTGAATCTTTAACTCTTGATAATATTACGGTTTATATAGTATATATGACAATTTAAATTTTATGGAAGAAAAGAGATTTCTGTAGTGTGTATAATATCAACAATATGTTCTCTTTTTTGCATATGTGTATAAAATAAATAAGTATGAGTAAGAAAGTATACCTTAATCTTGTATATTTTAAAAAAAATTATGAACTTTGACATTTGTGAACAGTTTACAGTAATGCAAACGAAAAGGCAAGAGAAGGGAAGATATGAGAAGAGAAGATATCAGAAGAGAGTATAAAAAATGAGATTTTATAATAGCTTATGGTAAGAATCGAATTTGAAACATCAATTTTCATTTTTTTGATCAAAGTATGCTTGCTTAATTTGATTAATTGAATTTTTTTTACAATTATATTTATTTATTCAAAATATAATTTTCTCGCTCGTATTTTTATACCTGTACGAATGTTAGATGTTCGTATACTGAATTTGTTTTTTATCAGCGTTGAATTTTGAGTCGATTTAGCTTTGTCTGTTCGTCGGTCCGTTCCAACAATAACTCAAAAACTAGTTGAGCTAAGTTCACAAAATTTTCACAAATGATTTATAATAATAAATGCCAGAACCCTATTTAAATTGGATGTGATCGGGGTACTGGTTCGGGTAGCTGCCATGCAACTTCAAAAGTTATTTGGTTATATCTCAGAAACTATAAAAGCTGTGATATTGAAATTTCACACAAGCGAATATATTAGTAGGGCCAATGTGTTTGATAAAAGTCGTGAATAAATAAATGTTTGTGTTTTTGTGAAAAAAAAATGAATAAATTTTTGTGTACATTTTAGAAAAAAATGAGATACGCCGTATATTGCGTATTCTTCTTACTCGAAAATTAAAAATATACGGTAGTTACTCATTTTCTTCTTACTTGCCGAAAACGCCTTAATTCTCTTCATATAAAATCCAACGCTTCCCTTTTCTTATGATATCTGGGTAAAAAATACACTATAAATTTCAATATCACAGAACTAATGTCAAAAAATATAAGCCATCTATCGGAATTAATTTGTTACTCATTTTTGTTCTTCTCAATCGATCTTTTGTATTATCTATGGTGTATCATTGCCACTCTCGAATACCGTATGTTACCGGAATACTGTATATACGAAATCTATATCACTTAAAAATAATTTCGATTAAAATTTTGAATTTAATTCTTAATTTGTGGAAATTATTAAAAAATTTTTTAACCACAGTATTAAAAAATTATGGCTACAAACTTGGAATTAAAAAATTTTCTCACACGTTACCATTTTCTAACTATGTATGTATTTACAAATTCAAATTGTGAATTCAAAATGAATAACAAGAGTTTTATTAATTAAATTTTTTAAATAAAAACAAAAATAATTTTTTTTTTTAAATTTATTAATTCATGTGAAATTTCACCGGAAATGGTTTTATTAAAAGATGCGTTTATTATAAATGCATTCTTTCTGTTTTTCTTTATTTTTTAATCGTTTTTCCCTTAGTTCATTTTTGTTTTTTTCCATTTCAACATGAAGTCTAATTAATTAAATTTGAAAGGAAATGATGACACTTTTTGTTATATATATGTATGTGTGTATGGATGGGACAGTGTTAAATATTTTTATGTATTTGTGTGATTATAATGAACGATTAATTATAATGAAAGCAAGTGTATAATTTTCAAATAATTCCTCTTGTTATATTTGTAAATGCGGTCTGATTGCAATCAATACAATATTGATCTGACAGATGGCATTCTAGACTAGTAATCCTGTTAAGTACTATAAGTTATGTGTCAATGCTTGGGCTGTGTGAGTTAAAGTGAGTTATCAT
The DNA here is from genome assembly GCF_029603195.1 of Condylostylus longicornis. Taxonomy (NCBI): domain Eukaryota; kingdom Metazoa; phylum Arthropoda; class Insecta; order Diptera; family Dolichopodidae; genus Condylostylus; species Condylostylus longicornis. Next base: position 7,776,193 of record NW_026577996.1, read on the forward strand.
TTATAATAATAAGTCAATTAAAAGTTATTTTTTAAGTTCTTCGGATATAACTCAGATGTGAACATTTTTCAAATGTAAAAAACAAATGAATAATATTAAAACGTCAAAAAAATGTCAAACAGTCAAATGGTGTTCTCATGTGATTAAATTATACACGAGGTAACAGTGCGTAATAATAATCGATTGCCCTCATTATATAAATTATCATGCATTTTTACAGTAAAATGTTTTTGAAATGGGAGGATATTGGCCGGACAGTAGACAATGAATTGCTATGAATATTTTGGTCTATGGAAACTATTTAATAAAACTGTAAATCTATTATGTCTCATTTCTCATTTAGTGTGAACGCGCATAACTGCATAATATTATTGTCAAATCAAAATTTCTCCAAATGAGAGTAACGTTACAGGGAAAAACAAAAAAACAAAATTAGAAAATGCTGTTATTGTGATTAATAGGAACTTTTCTCTTTAACATACACACACATATTTTCATACAAACTGTGACTTTTTCAAATGAATAATTAATATTATAAGAATGACGTCTATTGCATATGAAATTGTTACTCATTACAAAATTTTTTTTCTTGTTCAAATGTGTATTACGTATACCTAAGTATACCTTTTTCGACCTTCTTTTTTCTTGTAAATTTTTTTCAAATTATTTTTTTTCTCTTTTATCTTTTCCAACTTTAATATAATATGCGTGTATGTACACATGTTTGTACACAACATTTAACTGCATGTTTGACTATACCTTTGACGACTGACGGTTTGTGTAAACCTTTATTTTTTGTGCGGTTAAAATTTTCTTTTTTGTTTTTCATTAGAAAAATAGTGAAGAAACCAATAAGTGAAATTTTTTAATTTTTTTTTTTACTTTTATTCTTAAATCTAGAAATTCAGTGTTATGTTAAAAGAGTATAAGGAAGAGATGGTAAGCTGATAATTATGTACAGAAAAGAAACAAAAAAATTTTTTTTTTTTAATTTTTTGTACTTTTGCCTACGTAACCATAAGTTTTTGGTTTCATATTATGATGCACTTGACAGAAAATCCAACCATAACAATGGATGATTATTAAAAAACAAAAAAAAACTAACAATACAATGTAAGTAAGTCTGGAAACAAAACTCTTGGGCAAGAAGAGGAAAATAAAAACAGAGTTTGAAAAACAAAAAAACCGGTGTTTCAAGTGCAAGGGAAGTCTGTGATTTTTTGTTTCTCCTATTTTTTTTTACACGAAATTATTATGTTTTTTTTGTAAGTTTATTATTAACATTGTTGGATTTTTACTGTTACAATGTTTACATATTATATAGGTGTGTACTGTGTTTATGTATGTAATTATATTTTTATTATTTTTAATATTGGGGCTATACAAATAAAACCCGTTTTCCTTTATATCAAAACAAAATTTAAGAAATCATTTTTAATCAAGGTTTTGAATGCAGTCGGTGAAGCGAAATACAAAATAAATTTACATTCTTAGAAGTGTTCGGCATTTTCTTAGATTTTTGAAGAGTATTAAAAATTACTGGAATTCATCTGTTAAAGAATGTGTTAAATTTAAAATTAAAATGAGTATGAGAATTCCTGGACCTTCCAAGTTAAAATAATTCTAAAATTTGCCAAATATCCTTAATGACTTCAGCCATAATTTTGAATAAAAAGCTTGACCAGTCTGAATTTCCTTTTTTGTTTTAGAAACTATACTATAAGTAAAGTTCCATAAAACGAGGCACCGCATTTACTGTACCATCTACCATCAAAATGTAAGGATATACGAATTTCATAATTAATTAAAAATAATAATAATTATTAAGTATATTTAAGCTAAAAATTCTGACTGTACCATAACGACGTTATGTTACGAAGAGCATTACAAAAAATAAAGAGAGAGAGAAAACTAATTTAATGTTCTGTTCATATTGCTATGACACTTCAACAACAAAAATCATACGGGATGTGACAGTAATTTAACAAAAAAAAACTTATTTATTTCGCAATTTTTTAATACCGTAATTAAGAGCGACGCTTGTCATTCAATTGTCATCGCATTTTGCAGCGTGAGATATTCAATTTTCCGAAATTCTATGACTGTCTGTGTCACAGTTTCGCAGTAATGTGAACAATCTTTATAAACTTTATCATCTAATTAAAAAATGCGATTGTCAACAGTTTTTATATTTATACCTATATAACAGTTAACAGTTAGTTGCATTTACATTATGCATTTCATTTATAATAAATTTTCTTAATTAAGCCTACATACATATAGCTATTTATTTTCTATTCTATTTCATATTTTCATAACTAAAATTATGAAGTTTATTAAAAAAAAGAAGTAGAAATTCATTTAATTAAAATTAATGTATATCTTTGTGTTCATATTTACATACTTACTCACAAATAGTAAATTTACATATTGTGTACTCATAAAAAGAAAAGAAATTTTAAGTGAATCTTTTAATAATTTTTAATTTAGAGATGAAAAAACTCAACATATTATTCTCATTAAATATTTAACTGTTATATTCTACTCACATATACATTATGTATAGGTATATTAGGTACAGTATATAAAATAATAATTAGGAGACAAAAAAAATAATGACTATTTCTAAGACCTTATACTATAGAATTTTCTATATAGCCTGTCTGGTCATGTATATAGATCTATATTTCGGTTTTTTTCTTTTTTCGGATTCAAAAATATCTTTTCTATAAAAATTATCATTCTTTTTATCATACTAATTCTCCTTCATATATGAATAAATAAAATGTACAAATGCATTAGCCATAAAGTAAAAATTTCTCTCTCTATATGATGTACACACTCACAATGTGCATACATAATAATTATTAAGTATAATGCATGTATAAAAGTCAAGGAGTGAGATGTACGTGATGTATGAACATTTTCAATATACATATACTCGTATGTACATATTATACATTGTATAACAATTTATGAACATTTCTCTTATAATATTATGACCGACCATATATAATGGACTGTATATATATATATATATATAAGTTTGAAATATTTTTTTTTAATCTTTGCGGTAAATTATAAAATTGTAATGGTATATAAGTAAGTGAGATTTCATGTTATCCTATATATAACAGTATTATAAAAGTGTACTAATACTTTAATTATAAGGAAATTTTATATATAAGGAAAGAGTCAAGACTATTATACGTTCCGATTATCGAATTTTTATTTTTAAATTTAAGACTCTTATTAAAAGGTTGTCAATTATAATTTAATTGTAAAATTTTATTATAATTTATTACTGAGTATATGTGTATAACACTTGTAGTATAGGGAATTTGAATATAATAGTTTTTTTTTTAAATATTGTAAATAGCGTTAATTATTTAATTAAAATTTTTTGAATTGCTTGAAAATGTGTTAAATTTTAATAATTAATAGCTAAAAATAAGGTTATGTATTGAAAAATATATTCTCATTATTTAATTATATTGCATACCATTAGGATCGCTAATTTCCAATATAGGCTATCGTGAAAAATCTTTTATGTACTACCGAAAATGTTGCAGTTTTGATGAAAATTATAAGTTTTTCAAAAAAATTATCAAAAAATTCAGCGGAAAATTATTTGGAAAGTTTTGGATTGTTCGAAAATATTATTTCATACTATTTGAATTGGTACAGACAACCTTGAGGTTGATTAATTCGACACTCATTTAATTTTATCAATATTTCAACTTAATTGTGAATTAAGATGAATTTTGATTTGCTTATGGTCTGAAATAAATTCACAAGTAGCTGTTATAATTTAAATCAATTGATTGTGATTGCAATTAGTTAAAGCTTCCTTTAATAATTGAAGGTTTCAAAACTAAAATCTTAATTCTATAATGCAAAAACCAAAAAATATTGCGATAGAATAAAGACTATCATCGAATTAAGAGTGTGAAGTCACTCTGAACGTAATATTTAAAAGCTTTCCGGGAAAAATCAATGACCATATATGAATCAAAAAACTTATATGGCAGGCGACCTACCATTTAATTATTATTTACATAAAAATTTTCTGCTTCGTTTGCGGCCACGTACCTTCAAAATATTAATAAATTTGAAAAACGGAATTCAAATTTCAGAAAAATTATTTCCTAATCAGTTAAGATTAAGATTAAGACAAAATGAATTTTATCTAAATACTTTAAGATTTTCAATGATCTTGTCATAATTATGAAAAATTATTTTTAAAATTTTTTGCATTTTATTTACAAGACGAGTTTACATATCTTCAAGTAAAAATAAATAATACAAATGATACGGGTAAAAGTATTCAGAGAAGAATATTATAGCTGCTAATAAATGCTACCATGCCTATAGAAAATTGTGTAAATTGAAATTACTAACCAGAGATTGTAAACTGCAAATGTACAGGACACTAGTCAGACCTGTGATAGCTTATGGCGGTGAGGTATGGATATTAATAGCGGCAGATGAAAGTTCCTTGCGAATATTTGAAAGGAAATGGGATGATGACGGGAATTACTTTATAAGATCATACTCCGAACAATTGGACTTAATTAAGATTTATCTGAGAGTGCAAGACTGGAGTGCAAGATTTGAAAAAATTAGGTTTCACCAACTGGACAACCTGTGCTGTTGATAGAGATCTCTGGAAGAGAATTGTGAAATAGGTTATGGCTCACTCCGGGCTGTACCACCATATAATGATGATTTACAAGACTAAGAAATTTTAATAAAATTATACTTAAGTTGTATGTGCATAAGGATACTGATATTATTCATACATTTAAGGATTTTTTTTGTATATTCTGAAAAATATTTAAATTTCACAATATTATGCAATATATTATATAATATAACAATAAATAATCCTTTTTTATTATCTTGAATGCTTACAATTTTTTGATAAATGCGCGGTTATTTATTGCATATGCAGATTTCTCCTACAATATTTATTCACTAAAAGAAGTTTAAAAATCCATTAAAATTATATGTATATACATATATATATATATGTAAATATATATATATATGTGTGTATCATAAATATTTCAAATTTGATTACATTAACCTTTTTATATACCATAAGTGAATTTCGTGTTTTTTTATTTGTATACACTTTAAAATTGCATATTCTCAGCTTCTTCTCGTATCTTCGCTCTTATGCACTTTTTTTTAATATTATGTATAACAGAATATTGTTATTCTAAAATTTATAAAATTTATCATTATCCTTATAATAATACAATAATATTATACAAGGATAAATTTTCTGTTTGATAATTTTTTTTCTTCCCGCATAATCTTTATTGAAATAATAAATTGTATCAATTCTTATATATTATGTATGTACGGTAAGGCTTCGTTACATCCTTTACTTCAGGATTGTTAAACATAATCTCGCATCTTCGTCGCGGCAATTACAATAATATATGAAATAAGAATTAAGAAAGAGAATTTTATATCAACTATCGTTATAATATACTGTTATATTGTTATGTGATATACTGTTATACTGTTATATAATATGATTATATTCTTTATTTTCATAAAATGAAATAATGTAGAAATTTTACTGTAATAATCTTATATAATTCAATTTTGTTTCATGTGCTGTTGTGTGTGAACAAATTTTCATGTCATTAATATTGTGTGATGTTAGCATATATTGGATTAGTATGTAATTTGTTGTTGTTATACTTGATTTTCGTAAAAAAATATCAAATGAATTTTTATTTTAAAAAATAACTTTAATTTTGTAATTTAGAAAGGTTAAGAGAAAATCAGGCTATATATGATTTTAAAATTCCAAATTTTTCAATGTGTGATTAAATTTGTACACAAAATTTTTGTAATTTTTATAAGTGTCAGCCTGTAATATGAAATGTCAAATAATTTTCCTTGTATGATATATAGCTGTGCTGCTTTTAGCGGTAGAAGTTTTGATTAATGACAAAAATATTAATTACGAACATCTCAATCGATATAAAAAACTAATAATATAGAGAAGTTTTCCGCAAACAGGCTATCATTCTGTCAAAATATTTTCTACAACTGTCAAATTAATGACATTTACTGATAATTACAATTTGCTTGCCACTAGGCTTGTAATTCGAAAAAATTATTTTACGATGTTATAAAAAATGGACAACAGTACAATGCCCTAAAAATTATCCTTTATAAAAATTAAATTTTAAACTTTCAGAACATTGCGAAACTGTGAGTGATGCCATGGTTCCAATACAAAAAAAAAATTCAGAAAACTTTTCTATTAAATGATAACCTAGTTAATGTTTACTACTTTACTCAATATAAAGTCTAAGGGTACCGTTATTATTATTTACAGAAAAAAATATGAGAACAAAAAAAATTACAACAAAAATTAAATAAAAATAAACTAATTTTTCCCTTCATTTAAATATTTAATTAACAGTTATTTTTGTCATTTTTTTATTTATTTTTGTCATGTTGTTAATGTAAAATTTGAAAAAAAGAAGAGAAGAGTTCTGTTGTTGACATAAAAATGCCTAAAAAAATAAAACATTATTGTCTTTTTTATTGTATGCAATATAACAAATATGTATGAAGAGTGTATGTATGTATTTCTGTGTATATTACATAATTTTAACCCTTAAGTTCACAACAAAAAAAAAATTCATTAAATAACTTAATTATTAAGATTTTTAAAATTTAATATGAAACTTGTTATACATAGCCTAAAAGAGGTCAAAACTCAAAGTGTATAACATTATAATTAAAATTAAATTATATGAAATGCAAATTGCAGATAATAAAAGAATGTGAACGTAAATGCAAGTAATATATAGAAGTTGTGAATTTTTAATTTGCATACTAAAGTTAAAGGTTAAATGTTCATCAATTTTTTAACTGCATTCTTTTTTTTTAATGCCGAAAAACTTTTAAAGTCGATAATTTCCAGAAGAACTTTTCTACATAAATAGGAGGCTTGATAAATTAAAAGAAATTTCATTTGGGGTAAACTCTTGAAAAATACAACATGAGTGACAACGATTTGTGATCACCTCAAAATAGGATTTTGTTTAATATTTTGTCATTTAATTCAAAAATTGGAACCGTATTAAAACTGTATAATTCAGCATGTAAGTACGCCAATTGTTGATTAGTTTAATATAAGACAGAATTTTTGCAATAATTTCGACGTTTGGTAAACATGTGTTTGAGAAGACATTTTTTTTTATTTGCAGTGGTTCTTTCCAATTGCAGCCTAGTTGAATTCTATAAAACTTTGTTTAATTGCAATCAATTTTTGAATTCAATGAAAATCAGTATTGTCTGCTACTGTATGGCAATATTATTTATGATTGATATATAAATAAACGCAACGTAAATAGAAATATATAGAGAAAACAAAAATAATATAAAATCATTAAAATGCAAATAATATGCAATTTCTGAATGTTTTTTTTTTATATTGTGAATATTCATATAAAATATGTATGTCAAAGGCGTGTATTGTGAATAAATATGTTTCAAAAGAATACGACTACAAAAAAAAAGGATTTAAAAACAAAATAAATCCATTTTAACTGTATATATGAAATCTGAATTCTAGAGGGAATAAAATTATTTTGTAAAATTCTATCCTATATGAAAAAATGTTATTTGAATCTTTGTTTACCCATTCACAATCATCTAAATATACTTATTTGTAGTCTACGTATATTGAGCCATATTAACAAATGCAAATATATATACAAAATGTTCTTTTTTAACATTTTTTTGTTAAAAGAGAACATTTGACATTATTCAATTGGAAAAACTAAAAAAAAAAATGTTGGTTTGTGTATTCTATTTGGGTCAAAATTTTGTTTATACCAAAATGATGATGAATAGAGATTGATCCTTTAAATTTTGTAATTTTTTTTTTGTTCTTTGCACAAACAAAGTAATAAAATGAATATTAAAAATGTTTTTTTTTATTTTTACCATATCTGCTTATAGAATAATTGACAGAACTTCACCTGATCCAGTTTTATAAATTACTACCATTATTTTATAGGCAGTCCTTATTTTTTCTCTTAAATTATGCTTTTGTACCAAATTTTATTTTGAATTTGTTTTGTTTTATTTGTTTTTTTTATGCGAATTTACAAAGCAAATTTATTCGTAATATTTTTCATATAAATACTTTTAAAGGCGAAACGAAATATTGTTTATGAAAATTCCCTTTAATTGTGAATGAAATCTGTGAGAAAAAGTGAAGGTACAGAAAGATGAAAAGGATTATTAACGAAAAACTTTTTATTTCCATTTTATAAAGGGAAGATTTTTCTGAAAATTTAACTTTGAAATTCAGAAAGAAAATTTTTTCACTCAATATTTATTTATTAAATATAATGTGATGCGTTTATCAAAATTTCATTCTCAAATATTTCGAATAATCTCAGAATTTTATTGAAAAATATCAAAAAAATAAATATTTAAGATTAAAGCACTCTACACAAACTAAGTAATTTTCATAATAAAAATTACAATTGTTGTGAAACAAAATTTCCTTCAGAAATTTCCCCTTTTCTTTTGTATTATAAAAGTATACCCAAATAACGGTATAAAAGTAAATTTTCTCTAAACTTTTTTTTTCTATTTAAATAGACTTACGAGAAAAACCAGATATAAATAAGAAATAAAAAATTTTATCGCAATAAAAATAATATTTAATTCACAATAATGCATTAAAGTACATTATTACTGAAGTTTAGATTAGATTGAAAGAAAATTGTAAAGTACAAAAATAATTAATATTCAAATTTAAGAAGAAACATTATTGATTTAGAGATTTGCAAGGATAAATATTTATTTAAGATGCTTTAAAGTAGATTTTAATCTTAAAAATTTTGGTTTTGGTCATTTTGTTCCGATTTCGGTGATTAATGTATATTGCAATTTTCACATTTCCATTCTTAATTCTTCAGTGTCATCACAAAGGGATAATGTCAGAAAAGTTGAATTGCATATAACAAAGCTGTAAGAATACAGTTACGTAAAGGCCCATTCAACACCAAAAAAATTTGAATTACTCATAATTAAAATAATTTCCCACAAAATTTTTTGAATAAGTTTGTATGTATATGTAAATTTAATACCGCATATGCAATATATTTGCGGTTTTTTTTATTTTAATTAAAAATAAAATTAGTTATTAATTAATTTATTGCTGGAAAAAAAAATTTAACCTTTTTAACCGGATATTTGTAAAATATGAAATTGAAAAAAATAAAATCAATTAATAAATAAATATAGCTAGGGTTTAAAGGGATTAATTGAATGATTTAATTAAATATTAAAATGAATAAGTCAAAAGTGACAAATAGGCGGTGAATAGATAAACTAAAGTAGATAGAAAGAATTTCAATTAAAATTTTATTTCTTCAACGCATATACAGAGTTACCTTCGCTCTCTATTTCTAACTACTCTGAAAATTAATTTTGCAATTAGATTTTAAACGAGAAATCTTTATAATATTATTGTCGATGTCATTTTAATGTCACAAATGAAAAGGGTTTTGTACTTTTGTAGCTTAAATGACATGTAAGACATTTGAGCAGTGTATTTTGCAATAGTACTTTTTTTAACAAATTTTGTTAAAATTTAAGTTGAAATAGTTTGTTTTAATTTTTTATTCTAAATAATAGAAGATTTTCTTCAGTTGCCTATAATAAAAATAAAAAGGTTTTTATAGAATTGCCTTTGCTTATAAAATTATTTAATTCAAGAAGAACGTAATTTTTTTTAAGTAAAACTATAAAAATGACCTTTGATGTTGAATTAAATGAAACAAGAAGTGAAAAAAAGAAAAACACTCTTGATTATTCTAATTTAGTCATTTTTTGTTCATTTTGTACTTCTTATTTAATTTCATTTTAGTAGTGAGTGTAACTATAAGGTTTTTTATTTTCCATTCAATTAAATATTAAAAGAAGAATTCAATTACCGTGAATCAAATGCTCAATTAGCATCTTATAAGGAAACTAAAAGAAAATTTTATTTATTTATTTTTTTTTCTAAAAAAAACTTCTATATTTGCTTTGTATTAGGTTTTATATTGTTTTGTTTTTGTTATTTTACAATTTATTCTATATGAAAGTAGGGCTGAATGTATTAGGAATTCACAATCTTAGTAATTTGTAGTTGATTTATAAAAAATTTTACGGAATTCAGAAAAATTTTTACTTAACTTTATTTAATATTATTTTTGCGACATATGATCACCATGATTGATTATTTAATTACGATCTTAAATGGTCATAGGGTTAGCTTCAGAGCCCTCAAGATAATTTTACGATAAAGTTATCTTTATGTAGATTGAGCGAACCGACAATTTATTTTTAATTTGATAATGCTATTCAAGTTTGGGTTCTGTTTAAAATGAAAATGAGTTAAATGACCGTGCATTGACCACAAATGTCACAGAAATATGCAGCATAGCAACTCGTTTGACAGTTAACTCTTTCTAAATTTCTTTCGATAAAATAAAAGCAGTCGAAACACCCTATTTTTATTTGAAATTTTTTGTAGAAGTGTTTTGTATTCATTCATTTACTATAAATAAAATTTGACAAATACACTGTAAATGACAAAAAATTTGACTTATATTGTATTACAAATATACAAGCACTTAAAACAGGTTAGGAATACAAAAAACGCCATCTTGTTTACGTAAGCGTCATCTTATGCATTTATCTTAGTTCTTATGTCAAAATAAAGTTGAAATGTTCTGTTTTTAAGCCACTTATTTGTGATTTAACTTGTTTTATATTGTAAAGACAAGATTAAAATTGTAAGTTTATTCTGTTATAAACACTTATATATAAATATTATGTAAATATACACATATAAGTACATCTTTTGTATTTTTAAGTCACTTTTCTTTTTTAACCTATTTAAAATTAAAAATTATTATTATGTTAATCTTCTATTTGATTTTTTAGAAGAAGAAAGAAGTCGGCGTCTTTTCTATATATACTAATTCTATTCAAATGCAAACAGCCAGACTAAAACATATTAAAAATAAGAAGAAAACAGACTTATTCAATTTAAAATAATTACTTATGTATTTATGTAAGAAGTCTATCAGTAACTAGCTCTCGGAACTTGTTTAAAATCGAATGAAAAATAAAAGTGGGATACTTATAAAGGCATTAAATGCTTGGCTGCGAGATCAACTTTAATCTTAAATTTAGAATTTCAATCATAATAAGGTGGTCTTAATAATATCACTGGATTTTTTGAATAGTTCTCTATTGGTCAACCCTATATTTTACTTAGAATTTCCCTTATTAACCATAAGCATTTTATAATCTTTGGATATATTTGAGTAGGTACTACACACATAAATTTGTGGAATTGCTGTGTTATTTCGCGATTAATTGTATAGAAGTGTTTACAATAACAACGAAGATAATGAAGCAATTGAATCTCTCTCTCTCTCCTCCCTCGCTCTTTAAAAATAGCAAAACTACAAATAGTGAAATTATTGTTAATTAACAATTTATTAACATTAATTAAACTTTAAAATGTTGTACTCATATAGTGACCGTCCAATTTTTAATATTACAATATCGTATGTATATCGTAGGAATTTGAAAACAAAATTATTACAAATTTAAATATTCACAATTTTGAATAATGTAAATGGTTAATGTAACTATACAAATATTTACAGACATTCGTACACATTAATAAATTAAAATTAATTAAAACATAATTTTTTTTTTAGGAAATTTGTAATCTTTCTATTGGATTAATTAATGGACTTGTAACTAAAATAAATGATCCATCTGTTATATTAGTAATTCGATATGTATAAAAATATTCAGATTCTTCTAAGTGGAACAACTTTAATAAAAATTAATAAATCACCATTATAAAAAAATGTTTAAAAAAAAAATCTTAAAAAATATTTTAAATGTATAAAATTTTGTGATCCAGAAGATGAAATCTTATTTGCATAAAATTCAGTGAAAGTAAATTAGTATGTAAGTATTAACTTACATACTAAATACATAAAAATGTGTTATACATAATTGTTTGGCCGTGATAACAATCAATTTTATTTGACTCTTCTCATTTGATGTAAAATTATTACGATTTCACTCGGCTCACAAGAATCTCTCACAAAATTTCCTGTCGAAGCGTTTAAAGTGCTCTGTATTTAATCTGCATTATCATCACTTTGAGTAATTTCCCCGGAAAGAGAAAGTTAAGTAGTTAACATAGGAACTAACAGACAAAATAGAGAGTAAATTGTTAATCAGAGATAGCGCCTATTTACAAAAAAGAGTGAGCGAAATCACTATACAGCACGAATAAATTATTAAAAAAGATCTCGTTCAAAGAGACATCACCAGAAGCCCACCTAATTTACTAAAATCGTATTTTGGCCATAGTTTTCTTGCATTCCTACACGTAGGAAGAGCTTTCTAACTGCGATCAGCGCACGATATATGATGCCTTTAAATATTAATTTTAATAGTATGGGGAAAAAAAACACGTTCTACCCAAGAAATGTCCATGGCTGAGTATTAGTATTTTCTACTCATTTAGGTTTAGTGTAATGTAAAATTTTAGTTTACTAAACTCGTAATAAAAACTCATCGAATTGCCATGTGTTTGCAAAATCAGAATACGAACATAATTTGATCTTTAATTTAATTATGATAATTGAATTAAATTTTCCTATATAATTAATAATTATTAATTATGAATAACAAATTTAATCATAGGCCCCCATACATTATCAAAGATTACTAATTGGAAATATTTTATTATTGCAAAAATACATTTTAATTTCTTATTGACTGATATTTGAATATTTTTACGTGACTGATTATTAAAAATTTAATAGTATTTTAAAAAAAAAAAATAATTGTTATTATGAAGCCATAAATAGATTTACTTAGTCTATAACTATAGAAAAAATCCATCAAACTTGAATTGAATTTTAAAATTTGAACTTGAATAGTAAAGCTACTACTTTAGAATAATTAATTTTTTCGTGTTCGTGTAATATTTATTATTTAATTTAATTACAAAAAAAAAAGCAAAAATTTTAATATTTTCATTATAGTGGCGTAATTTCCCTTAAAATAAACAATTTTTAATTTGAATTTTAGTGTACATATATATTAAAGCTATATTAATGTGAGTGAAAAATTTATCACATTTTAAAACATGTGATTTTAAAATATTTAATTTTATATTTTCGTAATTTATTTTAATTTTTAAAATAAATTTGAAAGAAAGTGAAAATTAAGTATTAGTATTGCAGCTTATGCTGTTATATAGAAAATAATTTTCGTAATTACAGAAACGAACTACTTTTTTTGAGTGGCGCTAGTGAGTTAAAAGCTTTATTTTAGAGCAGAGACGCTCAAAAACAGTAGTTCGTTATGTGAATTTTAAACATTCCTGACAAAAGTAATTATTCTGAAAGTAGAATGTTTTTTTTAAGAAATTGATTTTATATTCACCATGCATGGTGAAATGGTGAGTTGAAATTCACCATATTTGGTGGAAAATTATTTGAAGGTAAATTCAGAACTATTTTATTATAAATAAATTAATTTTGGTATTGCACACAATAAACTAAAGCTCGGCAACAATTCTGTGTTTTTTATAAAATTTTAAAACCAATTGCTAAAAAAATCACCCTATATTTTAATTTTTTTTATATTTGTTCTATAGGATTCTTATACATTAGGTTTTATTTCAAAATACAGCTATTTATTTCAAAAACATTTCATAAGCATGCAAATAGTTTACACAAAGGTTGGAATCCTTTAATGCTTATCCTAGTACTATTCTCTCTTTTAAATTCTCATATATTATAGATGTAAAATTTCTCGATTATTTTTACTAGAAATATTCATTTCCAGTCCGTTTAACTGCATAATATGTATACATCTTGTATTATTATATTTTTATATTAAACTATTTATTTAATATTAATATAAACTTATTCATAAACATTATATTGGGGTATAGAGAGAGTAAATATACGGAATCATAAAATTCTACTTGGTTAAATTTCTATCATTTAAAAAAAAAAATGTTCATATTTCAAAGGAGTTTAAAAAAATCTACAATCTATTACAAGGATATTGAATTTATTATTGTTTTTATGTTGAACAATAATATTTTAAATATTTTACATTCATTGTAACACATAAGTAACGCAAATAGATGTGGAATTTTTCATAAAATTTATGCCACGTAGTAAAATGAAATAAAAACAAGTAAAAACGTTTCAGTCGGTATAAACCGATTGAATTATACCCTGCACCTTTCGTTGTTGTGTAGCAATTACTCAAACCTGTGAAACCGTTCTATAGAAATTTTACGGGTATGTTTGATTTATAACTCGACATACAACTGTCAAGTTTCATGAATCTGACTTTATTATTTTTCCAAATATTTAAAAGAAGCTTTTGGAGTTGTATGGCAAGTACCCGAATCTGTCAAGCAATTCCACTAAAACTTCACAAATATATCTGATATATAATCGGACACACAACTGCCAAGCTTAATGAATCTGACTCTATTATTTTTCCAAATATTTAAAATTAGCTTGTGGAGTTGTATGGCAGGTACCCGAACCTGTCAAGCAATTCCTCTAAAACTTCAGAAATATATTTGACCTGTAATTGGACACATGACTGCCAAGTTTCATGAATCTGACTTTATTATTTTGCCGAATATAAAAAATTTGCTGTTGGAGTTGTATGGCAGCCAATTGGACACATGTATACAAAATTTTGTATTTATAGCTTAATTAGTTTTTGAAATATTTAAAATAAACTCTTTGAGTTGTATGGCAGCTACCCGAACCCGTTGTCCGAATTAGTCCAATAACAATAGGGCTCGTCCTTGGCATAAAAGAAAAAACTTGTGAAAGTTTGGTGTCGATTGCATTATTCGTTTTTGAGTTATCGTGCGATCGGACGGACGGACGGACGGACGGACGGACGGACGGACAGACGGACATGTCTAAATCGACGCAGAATTTTACGCTGAGCAAGAATATATATATATGTCCATACCGCAGATGACTCCTTCAAGTAGTTACAAACTCCATACCAAAGTTAATATACCCTTCACGAAGTGCAGGGTATAAAAAATAAATATTTAATGTATGTGTGTATGTAATAAAAAATATTAAATTTAAAACAAATAATATAGGAAAAGACAAGAAAGGGAAATATTAACGACATTTCGTAATTCTTACTTTAATAAATCAATTCTTTTCTCTATTCATACTTGTATGATCGAACACCACAATACAAGTTGTATTACATGAGTTTATAACTATTTAATTTGTCAAATTAGTATTTACACAACAATACAAACCCAACAGTATTATTGAAGTTAAAAGGGACTGTCAAGATTGAAGCGAAATTTCTGCCTTAAATTTAAACGATGGCGGTAAAATAGCTTATAAAGTCCTATTTTAACACCACTAGTTTTTTTTTCCACATCATTTGTTTCAGGGTGTTGGAGACATTATAATATGCAAAATACTGAACAGATAATTATGCCGTTTCGCTGGTTTTCTGTATTTGGCTTTGTTTTCTATAACTACTGACGATAATATTTTTTGTCTTAAAATGTTACTTGAATACGGGAGTAAAAGTCTACAAAACAAAAGATCTGCAAGAGAGAAAATATTATTGAATATTGTAGATTTGTAAAACCGGAGTAACAACGCACCAAGTTTAAGGATCTATTGTTGCAACCCCTCCAATTCTGAGTGCCGAGCATGCTCTGTAGCATCTGCTAAAGATCGACTCTCCTGATGGTTTCGAGGACTTTGTGAGGCTCGGGACGCCGCAACTCACTCGCCATGAGAACAAAACTTTCCAGTATCTCTCTTCTACGACAAGAGGGTGTATCACATTCTTACAAAAGGTACTGAGCTGCTCTCTATCTTTACAGTGCTTCAATAAGACCTCGATGAGAATATACTTTAGTATTATCTAAATCTTAATTAAATTACTTCATTGGTTTGTGAGTTGCCGCCTTATTGCTTAAATATTTTACTGTTACTTTTTACGATACTTTTGAATACACGAGTATGTTTCTGAGTGCTTGTAAATGAAGTGGTACGCGTTCCATTAGTAACAATTTTCCTAGAAAAACTCAGTTTTTATTTAAACTTCATAATTTAAATTATTTGAAATGTTAAAATAAATAAAAAAAAATTTCTTCCATGTTAACGGGTTGATCTCAGTTTTAGACAAAAAGATCTCAAATTTTTTTTTATGCAAAATATTAAATTTCTTTTTTTGTACTCGTATTACTTTTAATACCTTTACCCATCGAGAAAATTAAAATTGTAAAATGAAAAATATTAAAAAAAAAAAAATTTTCTTATCTTTTTTATAAAAATTTATTTTTTTTTTAATATCATTTTTTCCAATTGTACTTTATTTGTAGATCCTTTTTTCTAGGTAAGCTTATACTTTCCTTACATTATTCTAAAAAAAAAACAGGAAGAAAGAAAAAAAAAACTGTTCTTTTTCGTGTTGGAAGAAAAGCCAACATAATAAAATTATTTAATATTTTCTTTTTTCACTACATGGGCTGCTTCCATACACACACATACACCTGTTATATAGAAATTGTAATCGTATAAGTGGGGAAAAAATTTATTTGTGTTTATTATGCGTTGTAAAATATTATTTTTTTCCTTGAATTGAAAGTAAAAAAAAACCTGTTTTTTTTTATGCTATGAGTTCGGAATACTTGAAGTTGAAAACAGAAAAAAAAGAGAAAAGAAATTGAAAAATAAGAAAATAAAAGAATCCTTTGAAAGAATTTTTTTTTCTGTGTGTTCTTCTTTGGATTTCCTATTCAGATCACTGGGTCTAACATGAAAAATTTATTAATTTTATTGAAAATGATGCGGAAATTTATAGTTTTCTTTTACTTTATTTAATTTTTATGATTTTTTGATTTTATTTTCGAATTCATAATATTTTTTTTGCTTTCTTCAGAGTACAAGTCCCTACAAGATATGAATATATGAATAAAATATACTTATTTAATTATTATGTAGGGATATAGATGAAAATATATATATATATATATGTATGTACACCTGTTGTAACATTAATAAAGTTGACCTGGATGAAACTTTTTAATAAAATTCGCACGAAATTGTAAATCGCATAAAATTACAGAATATTTTTAGCAGTGTAGTGATATTATGTAGCATATTTACAAGCGTACGTTCTGTTGTTAAATAGAGAATTTTGTTATAAAATATCATTACTCTATCGTATATACCTATTAGTTTGCCTTAGTTACTCATGGTATTCTTGAAAGCTTTTATTACCAGGCGTTACCACAAAAATTAGCCCCATAAAGTGGATTTAGTTAATTATCTTATGTTTCAATTTGAATATTTTGTAAAATATTTTGTAACATGTGTTATAAGTTATCGTTGATCTGCGAAACTTGGGTAAACTTCCTTCGTAAAATAGAAAAATTAGATGGTTTAACTCTCTTGAAACTCTTCCAATATTATAGAAAATGGAAAAAAAGCATACTTATAGGCTGAAAATAAAACAAAATTATAAAATTTTGTTCAATAACAATGGAATGAGGAAACAATTTCCATTTTTTTAAACAAAGTCCAATTGAATTCATGAAATGCTTTATATATATATTTAATTAATAAAATTTCTTAATTATTAATAATAATTCAATAGATCTAAACTATATTTTTTAAGTAGTTTGTATTGATTTCAGAAAACTAGAAAAATTTTTTTTAAACATAATTCGTAATTAAATTCGCATGCCATCATTTTACAATTGGATGTGCTAATTTAAATTTCCATATTTTTTTGTTCATACATATACACATACATACGTACATGTTTATATACATAAAGCTTTAGTTGTATAGAATCAAAAGATTGAGATCGATTTCAAGTAGAATAAAGAAAATAAAAAAAAAAATTTTGCTTTTCATTTCAGTTTTAAATTCATGCTATCCTATATGTACTCGTAGCATAATACATACGTACAAATTGTACATCAGCTCTAATTTGGAGCAATTTGCACACATCCTCACATATATAACTGTAATATCTATATATTTATTCACATAATAAAATTGTACTCATCTTCAATTTATTCAAAAACAGAAGTTTTAAATAAGCAAAAATTCAAAATTTATGACATGCCATTTCGTTTCAATTTATGAATTTTTATTATGTTATACATGTGTCAGAGTTGCCGTTTTGGAATATTTCCTCCAATATAGGATTATTTTATTTTTTAGCTGAAAATTTTATAAGAATCTTTCTTAATTTAGTTCAAATAATTATTGTTATATTTTTTTGGATATTAGGAAAATGCGACTAATTTTTTTCAGAACCGCTAGTTACAAAAGGTGGCTGTTATGTTTATTGAGAGTTAAAATGTCAAATATCTTACATGTCAGTGATTAATAACTGTAGACTTATTATCATAAGTCGCATATACTGTTTACATAACTGAATATTGTTGTTTTATACGGAAATATGGGGAAAAAAATGGTTTCATTCAGATAATGGCAACTCGGAATAAAAATAAAGTGAATGAGAATTAATCAGAATAAATTTGTGCGTGTATGTGTGTACAGTATACTTAAAAATTTATAACAGTTTTTTCATATAATTTTTTTTTTTCTTCTATTTTACCACCCATATGGTTTTCAATTGTTTAAGAATAAAAATTGTGTTCCAGTTATTTTTTTTCTGCTACATTTGTACTTTTTTTTCAATTTTTTTTAATTACATAATAATTAATATTCGCATATGAAAGTGATGAAAAGAATTCTGTTTTACTTTTTCTTTGTTTTTTTTTTTACTGAAATTTTATACAATACTTGGGAATATACATAAATTTATTTGTTTTTATATTGTACTATTACAGTAGATTCTAACTATATTGCCGCCGAAAATATTTATGACATTGGCAGATTTTAAAAATTCTTTTATATTGGACAAAATTGATTTCGTTTTTCAGGTAAATTTTAAGCGCCGATAAAGCAATGTTGATAATTGATCTATGAAGAGAAAAAATTGCAAGACTAGAATTGCCAGAGTCAGTGAAAGTAGTACATTAATATTACATTTGAAATTTGACTGAAATTTGAATATTCTATTGAGCATTTTAAGCAAAAAATATGTGGCACGTGATTTTATTTCAAGTAAATTCCGATTATTAAGATCTTACTGTTTTTAATTTATTAACATGATTTTTTTTGAGCAATTTTTATGTTTGTTCATATATGGATGCTATACACTTTATTACAATTATGAACAAATTTATTAAGAAAGAGTTCATTGCATATTATTAAGTGTTAATTAATAGAATATTGTTGTAGGGTTGAGAAATTTAAGTTTTTGATTACAGAATAAAAATAAAAAAATTTTTCATTTTAAAAATTTCATTTCAAATTTTTATTGAGAGCATTGAAGATTAAATTTAATAGTCAGATGGGTTTCTGACAGGCATGGGATCCAATTTCTATTTAAATAAAACAAAAATTAAAATTTTTGATAATTCGAAATTTAATACAATTCAATTCGTATTAGAATACAAATATGTATAGGCTTAAGTTTTTGTAAAAGTTATAAAATTTTTTTTGTATATTGTGAATATGAATATATGTATATTGTGAATAATTTG
Source organism: Condylostylus longicornis (assembly GCF_029603195.1). NCBI lineage: Eukaryota > Metazoa > Arthropoda > Insecta > Diptera > Dolichopodidae > Condylostylus > Condylostylus longicornis. The sequence continues at coordinate 7,795,931 of NW_026577996.1, forward strand.
ATAAATATGCGAAAAATCTTCTTAATTAGTAAATTTATAATTAAACATGAAATATGAAAATTAAACAAATGGACATACAATGAGAAAATTAATTGTTCTATAGCATTATGCACCCTACACTTTGTAACAAATGTAGATAGAGTAAATTATAACAAAATTCGAACAAAAAAAGTCAGAAATTGGAAATATTGAATACTTCAAAAAATTTATTAAACAAAAATTTTCTCTCTCCCTTCCATTTGCTTTCGCATCGCATAGCTAATGCGAAATGGTTTATTTTGTTAGAGAGATTTTTTAACAGGAATTCCCGGGTTGTTTTGATATAGTTTTTGTTACTTTAATCAATTATTTTTCAATAATCAAAATTTCTATAGCTGTCATGTTATTTAAATTTTGTTGCTGTTCGCGTTGTCGTTGTTATCGTAATTTATTTATACAAATAATCAATACGGGATAAAAATTGCTTAGTATTCAAATTTAATATTTTTTGTTTGTTTTTGGAGACTTGGTTTTTAAAATGTCAACATTTTTTTCGACGGAAAAAATTTCTCATATTTCTACTACACATACATATATACACATATTTTATACTTATTCATATTAAGTTTATATAAATAAGTTCAGAAAATTTTAATTGAAATTTATTTTTAATTTGATATTCGTGCGAAAAATATTTTTTTTTAATTTCCAATATTTTATTAAAACATATGACAGTCTTTTAATAAAATATTTTAGTCATTAGTAATAATATAGTTTTTTGTATGTCATAATATTTGTACATAGAATATTTAGAGTTCGAGTTAATATTCGAAGGGTTCAACGAACAGATAGAATTACTGCAGTAACATTTATTGCGACATTCGACAAAAGATATCTTGTATCTGCTAGACCTATGGTAGTCACAAAGCCATTTGCCACAGAGAGAAATTCTACAATTTGGAAATCATAATCACATAGTTCTGCAGATGCAGAGATGCAGATTCCGCCTACCAGCCAACAATAATAGAAAGGCGGGCATTCACAGAAAACGTAACATTAAAGGAAGTATAATACGAAACTGGTATTTGCATTTTTCAATTTAGAAGAAAAATTGTTTTTGAATTTTTAATTATTTTTCAAATTCTATAGCATTATATTCAAAGTTCTTTTTAATTGAATATTGTGAATGTAAAGTTAATTGTAAAATTACCTATACATATACATATTTTCGAATTATTTAATTCAATATTTGTCAGAAATTTGGATCACTTGCATAATAATATAGTAGCGCTAACATTGAATTCCATGTTGTAATTTAACAAAAAATTCTTAGTTTTGATTTCAAACACTTGGTGGAAAGAAAAAGCAGGTTATTTAAACATATAAAAAATCTTTTAGGTCAATTTTTTTTTTGCTTCAAATTGAATGAATGAAAGCTGGAGCACTTAAGTAAAAATTTTTTGCCTTTTTTTTCTGAATTTTATATAACAACAAAAAAAAAAAACAAAAATATTTGTTAATATTCCATATTTAGGTTAAAATAATTTTATAATCCTGCCTATTAATTTAATTTTTTAATGTCGATTTTCTTCATCATCATCATCGCCATCACAATCATTATCATTAGAATGTAGAGTAAATCTTGTATTGTAAAGTTATTGAGAAAAATTTTAAAGAAAAACCTGTTTCCCTTTACCTACTTTTTCATGTTATATGAAAATTCCTCATTCAGTTTATGAAAATCAAGTGAACAAGTACAATTGAGCAGCAGAATTTTTTTTCTCATTTAAAAAACGAACAAAAAATAATATTTTAATTCTTATTTTTTGACTTTCAGTCTCAGATTATATCACAGTAATCATCTATTAATGAACATTCAATATAGGAGCAGAATTTTTTTATTATTTTAATTTTTTTTTTACAGAATCAAAATAATCATTTCGCCCAGTACATGAGCAACAACAATAATAAATTGCAAGAATAATAATGAAAAATAAATAAATTTAATGGAGCATATCGCCAATATGTATAGATGGAGATATAGGTACACATGATATTTTTAAAATGGAATTGAATAAGAGACCGATATTGAATAACAACAATCATGTATCAACTATACATATAGCAAAGTACATGAGTATTTTGTATTTTTCAATTTTGAAAATAAAAAAAAAAATTGAAAATTCTGGAAAATATGGAAGAAGTTACGGTCAAATTCCAAATGAGAATATCATATTGCAATCAGACTAAATGAAAATTTGGAAGAAATAATAGCAATAAGTACAATTGCAAGTGAAGTTAGTTATCTAAGTATTTCTATCCAACATAGTGAAGGTATGAATCCTTTGCTTAGAAAATTCGTGAATAATTTAATTTTTACCAAATCATAGATCAAAAATTATTCCATTTTTTCGGTGAATAATTTCCGTTTTTTCGAGCAAATTTTAGTTGAAAAGCTATTTTATAACCCTATTTTGCATTGTGTGAAGCATGTTAATAGTTTCTTTTATATTTGTATACACCGTTTTAATAATTAAGTATACCCCATACCCCATATTTTCGGCCATCCGTTTGCCAATTTCACCTAATGCAGAATTCACTTTATCTTTTAATTGTTTTAAATTATCAGTTTCGAAAACGTTGCATATTTTATCAGAGTAGGAATATATATCCACAATATCACTTATATTTTGAATACTATCCATACAAAGGCTAAACCAGCTAAACAATAAAGAGTCTAGAGTGCTATCTTGAGGAACCATAATGCTATAATTCAAACAATTTAATTAAAAAATATTAAAATTAAGAAAAATAATATTTTTTTTCGCTTTACTCCTCATTCTCTCTCTCTCTCCGTCTCTTAAAATTTTATAAACTCCGTTTTGCTTTCGGAATTCCATCTTAACACGTAGAACTAAGTACTTAAATTGTACAAACATATATATGCATGAATATATTTAGAAATATTTGTATTTACTTCTATGCATATATAGGTATCGTATATTCTATATATTTTTATTGAATATTGAGTAACAATAATAGAAAGGTAATTACTATTCTATATAGCCATGGACTAAATAAATCAGGTGCACCTGCGGGAATAATAATAGTCAAAAAATCAACAAAAATTTTTCAATTTTTTTTTTTTTAAATTACCTTTAAATAAGCGTGTATATAGTGTAAATGTACACGAATTTTTATATTGGTCCATACATACATTTTATATAACATTATAATTTGGAATATCTGGCTATTGTTTTGCAAAATAATTTTTGTAAACTTACCTAAAATTAGAAGAAAAAATGAAATAAGAAAAAATTAGAAAATCAAAATAAAATCATTATTTATAATTTTCAAAAGAATTTTTGTTATTTAAAATAAACTATTATTTAAAAAAAAAAAAAAAAAATAGTAGAATAATAATAATTAAATATTTGCTTGTAATTCGAAATTAATTTCGAAATCAACATTATTGGGATTGGAGAAAATAATATTTTAGAATTTTTAAAAAATTTGTTAAGTAAAGTGTACAGTTACTTCTCATGTGAATCATTTTTGTTTTTTTTTTGCGATTTCGAAATTTTAGTATTATTCAAATTTTAAGGTGCGGTCTATTAATAGTTTTGTAATATTATTTGTGTATGTAGTACAAAAATTTGCATAGACATGTTGATTTTTAAACTTGGTTTTGAGAAAATTCGAATATGCATATGTGTACAGAAAATTTCATAATACCACTGGGAAGATCAATGTTACTCCAACGCAAACAAATTGGATTTTAAGTTGATTCTCGAATTATTGTTATACACGATTAAATGATAAGCGATAGCAGTAATGGAACAGTCAGTCTTGCAAATTTTAGATTTTTCGTACAAAAATTCGAAATATCACACTTTTCGATTTTCGAAAAAAATTTTGTGTTCGAAATTGAGTATTATTTACGAACCGTAGTTGAGTAAACAAAAAGATAAATTAAATCAATTAAAAATTGATTTATTTTCGATTTATTACAAAAATAATTTACAACACTATTAAATAATAAAAATAGTAAACTTAAAAGAATTTTTAAAAAAATTAATTAAAATTTGATTTCATGGTTTCTTTTTTCAATGAAATTTTAAATTTAGTTTTAAATTTCAAAACATTTTTGTTATAGACATGAGCTCAATAGAAGGAAACTATTTTCAACACTATAAAGTCACCACAGTGTTTAAATATTTGCACTAACTTTTACAAATAACAGTGTGTAATGAATATCACTTTGTTATTGTTATAGAAGATATTTAAGACCAGTTGGTGGTATTTTATATATTATCAATACCCAATAACGCGGAATTTAGTGCAAATATGTTTAAATAAATAAACATTGATCAAACACCTGAAGGTTGTAACCAAAATAAAAAATACTTTTATTTTAAATTCAATAATAAAGTGAAGCAACTTTTAAAGTTATTTCGTAGCAACTAGTTTAAGTAAGTTCAACCTCATGTGAGCAAATGGAACAACGTGTTACACGATAACGAAGTTGTGGCCAAAGCTAGACGTGTGCAGCACAAGGGATCTGATATATTTCCGAGAGGAGGATATCGGTTCTATAATAGGGGGATGATGTCGGTGCATATAAGATGACCGCCCCACAAATGAATTCTGAAGAAGCTGCTGTAACAACAAGAAGGAGGAAGCCGTGAGTCACCTTCTAGGTTCATATCCGGCGTTGATAAACGTGTAAGTGTTAGGAAGCTTAGCTGACCTTTGACGAATTTGTGCTGGTTTAAACGGGGAACAAAACAAATAGAGATACAGCGGTATATCTTTTTGGGGAGGCGGGATCAATTTAACTAGCTTCAATTATTACTTATATTTTAGTACCTCAGAACTCGAATTCGTAAATAAAGTAATTTCGTGAAAAATTGGAACTTGTTCTAGAAAACGAATCACTAAGACGAATGAAGAGTTTCATTGATACTGGTTTTAAATACGTGAGGCAAAAAATACCGTTTAGAAATTTATTTTGTAATATCAATAAATTTCGTGCTTATATGAAAAAATAGTCTTCAGTTTATTGTAATGGGTTCTGTTCTACTTTCAATGCGGGTATGACCGAATTCTTCAAATCATTCTACCTTTTGTCTTCATTCTTTACGGTGGCATAAGGTCGTCGAATCGCTTCAGTGTAGAATAACATATTTATGAATATAGTGTGTTTTAGATTCATAATGCGCTTTTTCATTAAATTTTTTTCTAGAAATTCAAATGTTTCAAAGTTAGCCCAATTATTTATTTATAATCTGGTTTAAAATTTTAAATTATTCAGGAAATTCAATAAATATTTTTAAAAAACATTTTATTTTAATTTATGTTGTAGGTACTTATATAGATTTTCATTTGAATGAATAAAGGAAATGCGAGTATCACAATTACATAACAGTCGGAGTTATATTAAAATATTTTGTTATACTTCATAAACTACCTATAAGTACATATAGAATAAATAGAGAAAACAAAGTATCAGGTGTTGTTGCACACAAGATTAAGTCTTTGTTATAAATACAGGTATTTATGAACGTTTGTATATTTTTGCGTACAGAATACAAACAGCATATTTTAAGAACTAAGAAGATTATTTTTTTTTTTGCTAAAATATTGATTATTTTTGTCACGTTTGATTGGCAATAAAATGGGTGTGTAAAATTTTACTTAAATACCTTAATATTTCTATTATAAATTCAAAATTTTTATTTTAGGTACACAAAGTAGATTGTATAGATAAATTACATAAATAGATTTTATTTTTTTATTTTTTTTTTTTTAAATGTTGGTAAAAATATACAGTCGAATTTAAGAGCACGGGCGGGTTACTTTATACTTTACATATTATAAAGAGGAGTGTACTAAATTCAAGTTCATATTTAAGTAAATTGGATAAATTATTGGTACTTTTAAGGGTATTCGGTAATAGGTTAGTAGTTGTCGAACTATGGTCAACTAGAAGATGACACAGGTTTCTGTAATTGAAGAGATTAATGAGATTTAATCTGTAATAAAAAACAAAATTATTTGCATAAGTGTATGAAAATTGCTCACACAAAATTCAATTAATAAAAATTAGACTTACAAATTTTATTAACGGTCTCATTATTTGCAAATTTTTTTTATAATCCTTTAACATATCATACACATGGTATATAAGTATTAACATATTGTTTTAGTTATTCATTTAAATTCTTATTGTTATAAAAAGCCGAAAAGAAAATAATAAAAATTGTAATAAGAAAATAAAAATGCGCACATCAAATAGAAAATGCAGACAATAATTGAAAAGTGCCATCATTTTATTACAAAAAAAATAAGATTAAACAAAATATTCTTCAAAGCAAATGTCTTGCGGGACGCAATTTTGAGACTTCATTATATTCAAAGTGATTTACACATTTATATGCCTTATATTCGTCATATCAGTAGCATAAAAGGGCCTCAACAATCAGGAAACATGCATTTTTTAGATTTATGACTGTTTGATTGTTTATTTACGCAACACGCGCTCGCACGCACACAAACTGTATGATTAGAATCAAATAAAGCAAGCAATCAAACTTCTCGAATATTTCAAAATAATCTAGAAATGGTGGGTGCCAAAAAAAATATATTTTAGATTAACAATAAAATTTTCAATTATAAGACAACAAAAACCTATTACTTATTTATCACTAGTAAACTTAAAGATATTATCAAACATATGGTATTAACAAACATACATACATATTATACATATATGAATTAATATACAACAAAATTTAAGTATGTACAACTTGTTGTCTGCATTTGATGTCAAGAGTATAAAATGTGATGCAATTTTTTTGCAATTGAAAATGAAAATAAAAAACAGAAATTTATTTTTTCATAAATTCAAACAAAATTTTAATGTATTTGTATGTGTGTATGTATGATTTTCTGTGACTCTGCTTGAATGGAACAAATGTAAAAAACAAATTGTTTTTCCTACTTACACGCAGACATTTTTGATCTGATTTTATTTTTTTGAATTTTTTATTTATAATGCACAAGTGTACACACATACTGACTAACACAAATAAAAAGTTTAAAACAATGTACTTAAAAATATTGTTTGTGTTTTAATTTTTCATTTTGTTAACATCAATATTGTAATGAATAAATACAGGGTTCTTTAATGAAGAAATTTTTAAAAAGAATGTTTATTGAATTCTTAATATTTCTTAAATATTTTAATGAATTTTTAGTTGGAGAAATATTGAAAGTGTTTAATATTGCATTGTCTAGTTGTCGACCATGTTATTTGTGGCCGCTTCAAACTAACTGAACATAATTTGTATGATATCTTGTGTGTTAACACGGCAACATAGAAATTTTTCTAAATTAACTATGAGTGAAAGTGAAACTTTTGTCAAATGTGACAATTAAAGGAAATTTTACTTGAAATAAAACCATAACGAATCTCGGTAGCGAAGTTAAATTTCACAAGATTTAGAATTTAATTAAAAAATTCCCCGAAAATTCAATGTAGAAGTCAAATTTGTGAATATACAGAGTATACTACTTATAGAATCAACACACATATGCTTTGCACTTAATCTCTCACTTTCTTAATTTTGAACTTAAAAAGAGCGATAGATGGATAGAAACACAGGATGAGAGTATAGGGAAAAAATTTATTGTCAAACTTTCAATACATGTTTGGAAAGCATTTTGAGAATATCACCCTACATGTTTGTATCCAAGAGTTATCAAAGTGTAATGAAATAATCATAATGATGATGATGGTAATACTGTTGGTTGTTGATGTTGATCGGTATGATGACGAATATAATAATCATAATGATGGTGATGATAATGATATCAATTTGGCCAATTAAGCTTATAAATTGAATATTATGTTCTTTATGGAGATTTTATATACCCTTAAAGCACCTAAAAACAAAAAAACAATAATAAAATAGAATAAAAATATCAGAAAAACCAGAACAATGAACTATAATGATGGGTTGAATCCAGTCCAATATTGCAATTTTAAAAGAGTTTTTTGCTTTTAGTGTTCTTTTAGCGTATACTTTTAGGCTTGAAGATGTTTGGAAAATAAAATAAATATGATTTATAAGTAAAATTATTTTTATTATTAACTGTTATACTGTTATAGTTTATTCCGTTTATATTGTAAATAGTAGAGAATATTTAAAATATTTTGAATTTTATTGGCTATCAGTGAAAATTTGCCTTTAAACAATTAAGAGAAACGTCATTCTCTCTATTTTTCGAAGAAAATTAATGAAAATTTTAAAAGAAATACTGCTGAATTGAAATCCCGTTTTTATTGTGAAAATGAAATTGAGAGTGATTGCGAATAAATTGAGAGTTTAGAAAATGTTATTGATAAAACTTAGAAAAACAGTGCGTAATTTACTACAAATTATTTTTGAATTGAAAATTTAGTGAGTTAGTATATTATTGCCGTATTTGAAAGACGATCATGATTTTTGAACTTTGTTTGCAGTGCTATGAAGTGAAAATTTCACTTGGAGATTTTTTCGAAAATGGGCTCCATGAGGATCTTCGTCCCAAGAAAGTTTCAAGAAGAGATTAATAAAAATATATCCATGCGGATTACCGTCAAAAAATGTTGAAGAACTGTAACACAGCTTTCTTTCTTTAAAAAGAAAGTCGTCGTCGAAAAGCTTTGGAAAAACTTAATAAGTTTTTTTGGCAACATTTGTGGAGATTCATATATTAGAGGCTTACCGATGGTCTCCGAGGATTGCAAATTCAAACTTCGTTCCATTAAATAGGAATGAAATGAATTAAATAATTAAAAGTGACTTATAATGACAGCGTGTAATTCAAATTTTAAATTAATTCACAATAGAGAAAAAAACAAATGCTTAAAATTTTTTTAGCTTCATTTCAGAAATTCAATATTCCAATCAAATTGTTTAGTATATAAGTACATGAGAACATATTTAAGTGCCATAAATCTATGTATGTATATTCTGTTAGTATATATATATATATATATAAAATGTACATAAAAATAGTTAAGAATTGTGAATTTAAACACAAACATACATGTACATATAAGATTATTATTTTAAATTAGAAGTATTTTTTTTATGCTTTTACTTGTATATGCAAAACCATTATAATCTGATCGAATGATTTTTTTATAACCAGATGTAGAAAATTATAATGATAATGATGGTGGTGATGAGGATGATTATGACGATATAATGATGATGAACGATGATGGAATTCATAATAAATTTTTATAATCATAAAGTCTATATGAGGAGGAAATCAATTTGTATTTATGTACTTGGTATATATATTTTTGTGAATATGAAAATAATATGCATATATGCATATAGCATAAATTATGGGGTGGATTTGAAAAAATAATTTTTTCTTTTTTATTTTACTTTCCATTTTTATAAAGGATGTATAATTATGTGGTACTCTATGTGTGCATTTCAAAAGAGAAAAAAAAAATTCAATTTACATTTAATCACAATATTTTTATATACGTATATGTACATATATGTAGTGTATAGTTGTCGTGATAAGTTGTGATGACAGTGTCGCATATATAAAATTACAAAATGTTAAAATTTAATTTGCAAATGTCATAGATACGCCCAATATACGCACCTACGCATAGTAATAATATTATTTTTAATACGTTTCTTTTGTAACTTTATTTGTAATAATATTCTGTAATCCAATGACTTTGTATGTATTTATAATGAGTACTTGTTTAATATTTATGAGAATTAAATATTACTGAACAAATTTGAGGAATTGTCAATCATTTTAAAAAAGAAGAATAATTTTTAAATATTGAGTTGAACATTGCATCTTCAGTACTTATAGAATTAAGTAAGTAAAATTTATATTTTACAAAGTTCATTAATTATGAGGCAAGATTTCAATTGAAATTCTAGAAAGGTGAGCCCTAGACGTGACTATAACGTCACAAAGCGTAACTCGACAGCAATTTCATACAATAAGGGAGATTATGTGGTGACACAAAATTTCGCATGTCAATATTTCAGTGGAAACGCACTTCTCTACACACGTAGAACATGGAGAGCCCGCGTACATCCCAAACTCTTAAACCGATTTTGTCTACGTATGTGATTTTTAGCTACGTATGTCACGGATTGATCAATTTTTTTTTTTGGCAAACCTCGCAAAGTAATTTTACATTTTTGATCATTTTTTAACAAATTATTCAGTACAAAATAACTTTAAATTTTATATATCAGCTTCGTATGACAGTACGAGATATCACTTAACTTTTGGAATAAATCATGTGTTAGCGACTGAACTTTTGGAATAAATCATGTGTTAGCGACTGAACTTTTGCTACTACCCAAATTTACACTTTTGTTCATACACAAATAAAAAATAAACCAATTTCATTGAAATTTAATTTTTGAATTCAGGATGCTAAAACAATGATGAGAAGAATGAATATTAGAGTTCGGAAACTATGAAATTATACTATAGGGTCTTTGCATTTTTGGCCATAGCTAGATTGTAGATTTTAAACGTAGGGTAACAATGAACCCCGACCACGTTAAGCGTCGTGAGTAATTTTTTTTTTATTGTCATATTTTTTTATTTAAAAGTCATTTTAATTTAGCACAAAATTTAATCGTATAACATGTATATATAATTATTCAAACACGTGTGTATAGACTCTCTATACTATTGTGTGTTACAAATATTTTAAAATCTTATTTTAATTGCTACACCTGTTATAACTTATAATATGCGTATACGAGTTTACACTAAAACAAAATTTTTTGTAATAATAACCATAAAATAAACATTTTGTATTTCATGATTACGTGTAGGAATTTGTATAGAGCAATTTATGATATTATTCAAAGACCTAAATCCATAAATTAATATTAAAAATTATAAATAAAAATAAAATTAAACCGAATTTTTAAACTGAATATTAGTTTTAATATTTCAAATGTAGCCCAAAGAATACAAAGAAATTTTTTTTTTTTTAAATTTAAATTTAAAATTAATTAAGTTTTTAAAATCCTACATCAAAAAAGATTAAAGAGAAAATTAAAACACAAAAAAAAAAAAACCTTTTTTTACAATAAATTTTCGACATTTTCAGAATAAAAAAAAAATTTTAATCTGTGAGCATAATGAGATGCACATACATAATTATACAAAAAAAAAATCTGAAATCTATTCTGCAGAATAATTAATGGAATTTAATAATACTCGTTAATCTATAAATAGAAAAAATTAATAAATGAAAAACCTATCATTTTGAAGGTTTGATAATAATCGATTTAAAAAAAAAAATCGATTGAATTTTGAAAATTCGTTTATAATAATTGATTTACGAGAGTTACTGATCAAATATTAATGAATTAAAGCGCGCTGTCAATAATTGTGGTGAATAATTAGGCGATTTTCAACCTTTAACCGATGAGGTGGTAGTAAATTGTACATCCTCCGATTTTTTCTTTTGTAATTACTCCACCATATTGAGAGTAATCCAGTATTACATTAGAAGGCACAGAAATTATGAAAGGGTAGGAATTCTCTCTCTCACTCTTTCATAATTTCTGTACCCCTCGTATTATTTTTTGCTCTCTTATTCGCTATTAATTTTGTTAACGTGCATAAAACACTTACAGAGAAAATGGGAGAGTGGTGCAACAATTACTACCATATCGACAAAAATTTCACCTCTTATCGTAGGATAAAGCTTAAAACTAAGCAATTAGCTATCAAGCTCAATTTTACTAAAAAATTTTGATTTTTTACTTTGAATTGAACATTGTCAAAAGTAATATTGTGAGCTATTCTCGATTCAACAATATTTTGTTATATCTTACATAATTAAGGTGACATCTTTAGTTAATTTTACTATACTAAAACTAAAATAAATATAAATTTAGATTTATAACACAATGATTAAGAAATTAAAAAGAAAGTTAATTGGCCGGTTGTGTTAAAATAAAAGTAAATCTCTACATAGATTTTCCTTGACACATGCATTATGCCAATGTACCTACCTGAATGTGTAGCAATTTTTAATGACCAATTAACTAATGATCAAAACTTTTCATTAGTAAAACTTTTCAGCATTAGCTTGACATTAACAAATACATATATTTTTATATACCTGAGTATTTGTGACGTAAAGGAAAACAGTTTACAAAGAGAAGCGAAAATTTAGGTCTTACAACAAGAAAAAAGTTTGTATTTTATAATTTTATCACAAATTCATAAAATCATGCCGATATTTTTTTTTAATTTTTATTTTTGTTTTTTGAATATAATAAAATTAAATGCGTATGTTTGCTGGTAAAATAAATGATAAAAGTCAATCTTAGAATGCTATATGCATACTATAGTGATTGACCTAAAAATAAAAGAGGTTTGAACAGGTCAACAACAACAAGCGTACGAAAAATGTTATACGAAAGTTTAGGTATACCTTTATATTATTAGCTTAGATGTTGATATGTAAATTACGTAAATGTATATGTATGTACGTAAACTTACGCATACTAATAACAATTATAAAAAAAATTTTGAAGGTGCTGTAAACCTATTGTGCGTATTCGAATATGAAATTTGAAAATTATTGATAAGTGTAGGTATACAAGACGGTTTTCTTAATTAATCGCCAGGTTGTTGACGTGTATTCAATTGGTAAACCTACTGATAAGTATGCGAAGCTCGAACGGGGGAAACGAACACAATTTTTTAGAAAGAAGACCGCTTCTTATGATAAAATTAAAAAAAAAATAAAATATTCAATGCGCCACTCAAAATGTTGATCTTCCCTGCAGTATTTAATTTTATGCGTGTAAAAAAAAAGTAATTTTTTTTTTAAACCTTACCTTTCAACATTATGCTTCACACAGAAAAAAAAAGTACACTAATTCTCTTGAGAAATTAAAAAAAAAATAAAAAAAATAGGCGTTGAACGAATGCATTTTTTACGCGGCCGGCATTTTATAATGGCGCTATTTCGTTTTTTCTTACCCAAAGCTCGTTTCAGTATTTTGTTGTGCCCTATAATTTCTTCAGATTTTCTTTATTTTAATTTAGTATTGTAAAATAAATTTTGTTATTTTTTTATTTTTAAATTATAAAAATATGCATGTAGTTTTTTTTGTTGAAATTGTAAATTTTTGAATTTATTTTCAAATGCTGTCACATACTTTCTCTTATGTTTATAATACTACTATTGACTGACAGAAAAAATTCTTGTGATGAACAATGTTGTCCTAGGTGATTTGTTAGTTATTCTTATTTAAAACTATCAATATGTTTGTTTATGAAGCTGTCTTGAAAAGGTTAATGAATTGGGCAGGCGCAACCGAATCACTCATTGTTGGATACCAGGCCAGGTGGGCGTAGAAGGATATAAGGCAGCTACCGCACTGGTAAGAAGAGGTTTTGTGGACCTGAAATGGGATAACGTTATTACCCCTACGGGGACAGTATGATGTTCTTGATCATAAGAAAAGGGCGAACGAAGTTTCGGTCTGCTAGGCATCACAATATGCTCAATTATATCAGTAGGGGTAGTCTTGAGTAGGCACTGTGAGGCACGCCCCGCTTTCAAAAGGGGGCACAATAAAACCTTTTACGGGGCCACGGTGCTTTGTTATTCCGGATGTGCAAATCTTTGCTAAGTTTTGGCATTTGCTGGCTAACAAGTTTTTTGTGAATATCTTTTTCGAGTCGTATCTAGTTTATGAAGAGAGGACTCTCGAAAAATTTGACAAAAACAAATTTTACGTGTCGTAAAATTATGAGATTCACGATAAGGAGAGGCTTGTGACCCGACAAGTTTTGTGGTACGTAAACTTTTTTACAAGTTATAAGTTTACGTCAACAAAGTTGCCATTCAAAAATTTTTTTAAAATATTTTTTTTTGTTTCAAATTACTAATAATATCAATTATTTGAGACTTTGGCGATTCCGCAGAAATAAAAAAAAGTTGATAACAGTGAATTAAATCTTCTCAGGCCAAAAGACTTCATGCAAATGTTGTGACACAAATTACAACTCTAATGATGATTCTTCTGCATAAATGAAATTCTTAATTATTTGAGTGTGATTTGAATTTTTATTGTGTTGCTGAAAGCAATTATTGCATATTGACGCATATTTTAATTATGGATGGATCTAAATATATAAATGATCTGACTATATCTTATGTATATAAAAAACATGTATAGCTTATTATATAGTATTAACACTTTCTTCAAAAATATTTTGGCATGTTTAAGTACCTGTATTATATCTTTTCGCATTTAATATCTTGTTCAAAAAGTACTAGCTATACGATTTACAATATTATGATGTTTTCAGTGTATTGAATATGGTATTGCCAGGGAGGGATTAGTCAAGAGAAAAATCAAAACAAAAAGAGTATAAGTGAAAAAAAAACGCATAAGAGAGCAAATATAAAGTTGAGTTTACTTGGCATTTTGCGACGAAAGGTGAAAATGATTTTTTTTTTGAATCGTTGACCTTTTTTTTCACCTCTAGTACATATTTGACACGTTTTGTTGTTGAGCAAAGCATAATGTTGAGAAACATACCTATGCAAATATAAAATGTATGCGTGTTTTGAAGGAAAAATAGTAACAACTCTTTGACTTTTACTTATTATACCGAAGTAAAACGTAAGCATACACAAATACCTGCTTCTTCTATGATTTTTTTTTTGAATTAATCCGTTTTAACAAAAGTTATGCCAGAGGGCTTCGTCTCATTTTTGGTTTTTTTTTATATTTAATGAACCTTTTTATGTAAAACATTAAAAAAAACTTTAACATAACTTTCATAGTGTTTAACATTAACTAGAAAGAAAAAAGAGATGAGACATTTTTATCTACATAATTATTGTAATATATTTCGAGAAGAAGAAAAGGCAACGAGATAATGATTAAGTCAAACAAAATTCAAGAAATAAAGTAAGCGAAACAACTTAAGAAAAACGGGAATAGATAGAGTTGAGCATGTCAAGTTTGAGAAATAACCAAACGAGCTACTGATACAACATGGTGTGTGAGAACTACCATTTAAATCCATACAAATTTGGTTATATTGAAAATTTTTTTTGAGATGAAGGTCTTGTTATCAAATTCATTTGAGCAAAATGTTGGTCCGCTTTCGTTTTAGAAGCTTTCAAATTACTTTGAAAGCTCGGATTCGGATCTCGGATTAAATTCTTTTCTGGTGACCACTATCCAAAATAATTTTTAAAAAGTTTATTAGAGTAACCCTAGTAATGCTTAAGTTATGAGGATACAGCGAGAATACTTAACAAAATGGGGTATGACAGACCTTTATTAAATTCAATATGGAGTGATATATTTAAAATATAATTTACCATACCAGTCGCATAAACAGAGAAAGCAAAGTATAAAGCAAACAAACAGAAGACAAAAAACATTATGAACCGTCAATAAATGTAAGTAAAGAAGTTTAAGATCAACTAAAACTGAAATAAGGGCATCAGTATTCATATCTAAAGTTACAAGCAAGATGCATCCGGAGATTTATATTTGGCTACTATGTTGCTCTTACTATAGTAGGCAGCAGTTTTGCAGAATTATTTTGCTACCAGCTAAGTACATAACATTTATTTTTTGCTCTCTTGTTTTTGTTGCTATTTTCAGATTTCAATTTTGTTTTGATCAATAAAAGATTGATTGCTATATTGATTCATTCATGATAGCGGTAATAGTTATTAAATGGAAATGCATATATACATAAATATGTAAGTACTTGTTAGTAGGTATGGCAATGTTTACATACACGTATTTAAAACTATTTTTATAAAAAATATATCAGGTATTGAGATCGACTTGTCATGTAGTCAATAAAAGGACGTAAAAATATTTTCTTTATATGAAACTTTTATGAATACAAGATTTTTATTACAAACGTATATATACATTTAAGTATTTAATATGGAAGTCCAGTTGAACATGTTTTTTCGGTTTGATTATTGTACTTTGCAAAAAAATAAATGAATAAAAACTTTAACAGCATCATTGGAGGCAATTTTAAAATTTACAGAGTTTAAATGCATTGAAATATTAATAGAAATACTTAGCGCTTGCGATGTGCTGAAAGTTTGAAATGTTGAGCAGAGGTGGGTAGCGGACTAATATAAGAGTATAAAACTGAACTTTTTTCTTAAAAAATGTACTAAAACCTTAAATTTTTTTATAAAACGTAAACAACTCCATATTTTTCCTATAAAACGTAAAAAACTCCATATTTTTCCCATAAAACGTAAAAAACTCCATATTTTTTACAAAACGTAAAAAATTAGATTTTTGCTACTCATGATATAATTTTGCAAATTTCTCTTTTAAATGTAATAAAAACTTTAATTTTCCTAAAAAACGTAAACAACGCTAGGTTTTTTTATATAAAACGTAAAAAACTTCAAAATTATTGAATAAAATGTAAACAATTTCTTATTTATGTCACAAGGAATGTAAAACTCGGTTTTTTCTTATAATAAATCAGAAAATCTTTGAAACGTAAAAAACTTCCAGTTTTCCTTTAAAACGTAAAAAACTCTACAATATTTTTCCTAGAAAACGTAAAAAACTTCAAATTTTCCCATAAAACGTAAACAAATCCATATTTTTCTTATAAAACGTAAACAACTCTTTATTTTTGCTACTAAAAAATATAGAACTGAACATTTTTCTTAAAAAATGTACTAAAACCTTAAATTTTCCTAAAAACGTAAACAACTCCATATTTTTCCTATAAAACGTAAAAAACTCCATATTTTTTACAAAACGTAAAAAAATTCCATTTTTGCTACTTAGGATATAAATTTACATATTTCTCTTTTAAAATGTAAGAAAAATTTTAATTTCCCTATAAAACGTAAATAACTCCATATTTTACCCATAAAATGTAAAAAACTCAATAATTGCCGAATTTAATTTTCTTTTCCATGAAACGTAAAAAATTCTACATTTCTGCTATTAAACGTAAAAAACTCTTAATTTTGGTGTAATTCACAAGAATGCCAGCGTTTTCCATTTGAGATATGAAATTATGAAAAATTATAGCAAATGTGCAATCTGACTATAAAAAAAAATTCTTTGGAGAGTTGTTGGAGACTTATTAATATTATTAATTAATTCACACTATTTTACTTTTCATTCATTAATATCATCAATAATATCAAGTAATAAATCTCAGTTTCAACGAATTTCAAATTTATAAAAAAATATTAAATCTGCTTTGGATATTTTTAAATATAAAAAAATCTTTTCAAATTTCTCAATAATTTACTGACACATTTTGACCTTACAACAATATCATATTAATGAAGTTTTTCTCAATTGTCCTGAGCATCTTTAATTCTGTACAATAAAAAAATTTTACTTTTAAGTTGCGCTTTATAGCAGTTAAGAGTATTTAACTTTTTCTTTTTTCTTATAAATGTACTTGTATAAGAAAACTTTTCATTATTTACTAAAAAATTTTCAAAAAATAAAAAAAAAACAAAATTTCTAAGTTGAATAACATTGAAATAACAGAGAAGAAAAAGTGAAAGAAAAGTTTAGGTGTACTTAATGTTTGGCATAACGGTTTGCGTCTTCGAAAGTTATTTTCTCGATATTCTTCTAAATTTGTGTAAGTATATATTTGTGTGTTTGTTGCATGTATGTAAATATGTATTTGGTTTTGTTTTCTTAATATGATTGCATCTTTTCCTTTAACTTTTCAATTTACTTTTTGAATATTTTATAAAAATAAAAGTTTCCACACCAGTATATTCCGCACATATGTATATACACTTTTCTTTTGTGTAAAGTAGAGAAAAATTGACAAAAAAAGAAAAGTTAAATAAAAAAATATTTGAACCGAAGTATTCTAAAATTTATTTGTTTATTAATATTTATTGTTGAATCATATGTGAATACATAATTGAAGAGTTGATAGGTAAAGAGTCGAAAATGTATACATATTTAAAATTTTGAAAATAAACAGTGATAGTGTTCATTTTAAAGTGCTTATACACTATATCTTAGATTTCATATCACATATACAGAATTCGTATTTATTTTAGTAAAGTTGTACTTATGTATGCCGTTGCACCCAATTTAGGACTCACATGTCTTCAGGTTTTAATATGTCAACATGAAATTGATTTGGTTTATGGCGTTTTCGCCAAGAAAAGAAGAACGCACTCCGAACAAGGATTCCAAATTGTTAATATATAATAAAAATTATTCAGGCATTGGTTTATTATGAACGCATTCATGTTGGTTATAGTGTTCATTGGATTTGACACCTCTTCGATTGTGCGAAAATTACTTTTTGTTCCTGGCATTCAAATTCAGATTTGGATAATATTGAATGTGCATGCAGTGATACTCCAGTTCGAATTACTAAATAACACTAAAATTGTGCCCTTAACTCGAAAAAAACACTTAAATCTCAGTAGTGGCACATACCAATATAGTACTTACAATGGTATGTGCCACTACAGTAAATAGGATCAATCGATTTATCAATTCAAATGAAAATTATGGACGCGAATTTGTAATTTTTCTCTAATGTTTTAAAAATTAAAAAAATCAAATGCTCAAAAAATTTATTATTATAATTAATAATATGCTTGATTAAATTAAATAATATTAAATTTATTTAATCAACATATAAATCTAATTATAAATTATATAATTATTTTTTATTTTAAATTTTACGCTTTAAAAATCAAGTTTTCTATATTATAATTTAAAATAAAATTGCGGTAATGTTAAAAGATAAGTTCATAACAATCAACATAACAAATGAAAAATACAAGCAAATATAAAACTCTTACATCATTAAAATTTAGTGAAAAAACTTAATATAAATATATGGGAAGTAGCTAAGTATGACGGTTAAACGTATATTAGTTCTTAATTTATAACATTTATTTTATTGTTATTATTGTTATAATTTATATAATATATAAAATAAAAATTTTAATTGTTTATTTTTCTACATTCACCATTTTTACTTTTACTTTTCATTCATACTTATTACATTGTATTAAAACTGATTTTATAAATTAAATTTTCCATTTTAAACTCACAAAACTAATATTAAACTCACAAAAAATTAATATCATTGAAATCTATTATATCTAGCACAAAATAGCTCTGATATCAAAAAGAAAAAGAAAATGGAAAATCTTATAACCTTTCATTTCTATTTTTTCAAAATAATTGAGATGTAAAAATATAGAAAGTGAAAATATTCATATTAAAATGTGAACATAACCTTAAATTATGGTAATAAAAACAAATGTATATAAATAAATAAAATTAAAACAAAACACGGTAAATAGAAAAGGAAAGAAAAATTTAACGGGATTTGAAAATGTTATACAAGTATTGAAAACATTGAAAACAGCAACAATATCAAAACTTAAATTAAAATTGCCAATTCAAATCTCAAGAAAATGAAAGGAAAGATTCGTGTGAAAATAGAAATAAATACATTGAGAGATCAGAGAGAAGAGAGCAAGGGAGCATATAAATAAATGTGTGCCTTTCAGGGGCTTTACACCATAGGTAACAGCATTTCTTATTTTGTTTAAATTTAATATTTTAATTCTTTGTTTTTATTTTGCTCAATTAAACTAGTTTTATTCGCAAAGTGCATTGTGTTATACTTGCATTACAACAACGTAATAAATACTATAACAATACTGTTATACAAGTAATTATTATAATTAAAATTAAGTTGAAAATTGTACATATATAGAAACAGTAGTAAACAAAAATAATAATTTCAGATTTTTGTTTTTATTGTAATACTTAAAATACTAATCGCTTAATACTTTTAACATCTTAGATCAAAATTTTTCAAGAAATTAATTTAATTTTGCCATTAGCTATATGAAATTTCAAATGAAAAATCAAGAAAATATTGAAAGCCATTTTAGGATTAGATATTTACCTATAATCGATTTTGTTACGTGAATTTAAATTGTAATCGATTATGTAAAAGTATTGTTTAAACTCTCTCTAAAATTCTCTTTATCTTTTATGTTTACGTATGATGTATAATTAAATGTTTTAATTTTTAGGAAAACTTTGATTACATTCGATGATTAATTTTGTTAAACCTGTTAGTATATTCATTTTACACTCTGTCATTTTCTATGAACTCAAAGTGAGAAAGAATTAATCGGAATTTATCGAAACGACGCGAAGCGAGTTACACGTTCATTACCATATTGAACTCAGTTATGAGTCTTACACTGCAATAACAGAATTTTCTTTTATACGTAAGCATTTTTAAAAATTTCTGAAAAAATACAATTTATAACAGTCAGACAATATTTTGTTTATTTCTTTTCAAGTATAATGTAGCGAAAGAGAAAAACACGTGTCTAGTCTATTACTTTTACAAATTTCTCTTTCTTTCTTATTGGCGACAAAATATGATAAGTGGAGCGACAAATTTATAATACGCTTGAATTGCTGTAAAGTGTACAAAAACACAACACAAAACGAATTATGAATTATAAAATTTCTTAAAAATTAAATTAAAATTGTCAATCCCATTCAATGCCATATTTTTTAATAATAATTATAATTTACAAGAAAAAATAAGAAAATTAAAAAAAAAAAAACAAATATTGAAAAAATCAACATTAAATATTTGATTTTTTCCTGTTAAATCAAATGAAAATTGTTAATAAATTGTGAAAAGTTGAAAATTTTTTTCAAAAATAAATTTATACGTTAACATCTATGTGTGTGTGTTTGCTTGTTACAAAAAATTTTATTTATTATTATTGTTGTTTAATTAATAATTTTCATGGTTATTTATTTTCCGCTATGTGAATGAAAATTATTTATTAATAATTACTAATAAAAGAATTAATTTGTGGTATTTTTTCATCATCGCTTTACCATTCGGTGTACCGTATTTGCTTCAATGTTGAGTTGGAATTGGTGTAAGTACTACACAGGTGAAAATATTAATTTTTTGTTTTGAAGTTTTCTATTTTTTTCTTAATTTATAATACGCGCCTTTTCTTTTTTGCAGATTAGTTTTCTTTTTTTAAACATTATAGTTAATTTTACTTTACGGTATCTACATAATGTGTATATAAGTTTTAAAATTGCAACTTAATTATGCTTTCATGCTAAAACATAGATAATTATAAAGGTAAACAAAAAAAAATCTGATGTGGTCAGGAAATAACCGATCTCAATATCTTATTTTTTGTGATTAAGATTAGCAGAAGTGATTAAGATTAGCACAAGATTATGTAAAAGTCTTGTTAAGATACCTAGAAAATTGTCATTTTGGCTCTTAGTAGAGTTTCACTTTATGCCATTCGAATTCCCTGAAAAGTTTGTCAGTAGTTGGTTCTAGTAGCAAACAAAAGTCAAATATTAAATTTAAAAAAGTTCTGTTAATTGGTTGCTTAGATATAGTAAATAGTATGTAAAGTCGGTCTCTGGTTCGGTTTCCTCTTTTAAATATTAAATTTCAAGGAAATTTATTGATTATTTCTCTTAATACCCGTAATGAAAAAATCCAGTTAAAATTAGGTGTTTTCTCGTACTCTTACACGAATAAATAAAATTTCTATAGTTAACATATTGAATACTTCCTCAAAAATAATCAAATGGCAGGTAAAAAGGTTCACTTCCCGAGATCTGACTCATATTTACTCAAAGTGAACTCATATTTACTAAGCCGAACTTATGATACACATGTGCACATTCAGATCGACAAAATTACAAACCTAAATCTTTCTAAAATAGTTTATTAACACTTCACTGCCAAGGAGAAGATGTATTTCCACAAAAAAAAATCGACAGGCGAAATTTGGCACCATCACATTACCTCTCTTATTATATACAACGCGGTCAGTAAAAAAAAAAGAAAATCTTCAATAATGCATAAGGTGATGGCGGTTTTAAAAGGGAATTTTTCTTCACTTATGACTTTCTAATTGAATAAATTACAACACATACGCGGTAATATTGTAGAAAATAGTGATATTAAGAGGCTTTAAATATTTGGGATTGAATACTTGAATTTTATTAAAATAATTTCGTTTGGGAGCTTCTACAAATACATAAAACGGAGTATAATAGTTCCTGGTCTGTATGTAAGTGTATTGTATGGCAGGACGCTTAACTAGTTGCGCGTAAGATTCTATATATGTATATATATATATATTTCAAAAGTTTATGCAGTTTATTAGATTTTGCCACATACTAGACGTCATTTTTCATTACAGTTGAAATCTGAGCCAATGGTTTTTTGGAAAAATGTGTAAAATTTCTCAATATTTTTTATAAATTATCCAAACTCCATAAAAGTTTTATTCAAAATCGGTTTGGGTTCTTTTCATTTTTCTATACAAATTACTTTAATTCGAGATTTAGTCAAAATTATTAATTTTGACTTAGACGGGTTTTCCATTTTGCAACAGCGTAATTTTATGTTGTTTTGGTTATGAAAATTTTTCATTTTTCTTCTTTTATTCAAGATAAAAATTTTCATTTTAACATTTAAATTGTTTAAACATCAAGTGCACTTTCGATGTGCAACAGCATTTTTACCATTTTAGAAATGAAAAGAAAAAAAAAAAATGAAAATAATTTCTCCCGCATACTGCACGATAAAGTGAAAAACGAAGAAAATTTTCACATTTAAAAATTGTACGATGCATTCTTCAATACATACTCAAACCTTAGTGTTTATATGGAAACTCACACAATATACAAAATATATACAATATGTTATACACATTATGTGTGGTTTTGTTGGTAGTTCAACGCAAAATAAATGCAATTTTCTAATTTACACTGAAAGAAATTTTTTTTTTTTGATTTTCATTTATTTTTTTGCGCTTTTCTTTTAAAATCAACATATTTTTTTTTTTTTTGTGGTTATGATTTTGGTAAGTAAATGTTGAATACTTCAATAATCTATTATACATTCTATTATACATATAAGTATATATTGTACGAAATGAGTAAATAATAAAGAGAAATTTATCCAACTTTAACCTGCCATTCTGGTAACACAGACAAAAAAAAAAATATGCAGCAATAAACAAAAAATAAATAAAATTTTATTAATGGGAAATGTACGTAAGTTGGAGGCAATCATTTATGCATTATACGAGTATAACACATATGTGATTTTAAAGGAAAAATTTATTTTTTCTATAAATTTACTTAGAAAGGTGAAGGTATTATTAAAGTTTTTCAAAAAACAAAAAAAACTTGAAAAGAAAATGAAAAAAAAAAACGATCGATCAGAGTACTTACTACTTATAACATTAATATAAGTGTTGCCATTATGTGAGAATTGAAAAAATATAACTGTACACATATAAGAATCGTATGCCATCAATATTTCTATTGATTTATGATAAGAAATAAATTTATGAGTGGAAAAAGAAAATTAAAAATGAAAGGAAAAGTTTTCATTGTTGAGTTTTTTTGTTTTTCTTTTGAAATTTAAAAATTTTCTAAATAAAAATTATTATTTTTTTTAACTATGAAAAACTTTCTATACTTATACTTTTATTTATTAGCTAATATAAATATTTTATAGTGATATAACGATAATTTTGAAAGTTATTAAGATTTTTTCAATACAAAGTGTTTTTTTTCGGAAAATAATTTTTGTTTTAAACGAAATTTAAAAACGTGATTAAAATAATGATGGAAAAGAGATTTTTTATTGAATTTTAAAATAGCTGTATTTGGTTTTGTTTGTAAAAGTTGTTCGGCATTTGCAGAATTCACAATAAATTTTCGTGCTGACCTATTCGGGATTTTTAAAGACACAACAATCGATGGTGGAGGAGGGGTGGCAATAGATAAAAATTTTCTTCTAGAAGAACAAGTTTTGTAATATTGCAATTAAAGTCTAATTACGAGAAGTATCTGTTGACAAAATCTCATATTGCTTTATGACGCCTCCTTCGCAAATTTTTGAGAGATGATTTTCGGCTTTCAAATTAAAATAACTAATACGAATGACATGTATTGCTTCTGTTCCCTTATTATTTAAATATGGCGGAATATACTTGAAATTTAATTTTCATTTAGTTTATGCAATAATTTTGTTTATCTTTTAAGAAACTATGATAAAAAAAAAATTATGCAAAATGTTAATTAACAAAAAATGAGTGTTATTATTACAGTTATAAATGTATATATAAGTAATTAATTATTCAATATTGAGTTAGTGCATGTTTGGACTACAAAAATATTTTTTTTTTGCTAAAATATTTCAAAATTTAATGTTGGCTAATAATCGATTATCGTTAAATTTACCTTTATAATTATCTATGTTTTAGCATGAAAGCATAATTAAGTTGCAATTTTAAAACTTATATACACATTATGTAGATACCGTAAAGTAACCGTTAAAAATATTTTATGAAAAGAAAGTTATAATTATAGTATTTTTTTTAAGATTTAGCAATTTTGTTGCAGAAATAAAATTAAAGGAGCATAAAATTTTAATTTTTATCTTACAAGTTATTTTGTAAAAAAAAAAAACATGAAAGATGATTGGAATTTTATTTCTTCTTCAAAATGATTAATTAAATTCTATAGTTTATGAATATTAAACCGAAAATTAAATTGTACATACTTTTTGCTTAATGTTTATTATGCATGTTCATAAATTTGGAATTTACATTGTAAAATTTCCAATGTTAATGTAAATCCGTTGTTCTCAATTACTTGTACTTATAAATTAATTTATTTATTAATGCCCATAGTCAAAACTTTAATGAATGCATTTACCTTAATTGTGCGAAAATTTTTTCTTAAATTGAAAGTATAATATAAGAATTAAAAAAAAATTTCAATCTGTTATACCTGTTTAACTGTTATACTAAACTGCTGACTGTTATACATAATTAATAACTATTCCACCTAACTGTGTGATAAGGAACATTTTTAATCTGTTATACTTATGAAACTGTTATACGTGACTGTTAACTGTTATACCTAACTGTTATACTTTACACATTATATTTCGAAAGATGGTTACCTTTATTAATAGCAGATTCTACTGTCACAGAGACATTAACGTAAATGATACACAAAAATCTATTTAATCGTATCGTAATATATATATTACGAAAAACTTCAGTTTAAATGTGATCTACAAACTATTTACTTTTCTAAATCATTATTTATTCTTAATTTAAATATGCATTATGTTCAATTTAAAATTTCGATTCAGTTTAATGTTTAAAACGTATATATAGTAATAAATAAAAAAATGTGCGTTCTTCAATGAAATTTTTATTTTTCGTACATATTTAATCTTCATCATCATCAGGTGCCTAAAAGCCAATTTTTATATTCTATTAAGAAATCATCATTATATCAGCATATCTAAATTAAGAATTTATTTGTTTATATTAACAATTTTATTTTTTTTTTTTCAAATTATAACACTTCACTACACTCAAACGTTGAATATTTACAGAGAAAATAATAAATTTGCCGATTTACCTTTGTGCTGTATTTGTCGGGAAATATAGTTATCATAAAAACAATTTAATGTATAAAGAATGATTAGTTTAATAAAAATTTTGATTTTGCAAGAACGGCTACGTGTGCGTTAAATAACATCAATAAAATTATTTATCTATGGATATGCAAAAACTCAAAATTAAAAATACACGAGGAGAGACCAATCCAGGCAGTAAACGGGGATATGTGACATGCCGTATTGTTTCCATATGAACAAGAACACTATTGTTGATTTTTTTTCAAGCAGGAAGCTAAAATTATCCTCATTTTCGAATTTGGTTTACATAGTCTGAATGATTAGGCGGCAATAGCTTCATGTTCTATCTGGCCGCCAAGTGCAATTTAGTGTGTAAATGTGTTGTAGATTCTATTCAATAGAAATTTTATTTAATGTGACGTAATTGAAATATTATAAATGACAATTTATAAAAAAAATTATGACATTCTGGAGATCAAAATAATACACCGATATTAAAATCGATGACGTTTAAAAAAATTACAATTGCATTTTGTCTTTCATCAATTGTAATAGAATTTATTTTTAAAAATCACAAAAAATTATTTATAAAACTTTTGAACTTACATAAGAAGCTTGTTGTATCGTTAAAATTTTTTTTATTTTTTTAACCAAGAATAAAGAAGAAAAAAAAATTCTTAAGAAAATAAAAAGGGAATGAAATAAAAGCAACACCATCTAGTGTCAACATTCAACAAGAAAACTATAATGACAGCAAAAAGTGTAATTTGATATGAGCTGCTCATTCAAGTGTTGATATTAGCCATGAATAATAAATTTTTTTCTTTTCACCTGCTTCACCTTATTTTCCCTATACATTTGCATGTTGATGAAATTTAAGATGATTTTCATATCACCGTTGAACATTTTTAATACAAATACGAGTATTCATTTGATCACTCAAATTTATATGAGTTTGTTTATATGAATTTTTTCGAAGCATTTTCAATTAAATTTGATTGGTTTTGATTTTACAAGCAAGTCGCTTTTTTTTCATAATAATAACTGTATTTTTTCTTTTTATTTTATGTAGTATTTAAATGTTCATTGGAGCTCAATGGAATTTTAGAATAAACGTACGAAAAAATATTTCTCAGGTTTTCCAAGTTGAATTTTTCTGATTAGTTGCTGTGTGGAAAGCAAGTCATCTAATTCCAAAAGTAGGACTTTCTTACATCTGAATTCTAAAAAACTTACAATGCCTTTTTCGGAAGAGACAGAGAAAGAAAGAGAGTTAAAATCATCTCTGCTAAATAATTTACTCAGAAACTATAATAGAATGTAGTAAGTCTGTTCCTGCATATGAGTAAATATCAAAAGACTGCAAAGCTTTCATTAGTACGTTCTCTAAAATTGATTAACATTAAATTTTAATAGTTTAATTTAAATAAATTAAAATGAAAGATAATTACATAAATTTTTGACAGATAAATAAATTAGACTTGTCGTGTCAATTATACAATAGGTTTATAATTTCAAATTTTTTAACAGTTTTTATGTAATTTCACCATGTAATTATTAAATTCAACATCATTAATTTGCAGTTTTTCATTCATTTAACAAAACAAGAAAAAAAAATAGAAGAAGCTTGTTAAAAATTATTTATAAAAATAAAATAATAGAATTGCAAATTTTTATAAAAAATATTATTGCACATAACTTACTTTAATCATAAACTTTTGATTAATTTGTTTATTATTAAACGAAGGTCATATATTGAACTTCTCTAATGGAGATTAAAAATTTTACATGGGAATTAATTTTAAATTTTTTTTTTTATAAATTAGCGATGTTAATTGTGTTTTGATTGCACGAATTAGTGCAACAAAACAAAGAAAGAGAGAAAAGAGAGAAAAATAAATCATTGTATGTATTTGAAATAAATTTTGTAATCATTATTAATTGGAAACACGAGAATTTACAAAATATATGATAAATCTTACATACATATATGATAAATCATTATGGATAAGTATGGTATTTGGATTATTAGCACAAACTAATGAATGAAGACGTTGCCAAATATATTTGCTTTACTATGATTATTGATTTAATTAATTTTTTTTTTGTTCTGTTTTACAGAGTGGAGGCTAAGAAGTCACATAGCAATGTAGTTTTGCAGGACTGAAAATATTGAATGGAATCGTATACTGAAAATGTAGAATGGTTTATATAAAGCAGCAGCTCTTCTTATTCTACATATATTTCAGTATATAATAAATTCAAAATGGTGGTGATACTGATCACTATACTACCGAGAAAATTAATAAATCTGAAACAAATTTGAAACATTATTTTTTAATTTTTCTGATAATAATGATAAGATTCATGCGTCTATTTAGTATTAGCTACCAAATCAGTTACTTATTAGGGAATTTAACTACAATACTTTAAAATTTTAATAGTATTGCAGCTGAAATAATTAATTTGACGTGAAACATGGAACGGAAACAAAGCACTGTCCATTTGTAAGCCTACAAAAGTTGAGTTTTTTTCAAAAATCATTATTTAACATTTACTTTTTCATAATTCAACTGGAAATAAATTTTATAAACACATATTTAATTATTTGATGGAACTGTTGAGTTATATAGGGAAGACTATAATATATTTAATAAACCGTATAAAAGAGTAATGAAACATTAGAAATACTTACTTATGTACAAACATTTTCGTTTCCATTATAATAGTTTTTGACCTCTTTTGATTTTTTCGCGGTTACTTATTGTTTTTTTTTTGCAGGAAAACCGCTAAGTTTCTTTCGTAACTACATAAAATGCCTTATAAAGAAAAGTAAAATTTTCAAATATTTTCGACAGTTCAATTTTTCCCTTTTGCTTTTTTTATTTGTTAATTTCTAAAGCATTAAAATAGTTTATGGATTTATGATTTTTTGCTCACAAAAAAAAGGGGAAAAAAATTACAAGATTTTCATTTTTAACTTTTTCCAATATTTCAATATTTTCTTCTTTTGCCATGACTCTTATTTTTTTTTATTTTTTATTGAACAAGAAGCATTTATTGATTTAATTGATTACGTTTTGTGTCAAATGTCAAATGATTCAAAGTCAATTCGAATTCTGTTTGCTTTGTTTTTTTTATTTTTTGATTTTTTAACTTTTTCGTTTTGTATTTACAATGCACGATGTAAGAAAGAAGCTTTAAATTTTTTTTTTAAAGTCTACATAAAACAATAAATTGAAATTATATGTAAAAACGTTTAAAATTAAAAAAAAAAAAATCGATTGAAATTTCATGAGAGTTACAATAGGAGGTTGCCATATATGTTGATTTATTGTCAAGTGTTCAATAAAACAAATAAATTTATTTTGTACTTTCATATATATACACGTCTGTATACTGCAATGTACACCATGTCTATAGGGTATATATAAAAGTAATGGAAGTTGTAGAAAATGGCACAAGTTTTAAAAATAAAAAATTATTTTTTCTGTTTTTTTTTTTCTTCTCTTTTAGCATTTTACTTTTAATTTACCTTAAATGATTTTTTTATACATAAATATGTATATATATATATATATGTATATATACGTGAATTGATATTGAAAAGTAAAGAATTAAAGTGAAAACAAACTTTAAATTGATGGCTTCAGCCAGTAATAGTATTATTATCAAGTTAGGTATATAGCTACTAAAATGTTTTATAAATTTTCCGATAGGTGGTTCCAATAAACGCGTATTGCATAGCTACTATAAAGAAAACTATTTAGTAATAATTCAATCTAAGTAAGTGAAAGGAGTAAAATTTTGTTAATTAACAATTTTTTCTTTTAAAGTGGTAAAATACACACATAAATGGAATATAATAAGCTATATTTATGGATTTATTAATTAATTAACCACTTTAATAAAAAAAATTATTAAAAATTTTTTATTGATCGAAATTTACTCATTTGAGCAGTATTCGAACTTCAATAAGCCAGGCCAATTTTTTTCATTTTCAATAACGATCTTTCAATTACGGTCGAAATTGGGCAAGTTTTAAACGAGTCATCAAATAAACGTTTCAAGAAAAAGATAGTTGGACTTTGAATTCGTTTCTAAACATGATATAACGTTTTCGTAAATTTAAAATTCGCAAAAAATTTGACAATTAGTTTGCCAAACATATGCAATAACAGGAGCTCTTAAATATCTTTTATTATTAAATTATTTAACACATTTAATACTATTACTCAGGCAGGGAAACCAAAAGCACTAACAAACTAACTGTATCTGCTAACTGTAGGTATAGATTCATTTAAAATGATATTGATAACAGTAATTTCAAAATAGAATTCAAACATTAAATTTTCATATTAATTAAATTGCATATTTTAATAATATAATTGTACTTAATAAAAACCGTAATAAACCTTCAAAAATAGTAAATAATCATTGAAATTTTATGAAGTTTTTTTGAAGTGCAAGTGCTTTTAATTTTGTTATCTGTTAAATTATATCACATTATAATTATTATGAAAACTCTGATTTTAATTACATATAATAATAAATTTAATTAAAAAAAATTTATTTAATGCCCAATATCATTATATTACTTATATGAATTAATCATTTTTTCTGCATTTTGAATTCCAAAATTTAGAAAGGAAAACTTAAAAAATATTCTTAAATACCATAAACAATGAACTATGTCCGACAAATCACCGGATATATCAGTTAACAAAATATAATTTTATCACTTACAATAATAATCGTGTCTATATATCACTTGCACATATACGTATATACACATTTGTATGTAAATAACAAATGATTGTCATAAAATATGACATTGACCATCATAAATTTTGATTTTATTTCAACAAAAAGAATAAACAAATTGTTTTTATTTTATTTTTGTTGTTTTTTCTCTTGACTTCTGTTCTTTATTGCACACACATTTTATTATTATTGTATTATTAATAAAATACTTTGGTTTTTCCTTTTCATTACATTAATACCAATATAATGCATATATGTATGTACGTTTATCACTTTTAATGTGATATACAAATGTACATATGCATAATAAAAGCATCATAAATGCTGCCCTCTGTGGTCGTTTTTATATAAATACGCAATTATAATGGAGTAAGTAATTTAATGTCACGTAATGTACAAAGATACATACATACGCATGTATAACAAATATTAGCTGTCATCAAAGTCATTCTTTAATCAACAATATTAATTTAAATTTTTTTTTGGGGAAAATTTATGTACTTATCATATTTTGTATATAAATAGTTGTTATATATATATGTATATAGTTAAGTGTAGATACGTATATATATTACATTTATAATAATATAAATTATATGCACATTAACAGTCAAAAATCGTTGTCATTCTACTAAATGATTATATCGCTTATACGCCAACAACCCCACAAATCAAAAATTACAGTTTTCGTGTTTAACAAATTGTAATAATTTCATTGTATAGAATATGTGTTATATACATGTAGAATGCAATTTACTGAAATATATGAAGCATGAAATGTATATCAGTTAATTTTTTGTATATTTATATGTATTTATTTCGAAAACTATTGTCAATCCGATTGAAACTAATTTTTTTTTTAACATTATCTATTTTATGAAAACAAGTAATTATGATCAATTATAGGTAATAGATTACAATTTTTCGATTTAATTGAGTAGCGGAGTGTTACCAGAAAAAAACAAAAACTAAACAATGAGTATAACAGTTTTATAATGATTTTCTAATTGTTTGAAATTGACAGTAAGTGTAAAAACACAAAAATTAATATGTCCAATCATAGTCCAAAAATACACAACTATAATTTTAATTTAGTTTTTGCATCAAACAATGTTTTTGTTTGTGTTGTATAATATTAAGATGTATAACACTTTGATGTGAAAATAGTCTAGGTCCATAGCACTATCTATCTACACCAATTTATCTGCGTATAACTTTTCAAGCATTATCTTATAATAACTATACATGAGCCTATATAAAGTAGAAGTTGAAAGGAGTAATGACTTTTATTCCGATTAATGGCTAGTTTATTGTCTAAGCAGTGATATCAGTATAGTCCTGCATAGTAGAATACTAAAAGACATACCATTCCAGTTGTACATATATACATATTGTGCGTTCATACAGATTGAATGTAAATAAGTGCGACATTTCAGCGAAAACCTGTTGAATAGTTAAAATAAATTTTGTTTTTCAGCCTAAGGTTAATTTTCCTTTTAATTTTCCAATTTTCTACCATTTGATTCCTTTAAAATAAATTTTAATCAAATATTTTTTAGCTCATTTTTCTCTTCATTCTTTATTTAATAACACAAACATATGCATAAGTACATATACATACATCTGTATAAATACTTTAGTACATTGTTATGATTTATGCAATGCATAAGTAGTGTTATATTGCAAATGCACTCGCATACCATAGAGTTAAATTTAAATGCAATTATTACGCATCACAGGAAAGGTATGTACCTATTTTACGTTTATCAACAAAACACACATTTCATTTACATTTACCTACAGTGAATCACAATACTACCAATATTTTATACAAAATAAGAAAAATTCAAAAATAAATAAAAAGCGCATTTTAATTTCGACCCTCATTTTTCACAAATAAAAATTAAATTATTATGTTGGCTGTTGTGTTCTGAAGAACCCTTATTGTTCATAATTTATTTTTTTTTTTCGTCAAATAGCACATACGTATAACAAAAACAATTGCTAAAGTTTAGGGAAAAAAAGTCACCAGGATAATACAGTATAGTGGCATAATACAGATAAAATACAAGCCTGTGTAGTGTGTGTGTGTTGGTAAATGATAATTATTTCGCAATAATGCTGTGGCGTAAAAAAATATTTGTATGCAAAAATAATGATGGGAATAAATAGTTGGTCGTATCAATACTGCGGTACTTAAACGTGACTCATGTAAGATAAAAAATATATTCAAATTATTTTTAAAGGTGTTTGAGAACTACTGTTATATATACTAGTATTTAATATGAGTTCAAAGCAATTTCTTTCATTAGTACAGATAGACAGATAATCATACAGAGATCGCTTAATCGAATCGGATTTCGACAATAAATAATAGTAAATATGCGTATGTATGGGTTTGTATATTATAAAAATGGCTAAATTAAAAATTCCTTTATACAAGTAAATTATTTAGATATGCAATTGACGATGACTGAAACAACTATGGTGGGAGTTAAAGTATTTTCAGGATTTCAAAATTTTAAAGACAATTAAAATTTAAAAATAAATGTGTTCAGACAGACGTCAGAAGAAACTAGTTCCTTTAATTTCTGGAAGTACAAAACTGTTATACACCACCAATGAATTTTACTCAAACTATTCGATTTTTTATTATATTCGTAATTTTTTGATTACTTTAATCGTTAATTTTAATAATATTGTAAAAATCAAAATACTTTTGTTATACCAAATTCTACATAATTGGTAAATTAAACTAATTTTATGGTTTAATTTTTTAAAAAATTAAAAAACTTTCATCTAATGAGGTTCATTAAACTTTCTCAAAATTAAAAACACAATTATAAAATCAAGAGTAAACGAGCTCATAAAAATTTATAGCAAATTATAACAATGCAAATGAATCAAATTATTTGGACAATAAAAATGTGATTTATATAAGAAAACTAAAATTGCAACAACACAAGAAATAATAATGGGGAATTACCAAATTTTCGAAATATTTTCCAAATTTTCAAAAAAAAAAAATAGTTTCCTATTAAAAAACCTACAAAATATTAATGGAAATGATTAAAAATATTTTGTCATCAAAATTTCCGCAATTTAAAAATATTTAAAACATTTTACGAAAATTAATACCAAGTTGTTGTTGCCAAAACTGCAAAAAGATTGAAGAAAAATTTTTGCGCCGCCAAAAAAGAATTTTTTTTTTTCGTAGACAGTTTGCATTTTTTTGTTTTTGTAGTGAAAGTTTTAATTTTATAAATTTTTATTATTTTTTTTTTTATTTCACTATTTTTAAAAAATATTCTAAATTTAGAATTTTTATTTCGTTGCACATCACTTTTTTTTGCCTTACGTTGTTCGACAAAAGGAAATTATTTTCTTAATTTTTTTTTTATGTTTTTTTGGCAATGTTTACTCGTCTGTATTAAAATAAAACAGAAACTAAATCTGTGGCGACTTGAAATAGTTGCTTAATTATAAAAATAAAATTTTTGCAAAAAAGTCTACTTTTGATGTAACTGTTATACGGGGTGTATAACACCATAGTTGGTGTCTATATTCGGTGCTTGAAAACTAAAACTATAAGAAATATTTTTAGGAATTTGTAATGAATCAAGAAAATCGGATTATATTTTGAGATTATAGTGGCAATGAATTATAATATGTATAACAAATATCTAGAGAAAATGGTTCTAATTTAATAAATTGCAATTTCATTCAAATTTTTGAATTATTACTTATTACCACAGAATTTATAAATATTTCAATTTGAGTAAATTTTCATTTCATTTCCAATGTTTATAGTTTCAGAAATACAAAGAAAAAAATTTAAAAAAATTATGCGATTTAAAAGGTTATTTGTCTCCCTTTTTAGATTCTGACAGCAATAATTTGTTGTCACATTTCTAACATTATAAATATTTTTGGTATAAAATTGACAAGCAATTTAAAAAATGAAAATTAATTATTATTTGAAAATGGTTAGGTACTAAGTTCTTCAATAGTGAGAATATGAACATTAATACGTGTTGTGTTCGATAATGAATATAAATGCTTGCCCGATATCCCGAGTTTTCGGGCAAATATTTCCTGTAATGAGTTGGAATTACGATATCCCGACTTTTTGTGCAAATATTTTCTGTAATGAGTTCGAATTCTAATAAATTCTCTTAAAGTTCCCAACAAATTTTCAGTTTATCAAAACACACTCGGATACTATCCATTATTCGAACTCCAATTTTCTAAATTGTCTTAATGTAAACGAGATTAGAAATTCGTCAAAAATTGCGAGTTTTTACTCTTGTTTTTAAGAATTTCGTTGCTTAACTATACATAAAATTAACATAGAAAGTTGATTAATTGATTATTCAAATTTTAGCTATTCAAATCCTAAAGACGCTTATCATTTGCATCCATTCAATTAAGCAAGTATATGAAAATTCAAATCTTATAAGGAAATAATAAATTTTTTCTGAAATCATTTTGTATTATTCCCAATATACTTTCATTTTTAAGTGAAATTCTATGATAGCATGATAGAAATACAAGCCCCTTTTACATGCCATATATTTACTTGTTATATTATGTATTACAATATGAAGTAACTAATATTACGTATATACGTGATTGCATACAAGTATGCATATTCAAAATGCAAAATCTCTTGCATTGTTAATATTTAACATAAAACATTTGCATAGTAAATATCTTTATGTACATACATATACGCTTATTTATTAAATTAAAATGCATATAACAAGTTAAAAAAAACCTTTATTGCTTTCTTAATTAAATTTATTATTTTTTTTTTGAATTTCCCACGTTAAAATTTTTAAATAGATGTACTTATATGCCTATACGTACATTTTTGGAAAACAATGGTTACTGAAAAATTAAAAATCGCAAAAAGAAAATTTAAAAATGTTTTACAAATTTTACAAGAAAAAGGTGTTCTACATATAATACTTATATATTGAAGCGAAAAAATAGGTGCATTTTAGTTAAATGCACTTAACTTTTAGACTTTTACCTTAATGTAGATGAGTATGGGTACTTATTTAATTAAGAGTTTATGATATTTTCACATAATTTGTATGAGAAACGAAATCTTTATTATTAATAGAGAATTTGATAAATTTCATAGAAAGTTTTACTCATAACATGTCCGAGTTCAAAATCATAATTATTTAAATAATTAATTGTCAAATAATTGAGACTTACAATGACTTGAACTTTTGCTATAATTTTATAGCTTTTAAACGGTATGAAGTAATAATTCAAGAAGACGTACATTCAAAGTTAAACAATTTTGAGATTTGACAAGAAAGTAGTAAAGAAACAATTTTTTAACTTACATTTCGGACTTGAATTCAATTTATTTCTTGTGTATAACAATTTTCTTTACTAACAACGGTAAATAAGGTAATTAAACCATAAACATTAGATAAGTTATAATTGTTAACAATGTTGTTAGTTGAAGTAAATTGGATATGGTCACGTTATAATTTATATATTGAATAAGATGAGCTGAGAAATAGTTAAATTAAAAGGCATTGTAAATATTTTACATATATTAGAAATATTTTAGCTATAGTGTGACCATTTGGATTCACTCATCATGAGAAACACATTATTCAACAAAATCTCTATAATTTTCTTATTCCACATCATTATTCCTTAATGTTCCAATGTATAAGGATGTGAAATAAATGTACAAGCGAACAAACTTTAAATTTAATTCGCTAATATTTTTATAATATTGCCACAATGGTCACCATAAATTCAAATTTTATATTGTATATCCTTTAAAAATTATTAGGGTTTTAAGTAATTTTCTAAAATTCTGAATAATAAAATCCAATATTCTGATTTAAAAATTTAAATAAATTCTCAAATGGACATACAACAGCATGAAACAAAAAAACAATCTCTAAAAAAAAGGGGTTATTAAAAAAACAAATAAAAAAAATAAATATTCTCATCCAGCTTAATAAGGGTGTATTTATTTTAAAACCCTTACAGTATATATCATTGTATGAGTATAACACTATATAAATACATGAGTATAACAGTTTATAAAAACTGTTATACTCATTGAAAATCCTATGAAATAACGAAAAAAAAATAAATTGAAGAGGTCATTTAACAAAATAATAATATAAAATAAAAACTTACGTTGTTGTTGTACCACCCCTTGGCATTTTGCTTCTTCTTTCACGCATTAAATAATTCCAAAATTAATTAAAAAGAATAGAAACAAAAAAGTTTCAATTTCAAAAATATTATGCAAAATAAATATTATTCTTTTTTATATTATTTTTTAATTTTAGTTTTAACACAAAATTGTAATATTAATATTAGTTCTCTAAAATTTAAATTATAAAGAAAAAAAAAATATACAAAATTAGAAATATTTAAAAATTAAATAAAAAATAAATTAAAATTTTTTTTTTAGTAATTTCAATTGATTTTATTAAAATTTATAAATTATGAAAATATATTATTAAAATTTATAAATTTAAATATATAATTATTATAAAATCAAAAATAATTAAAAATATCCAAAAATTTATAATAAAAAAACAAAATTAATTAATAATAAAATTTTTTTTTAATTTTTAATTTTCAATTAATAATTCTTGCCGTGACTGTTTTATACAAATTTTACTATCGTAATTGTTTACGTATATTTAAGTAAACTGTTATATTCTATATTTATATGGCATATAAATGTATGTAGGTGTGTGATTACAAATGTAAACTACTTAATTTTTATTTGGTTTTCCTTTATTTACTAATTTTATTCAAAATTTTCTTTTTCTATTTTATTTGTTTTGCTTTATTATTTTTTTGTTATCACTGTTAATTTAATTCACCTTGAAAAAGATCATATAATTATTATTTTATTAAATTTGTTATATATATTATGTACGTATGTATGTATGTGTTTAAACAAATAAATAAATAAACAAACATGGATTCTTAACGTCAGACTCTTGGTACGTGCCTGCGTAAATGAAAAATTTCAAATTTAATTGAGATTTAATTAAAAAAAAAGTACCTACGCAGGACAATTAAATTTTATTTTAAAAAAATTGAGAAATAAAAATTTATTTTAATTAAGTAATTCTTAATATTATTTTTGTTAAATATTCTTTTAATTTTTAATTAACAAATTTTAATAAATTTAAATTTAAAATTTGAAAGAATTTTTTTAAGTGAAAACGAAAATAATAAAAACCTCGTGATTTTAAAATCAATAGAACAGAAAAATTTTTTTTTTTTTTTTTGTTATTTTTTTTTTGTGCTATTGTACCTAAAGAATCAAATAAAAAGGTAGATTTAAAAAAAAAATTACATTTATCAAGTGACGGAACAACGGTGATAATACGTAAATAAATTCTCTTATTTTTTTAATATTAAAACTCTATGCTAAACACTATAATAATACACGAACAACACACTCTTTTAATGTTCACGATCAGAAATCTACTGAATGACTGACTAAACAGCAAATTTAAGATCATATGAGGAGAACAAAAATTGAAATGATAAAAATTGTAGTACAATATTTTGTTGTTATGTTATTCTTAATAATGATGTAGTCGCCTTAGATATGACTGCGACAGTGTGGCAAGACAATTATTGATGGCAACAAATAATAATATTTTAATTCTATATTGTTTATGTTTGATTTTGAACAGTTTATACACAATTTGTATGATTAGAGTACGGAGAAAATACTGTTGTTGAGTGTTGCGTTTTTTGTAGATTTTTTGAGAGCAAAATTTAGTGTTTATAATTTAGTGTAAAAATTTACTTGCAAAAAATTATTTGAAATAGAAGAGAAAATATGAAATTTTGTAAAATTGAAACATATTGTGTGTTGTGTTGAATTTGAATATTTTATTTTTAAATATTTTAAGTGTTACCGTTTTCTTATAAAAATATTATATAAAAAATTATGTGTTTAATTCTTGTTAATTTCATAGAATAAATTTGATTAATTAATCGGTAGAGGGGCTTTAATTAAATATGAAATTATTTAAACAATATTTAAATGGTAATCTTTAATTGAAATCATTTTAATTATGTAAAATATAAAAAATTTTCCCAATATTGTATAATAATATTAATCAAATATTTTGAGTTTTATTTCCTCATTTTTCATATTAATAAAATTTTATTTTTTATTGACAATAATATCAGGTTCGAAGTGTCAGTGACATATTTGTGGTTAACATCAAATAAAAGTTTAAGCATCATAACTGTATATGTAAAAATAATCACATGTTTTTAAGTTAACCTCAAAAAATTCTAATTAAATCTTATATTTGCTAATAAAATCTTAGATATCAAGTCTTATCTAAATTTTTTTTTTTAATTTTTTTTTTTATTTTACGAGAGATAAGATTTCTTTAACCTAGGAAGAATGATCTGTACTATTACGTAAATAGTTTATTAAGATGTGAGTACATATGTGTGTATGAAATGTGTGTGTAACATGGGGTTGGAGTTGGAAATTGTTTTTTTGTAAGAAAATCATCAATTTAAACCAAAAGACAATTTCTATATAACAGTTTGCATAAATATTTGATCACCAGTACCAATATTTATTCTATATTAATTTTGTTTATTTTAAATAACAATTAAAAATTAATTAAAAAATGTTTACCGAGAATGAGATAAAAATGTAGGTCAATTTGAATTGCTATACAATTAGATCGTGAACCTTATAATCCGTATGTAATTGTAACAGAAAATATTCTTCAAAATTCCCAAAAATCCACAAAAATATTGAATTTGTTTTGGTTTTACTCTATCTACATTCACCCTGTGTGCTTATACTAAGAAAATATTTATAAAATGTTGCCTATGAGTAGGTGTAGTTTAAAAATTAAATTATTTATAATATAAAAATTATTTACAACATCCTTAATAATTTTAATAATTTTATAGTAGAATTGCTAATAGAATTATTATATAATTTGTTTGAATTATTCAATTGTTTCTATGTAAGAAAAAGAACAGAAAACAAAATGGAAAATATTTTCTTCTACTTAATCTTATTGTTGCTTTTAAAATAATTGAAATATGTAGAATTTTTTTTGTACTTATAAAATTATAAACAAGATTAAGAAGAAAATAAGAAAAATAATAAGAAAATAAAAAAAAAATAAATAATTTTTCTAAATTGTAAAACTAATTTTATAATTTAGAAAAAAAAATTCTTATGTTTACACATTAAGTAAATAATAGATAAAAATTAAAATCAAAAAACAAAAAAAAATATTAATAAAAAATGATAAATAAAAATTTTATTCAAGATCAAAAACCACAAACATACTACAGGACTACAAATATGATCAAAATCATACGGTATGATCTTGGTGTATGATCAAACATTAAGAGAGAATTTAATTTAAATTCATAATTACAATTTATTAATCTCTTATTATCAGAGGGAAATTTTCTCATTTTTATTTTACATTCGAATATTGTGGTGTGGCTGTTGTGTTTATTTACTTAATAATACCACAATTTTGTAGTAGAACAAAATAAAAATTTATGTTTATTAAAGGAAAATATTTATTTTTTCTTATCAGAAATTTTATTCTTAAAGCCTGATCGTATATCTCGCTTTTTTATTCACTCTTTATTCACTTTCCAATCAGAATTCTCAGTATTTTCTAATGGATGTCTCACTTTTCCAAGAAGATTGCTCATTTTTTCAGTTGAATTTTTGCATTTTTTCTCAAATTATAATGTGAACGTCTCACTTTCAAAAACAAAGTGAATAAAATTTTGTATACATTTTGGAAAATAAACGAGATACGAAAAACAAATAATTCTTCTCACTCAAAAATTACATTATACAAGTATAGGGCATTTACTCATTTTCTTCTCACTTTCCGAGTAGAATAGCGAGATAGACGATCAGGCCCTAAATAAGATTTATAATTTTATAGTGAGTGTTTTGAATAATTTTTCATGCAAAATAATTTAAAATTGAGTACCAGTGAGTAATTTTATTTTAAATTTTAGACTACATTTTGACTTCTTGACTCACTAAGTGCGTTTGAAATTTGAATATTTAAGGCTGCTTTAATAATAAAAACTTCAATACTTTTAAATGATAATTAAATTCTAATCGCCATCTAATTTACAATTTTTATGACATGAAAACAATATGGCAATAATTAAAATCTAAAATATCATCATATGAATTTTTATATTTTTATAACAACATACAATTATACACACACACATACAGCTAATGTTTTCCATTTACATAAAAGTACAATTCCACAAAACCCACCTTATTCTTTATTTCGTTTAACCTTTCCAATTTAAAGTTACTTAAAATTTATTCAAAATTTTTATTTTTATCTCTTTTACACAAATTTTTTATATTAAAGTTGTTGTTGTTGTTTTTTTCCGCGGAAATGTGCCCATCAAAATTACATTCAGGCTGTCAAGACCAAAACGATAACGAACGATAATTATTATCCTAATTTGGTTGAGTCATATATCCTTTTTGTGATTCCTTTTAATTTCCTGTTCTTTTTTTTTTTTATTTTAATGTTCTAATTTTTATAATTTTTATATTTTTATTTTTTATCTCTGCTTACGATTGTTCTTATAATAATAAAAAAATGCCTAAAAGGCTCAACAATTTCAATAAGAACAACGTTGGAAAAATGAAAGAAAGAGAGAGAGAGAAAAAAAAAAAGGACAGAGATAAAAAAGAAAAATTGAGACCGTCACAATAAAATGAAAATAATAAAATTATACAGAATGCGAAAATTAAAAAATAAAATGGGAAAAATTTTTAGGATTAAATTGAAATATAAAACTGGAAACCGCCTTTTGTTTTCATTGCACAACCAAAATGAAATAATTTTGTGGTTTAATAATTCTGG
The DNA here is from genome assembly GCF_029603195.1 of Condylostylus longicornis. Taxonomy (NCBI): domain Eukaryota; kingdom Metazoa; phylum Arthropoda; class Insecta; order Diptera; family Dolichopodidae; genus Condylostylus; species Condylostylus longicornis. The sequence goes on from NW_026577996.1 coordinate 7,837,186, forward strand.
CCAACTTAAAGTTAAAATTATTCTAGACTAGAATTGGTTTATGTGTTGCCATTCTACCAAAAAATTCTTAAATAAAAAATGAATTCATTTCGCTTCATTCCGTTTTTTCAAATCGTTTCAGTTTTAAAATGAATTGCTTTCGTGGTGAATAAATAAAGTCTTACTGAAAGTTGGAAATTTACCACTTTTGTTTACTTAACGGAACAGAGAGAATGAAAGAATTTTGAAAATGAGAAAATTATTTCAAAATCAAATCATTTTTGTTTCTTATTCTTTCAAATTTCATTTATAAATGATTTATGTAATTTATACCGGTAGAAACTAAACAATTGTGAATGATCTTTTTTCAAACTCTTATCGAAAAGAGCATAATTAAGAGAAAATTTCAACTCATCCAGTTTATTTATAGATAAAGAGGGAAATTGAGAAAAGAAATAGGGAAATTTATAACTGTTCCTTCTTATATTTTAAATTTTCAATAAAATGTTATATAAAGTATATTATATTGTGAATGGTAATCTAAAATCACAATGATTTTCAGTTTGTATTTATAAAGAGAAAATATATACCACTATAAATGGAAGGGATATTTCTCTTTCCTTTTTTTTAAAACCCGCAGTTATTAATTATAATTTTTTTTTAAATTGCTTTTTATTCTTTTTTTTTTTGTTTATAAGCTTGAATGTTCTCTTTTTATAAAAGAGAAAATAAAAATCAGTATATTTTTAAAAAGTTCCCCTTTAAGCAAGAATTCCCTTTTATGTTTTCCGTTCAAATTTTGTTTCAGCGAACTAAAAAAATCATGATTTTTAATGATTATAATGATAATGATATCAAAATGATAATAATTATTAGCAATACCGTTGGCTATAATATATGAATATGCTATCATAAATACGTAAATCATAAATTCTTTCTCATTTTCGCCTATAGTCTCTATACAAAATATATGTAAAAATATATAAAGAGATAATTTTAGGCAACGGCACTGTATAGATAGGTCATTAAAATTTAAGGAAATAATTTCATATGTGGGAATTTTTTCAAAATTTAAATAGAGAAAAGCTATGAAAGCTCACAGAAATATAAAAGAGCAATTGGACTAACTGATGTACTATTTCGAACGGTTATCAAATATTCTAGAACTGCAAAATTTGAGCAGTAATGTAGCTCTAAAATTTTAATAGAACATTGTAAAATAAGGAAATATCTGACGTTAAATAAGCTGTTTAGCTTACTAAACAAAATTGTTGATATTATGACATTTGCATATTATATTCTATGGAACTTATATCATGACGCCCTTATAAACAGCATAGCTTAAATATGAAAATAAATTTTTTGTGATTGGATTCCAGATATAGTGTAATTTTGTTTTGTTAATTTCACTATACAATTGTGTGTATAATAAAACAAAATGTCCTTTTTAATAAAAAGTTGAAAGCGGGTCATTGTTTTTCCATATTTTTTTTTGTAATTAGATTACAATTAAAATCTCAAAATAATTTATTTGCTTAAAAATTATTCAAAAATTTTCATCCCTCTTTAAATAATCGGAGTGAATTTATAAAAAAATTAATGTTAATAATTGCGTTTTAACTTAATTTTGTGTTGCAATTTACAATATACACCACTATTGAGATGGGATGAAAAATATAGTGGTAATTATGTGAATAATTATAAAAATATATTTTTTAGGTTCTTATATGACTGTTATAAATTAAAAGTTCGTTAAATTAGGAAATTGTATGAGAATTTATAATAAATATTCTCTCGGTTACCCCAATCTTATACTCAATTATTTTAATTGAATTAAATATTATTTTTTGAAGTTAATAATTAACCAACCAGGTATAAAGTAATTAATCAATTATAACTGTGAAAATTTTAATTTAATTTTCACTATATTAATTACATATTAACGGCAACACTTAAAAGGAAATGAGAAGCAGCAATACTTACTTATTATAGAAGGACGCGTTGCGTGTCAAAAATTTGCTTAATTGATGATTTGAATAGAGAAACATTTTAAGTAAAATTCTACAAGTTGTTAATGGGCAGTTTGTTGGAACTGTATATGAAATATATATGAAATATATACAGCTCCAACAATGACAGAGTATTGTAAATTTGACGAGCGCGAGCAAATTAAACCATTGGCATTCGTGTGTATATCAACCAGTGATTTGACATTTCTCTCTCTTACATGAAATGTCACTAAAATAGGATTTAAATTTTGGAACATCAGAATCGTTGACGAAGCAGAAAGAATGAGATTCCTACTTAAATTAGGAAGTGTACTTAAATTGGCTTTTGTTTTTGTAATAAATTTTAAAAAAAATTATTTTATTAATTTATAATATGAGAGAGTAAATAAAAATTTTCTCAATAATTTCAAAATTTCCCACATTAAATCTAATTTTGGTACAAAAATTTATTATTGTTTTAAGGTGACAACCTTCTGCTATTTGAAAAAAAAATTAGGTACACCTTAATATTTATCCTCTTCTTGTAATAATTTTGGTATTTTTAATTTTATTTAATCATATAAAAACACCAAAAAAAAAAAAAACAAATCTCTGAACTTGAAAGGGTCATAAAAATTTTCTAATAAATTTCATTTTTAATATACGAAAATAATTTTTACATAACCTATAAAATGAACACAGTAAAGGGTACATAAACCGAATAGACGCGGAAAAAGGATGTGAACAATCACATAACACTTGTGAATTTACAATAAGTTGTACCAACATAAAAATCATATAAGTATATAATATAGAACCAAAATTATAAGGAGCAGACTATATTGGAAATTAAATACAAAACCGCAGAACAATCAAAACGGAAAATATTTTCATTATTAAAAGTACTTATAGGAAAAGAGAAGGAAATATAAAAATTAAATTCCTAAAATAATTTTATTTCAAAATCATTATTACGGTAGGTACTTACTTCTATACGTACAACTACATGAGATTATTAGAGGGAAGTATAACAATAGCAAAATATGACAGCAAGACACCTGTGATTAGGTAATTTTTATTGTCCTCGAACTCCTTCTTGTATATACCTCGAACTCGAACTCCTGCTTGTATATACCTACATATATGTATGTATATGTACATTTGACTTTATGAGTTTTCGTGATAAAACTTAATAGAATTGTTAAACACCAAACAATATAAATAACAAATAATTTTATGCATGTGAATGAATGTCTGTGTATAAAATACAGTACGAGACATTTAAATCTAAAACGTTATTAATAATTTAAGTAGAGTTTACGAATGCAGTTCGAATTATATGCATTGGCGAGAAAGAACGATTCCTGATCGGCTGTTCTTACAAGATCGAATTCGACAAAATTGACTTGCAGTTCTTTTATGCATATCATCATGGAATTCAGAATTCGAATATTCGTTTTATTATTATGATGCACAAGTGTCTAGGTTTATTTGAATCGATCGAGAATTTTAAATAATAAACATGAGGCGAATTACACCATAAGACCATTGCTTGTGAATAATTTGTGGAATAAAAGTTTTAAGAATAATTTTTTTTATAAAATCACCAAAAATAATTTTGCCACCTGATGTTACCAGACAGTAGACGATTAATTGGTAAGAATTTTCTAAAACTTGTAATAACCGATTATTATTTTGAAAAAATAATCGAATGATATCAGAGTATTAATGAAGCCTCTTCTGTTTCTTTATGAAATTTTAATCCTTACTGAATTAAACTGAAAATAATAAACATGCTGTTACTTCATGTATAACCACACTACATAAATTGAAATACAAGCACTCATATATTGAAAATTCCGTTATTAATTTATATTGGTTGTACAGGCTGTTCTTTGGCATACATGCTTTGAAAACCTTTGGAATTCTTCAGCTCTTCTTCAATTCCAAAAATTTTCTATTGTTCTAGTTCAACTGAATTCAGTTTTGATCTCAAATTTACGAATTGAATTTAGAGCATTATTTTAAATTTTAGCGAACTGCATAATTTTTATTACCTGTAGTGTACTCATATATTCTTGTTCACGTTTTTATTATACCGTTATATGAAAAACTCTCATATTTTCATATTTAATTTCGACTTGTCGTCATCATTATATTGTTGTCTTCATGTTGTGCAACAGTTGGTAGTTATTTTGTTTTTAGAATTTCGTGACTGAATGCGTGTTAAAAGTTGTTAGAAATATTTTTGTTTTGTTTTGTTTTTTAAATATTTTCATAATCGGAAGTTTTCCATTAAACCATTATTATTAACTCGTATATTTATAAGAGAAAAAGGGTTTAAAATAATAACAATAATAAAAAAAATTGATAAAAACAACAACAAGAATAGCAACTGTAAATGAAAAATTTTCAACTTTAATCAAGGGTGGAAAATATTATTTAAGCTTTTATGATTTAATGATCGTTCTAAAATAATAAAAAATTAATAAAAAAAAAAGAATGGAAATGGTATAAAAAGTATTAAAAATGTTATTGTTGTTACCTTTTTTGAGTAGAAATAAAAATTAATCACTTTTAAAAGTGAAATGTAAAATAAAAACGAAAGGAAGAACAAGAGTATACAAGGAAGCAAGACGGAATGAGAGGGAAGTATAAAAGTAAATTGTGTTATGCCACCTTAACTTTTCTAACACATACGATACGACGGTATATGCTGTAAGAATTTAAATTAGAAATGTGAGAGTACTTTTACTCTTTAAATTGAGTTTTAAATTTATTTATGAAAAATTTTTTCCCCCCTGTTTTTAGGAACAAAAGCTGCAAAAGCACAAACAGAGAAGAATAATTGATTGAGCGTTTTTTTAATTGAGAGATTCAAAAATATTTGGAAGAACAAAGTAAGTATCGCATTTTTCCACTCTATTCTTTTATGTCTAGACTATATTTGGGCTTAAGAGAATTAGGCAAATAAGATGCAAAACCCTATTTCTAAGATTCATGTATAGCAATGATGAAAATGCTATCTGATGGCTTTAATTTGAACAAATTATGTATAGAATAAAAAATTGAAATTTTTTATAGAACTAAAAATTTCCTTATTTAATATGGGAGCCTAGCCTGTGGCCTTCCCCATTGGCCTATACTCAAAGGTTCGTTTTTGTTTGCGCTCTTCAGACATGCGTGCTAACTCTTTATTTCTTACATTAGTTTGGTAAAAATTTCATAGGATAAGTTTTTACTAGCTCTTTCAAAAAATGTTTGATTGAAGCTTCTATCTTTTTTACAATGGAAATAATAAGCAACAAAAAACATGGGCAAGTATAGAAATTTCTCGAAAATTCGTTTAAATCCATGTATTTCAGAAACACTTGAGATATGGAATTCACTCCAGAACAAAAGGTTTACTCATTTTTGATCCTCTATATACTAATAGTATATACATATATCGCTGTATACCTTTCTCAATCACTATATACCATGTATACTCGTATATATCCGAAATGGTGATCTCTAACATTTTTTGATTTAAAAATGAAATTTTCATATAATTTTCGTAATCTTTTTTCTTTTACAAATTCCACACATAAAAATCGGTTCTTCTTTGTCCCAATTGGCACTCACATCTGAACAATTTTAAACCCATATAACAGCAGACACATGCAAAACCAATATTATACCAGTTTTCTTTAAAATAATTAATAAATAATTATAAAATTACAATTAATACAAATAAATTTTACTAATCTGCCATAAAAAAATTGGCAAAATTGATGATACGCGCTCCATCTATTGGTATTTTATTAAAATATTTTGGAAGGTATTCAATATGCCAATTTGTTTTTCCATCTAATATACAAGATTAATCAAATTTAATGTTCTATAATAATTACAAATTAATTTTTTTTTCTTCATTTTTAATTAACACTTTATTCATGACTAATAATTATTATACTAATTTTATTTTACCTTTAATTGAAATTAATTAATTTTTGAACTTTTGTTTTTGTGTTTTTTTTTTTTGTTTTGTATTTGAATTGAGAATATAAAAGATAATTTTTCATTCTTCTCTTTATTATTGTGTTATATGCTATCATTTGTTAGACTTTACTTGAACATAAATTACTGTTATAATGTAGAAAATATTTATATACATGTATGTATGTATGTGTCATATAACAAAACAAATGAAAACACTTTTACATAGATATATTTAAAGGAAGTAAATGAGGCTAAAATAATATGATTTCAGGATATTTAAAAGAAAAGAATTGATAAAGAGAAATTTATTGAAGCATTATGTATATACATATACCTGTATATATATTTCCCGTTACCTATATACAATACGAGTATAAAAATATTTTAGCAAAATTAAATAAATAAGGATAATTACTCATTCTTTATAATTCAATGTTTAATTAACACTATCTCTGATTATAATTATCTTAGATAAACAAACCATATTGTACCCACTGGAACTGTGTATACAATAAAAGAGAGAGAAAAATTTTTTATATAAGATTTTTCTTAAATCATCCTTGCCTAAATATATGCAATTAATTTTTAATATAAATTTTCTTATATTTAAAAAATTGTGTGGTGGATGAAATTTTGTATTTGTTCATGACATTTTTTCTGACAGGAACAAATATTTTTTATTTCTTTAATTATAATTTCCCCATTAAATTTACCTACATTTTATAAATGAAGAGAAATCCTGAAAAAAAGTCATAAAATGAGAAACCCATACAGTTAAAATTTAATAATTTTCTCTGTTTAGGATTTTGTTAGGAAAATAGTGTTTATGGCTAAGATAGAGAACAATGGTACTTTGGATTAATTGTAGCATTCAGCAATAGAAAATTACATTTTTTTTTTAGCTTTTACTGTTATTTTCTTTAACAGCTATTTAGTGAGTGAGAATAATGAGAAAAAACTAAAACTTCAAATTATAGAAATAAAAACTTCAACTGAGAGAAAATAAAAAATTAATGCTCTTGATATTCTAAAATTTTCGAAAATATTTTAAAGCAATTCGAAAAAAGAACGCTCAAACCATCCGAATTGAATTAAATCGAAACGTAAAATATTTTTTCCAAATTTAAAATATTTTCTGTGATAAAGGGAAATTTTGGAAATTATTTTGAGCTTTTAAAATTTAAATTGATTTTTCACATATTTCTCATTTATTAATTTTTTTTTTTTGATTCGGGAACGTAAATTTAATCGAAATCATAATATTGAGAATATTGCTATCAACTTTATATAATTTTAGAAACCTTAAGATTATATTACGGAGAACTGTATACAACAAAGACAAAGGCGAATTCAACAAATCTGATTTATAAGGTTTCTTAAGTTTTCATTCTATTTTCTTCATCTAATAATCATTTTCACATGGATAATTTCAAATTTTAATAATAATTCCAAATAATAAATTTTTAATACCAAAAAATATTTTTAAATAATTTTCAATGAATTTTATGTAGCGACACATAAAACACACCTCGTACACTAAACAAAAAAATTATTTAATAATGTTAAAAATTTGTTTTATTTTTTATTTTTTTCACCATATTCACCCATATTTTATTCCAATCTCAAATTATAATAAAAGAAATATGTTGAAAATCATAATCATTTTTCCTATTGTTCAATATTTAAGCTCCTCTTCAAATATAAATGGAATATTCCAAATTTATTTATATTTTATTTTTTCCTTAACACATCCTTCAATTTAATATCCTTAAATATATATGTATTATATATGGGCTAAATATTTTATTTTTCATACAATAAAGAAAAAAAAAAACAATATTAAATAAGAAAATTTTTAACGCTATATAAAAAGTTTATTGACCAAAACAACCATATATTACATGTGTATAACAGAAATATCCATATAACACTTACATAATATTTTCATATATTTATTAACAGAGAACGTATTTCTTTTGTTATACTTTGTATTACCATTAATAGCTTTGACAACCATATTGAATAAAAATTTTAGCCCCTTATAAATATAGAAATTCAATGATTTATGAATTTTGTAAGGATTTTCAATCAAAAAAATATTCTCACGAAGAAAAACGAAAATCCTACTTAAATAGGATGAAAATTTCACTGTTGCTTTTAAGGGTATATAGGTGAAATGGGTAACATTTTTGTATATATACATATACATTTACAGTATATACATACATGGATATTAAATTTTGAGGTAGAATTTTGGGATAAAATTCAATATTTTTATTATTATTGTTTTCATATTATGTTTATTGTCCACCTATACATATATATTACATAAAATCCCATAAATTATTAATTTTTAGCACCTTTGTATATAAAAATTATTTAACAATGTAAATAATTTTATTTGGTCGTGTGTAAAATATTTAAAAGAAAAATCTGATGTGATCAGCTCATAACCGACCGCAATGTATATTGTCTAATTTACAGACAGACAGATCGGTATACCGACATCTCTCTGAAAATAGTTTATTTACACTTTTCTACTATAAAGAAGTGTGTTTCCACCGAAAAATCATAATTATCAAAAATATGAAATTTGAATTAAAAGAGCTAGAACTCAAACAACTCAGAGCAACTCAAACAATTCTTTTTCTCTCTTCATAAAATGTTTGTTAATTAATATTGAATTTTTGCCTCTAATAAAAAAGAATTACAAATTTCGTCTGTATTTCATCATATTTTTCAAACTGAAACAACGCTTGCTTTTAATTTTTTTAATTTAAAAAATTTTTCTGACATTACTCAAATTATGATGACATTTTTCATTACAATAACGATCGCTCCATAATTACTTCTCACAAGTTGCTCATCATTTCTGTAGTATAACAGTATGAGCGAATTTTTTTTGTTTATTAAATAATATTTAACGCAGTTTCTCATGAGAAAAATTTAACGGTCCAAATAATTTTGTAACTATAACCACAATTTACTCACATACAAATATATTTTAATATTCTCATTTTGTTTTTTTATAGAGAAAATTTTTAAAATTATCATTTTATTTTTAGAATTTTAATACTTTGCACACGCAATATCAAAAAATGTTTATCACTCTATTAAACTAATCTTTTGAGAAAAAGTTTATTTTCCTCTCTCCTATTTGTTTGCTTCCTACTATCACGCTAAATTCTCTTTATACAAGAATTCTAATAAAGTTCAAAATTTTATTGAATTTTCTTTTATATTTTTTCTTCGTAGAAAAAGTCTTATTATTATACGATCAGCAACAACTTATAAAACTGTTTTAAAATGAAAAAAAATGGCAAGGACATAAAGCTATAAAATAAAATATAATAATAATAATAATAAAAAAAGTACTGTTATAACAGTAATGTGATTTAATCCGCAATTTCCATTTAAAATTTTTTTTTCTTATTCCAAACATTTTCAACTCAATTCTCTTACCAATTATACCAGTAATTTTAAGTTTATTTCATTTTTATTTTTTATTTTTTCATTTGTGTGGTGTGCGGTTACAAACATACATACATACGTCATTATAAAATTATCTCTTACTTATATATTGTTAAGAAATTTTTTGAAAAATAAAAATTTGTTCTCAATTTAGTGATAGCTTAATTTTCTTTCTATGTCCTTTATACTGCTAATTCTATATGACCCGTTAAACTTAATCTACTGCAATTGAAAAATTCTTTAAAATTAAATTTTATTTCAGTTTCCTTGTTATACGATACACACAATATAACATGTTTTGATCCCATCACATTCATATAACATTTTTATTATTTGAAATTCTTATTCTCCTTTCATCATTTTTTTTTTCATTAAAAAAAAAAAAATTTTTATCAAATAAAATGAGTATTTTTCATTTTTTTTTTCTCAGCATAATTTTCTGCTCTATTTCTTTTTATAACGGGTTTTTCAATAAAATTTCCTAATAATATGTTCCCTAATTTTTTTTAACACAATAAAAATTTATTCTCGTTTTATTGCCGCTCAGACCTTGAAGCATTTAACAAATAATTGCTCTCTTTCAATTTAGTGTTCATATTAAGAGAGAGAGAGAGAATCATATGACACCTCGCTAAAGCATCGTTATAAAGCATTTACTCGTAAGTTGACATTCCTGCGACAGCGACAATAAATTTGATTTCAATATTTTGTTTATCATGTAGCATCGGTTCAACTTTTTTAAGCTCAATATAATTGCACTCTACTCAATTTTTGCTCAATTTTAATAATCTAATTTTTGTTTTCAAAATTAAAAATGACATTTTATCATTCAATTGAGTAATCGTACAGATATTTAATTTTTCAAAACTTTATGCTACCCAGTATTGCACGCCACAGCAATTACTACTAACAGTTCTAGCAACAGTTGCTGTCGTGGTGTTGCAGTTATGTGAACAGCTTATTATATAATGGTAAAATATGAGTGAAATTTTCCTACTTCTCTCTTTCGATGTCGTATATTCTCTAAATTTATATTTTCCATTCTATAATATCGTTCATTTCTCCAAAATTATATTAGTTTCTTAAGAAAATTATCTTTTATTTCATTTAAAATTCAATTTGGAACTCATATTTTTATCATATTGAAAAATCCTATACACACACATGCATACACATAATTTCTTATATAAACTTTATCTACTTGACTAGAAAAGATCATCATCATGTTCCTGAAAATGTCTATAAAAACTAAATGAAAAATAACCTTCTGGAAAAGAAAAAGCAAAAGAGAAAATGTGGTAAATAGAAAAAAAATTATTCACAAATCAAAGCGTTTCTTCTCTTCTTTCTTTTTTCATCTTATTTGACTTTTTTTTAACTTTATGTCAAAGGAAAAAATAAAAACATTCTACAATTTACTTTTACTTTGACATAAAAATATTCTCTGACACACAATGTACTTGTATAAATATAAATGCGTAATAAAATAAGGTTTATATGTCAAAAAATGTAGAATGAGTGCATGTGTGAATGTAAATTTTGTATATGCGCTAATATTTTGAACTATTTAATATTATGTACACCTCAACCTTTACTTATATACTTGGACTTGCCTAGATTAGAATTTTTAACAAAAAATATAAACTTATGTTTCAGTTTTTGGTTTACTTTCAATTTTCTATACACGTAAATTTTACCCTCTCCCTCTCACTAATACTACAATATATACTGTTATAACACTAAAATCCACTGAACATCCTAATTTTTTTAAGGATAATATGAATTTACACAAAAAAAACATAATAATGGAAAAAAAAGGAAATCCTAATGGAAAAACGTGACCTATTCGAAAAGAAAATTTTATCTAGATAAAAAATAACAAATCAAAAGTATCAAATGTGTGTGCCTTCATCAAAGTCTTTAAGCAGTCTTTTTCTTTCTTTTCTCCTCATTTCCTTAATATATGCATATTAAAAGAAGTAACAAAACAAAAAAAAAGAGAGTGAGAGGAATAAAAAGAAAATGAGAATTTTTATTTCAAAACTGTAAAAATTTCGTTTGCAATGTTAGCGGTAAAATTGTACGTGTAGCAAAAACACATTTCTTAAATTATCAATTGCCATTAAAAAAGAGCTATAATTTTTTAAAATTATTTATCCCTTTCAGTATATTTGACGAATGCACTCATATTTGACGAATGTACTCACATTTAACGAATGAGACCCGTTGCACTAAAATCAAAAATGTCAAAATTTGATAATACGGGGTATTGTGGTAAGTGATTCAGAAAAAAATTTTATTAAATATATATTGTACAAAGCTTAAATAGCACAGATTTTGTATTACTAAAATCAAATGAGTTTTAGTAAGGTGAAGAGAATAAATTTATTAGAAGGCTACCCGGAATTTTGATCGAGACCGTAAACTTACACAAGAAATTTTATATGTGAACAAAATTCTGAAAGAAAAATTTAGTGAAGAGAAAAAGAGAAAATTATTTTAGTGAACACAAGAAGTCAACTAGTATGCGATCGTTTAGCTAATATAAAAATTAATTAATATTCAAGTACTTTTGTGGCCGTAAAAATTTTACAATGTCTATGGCCATTTAAATAAAAATATTATTTAAGATATTTTAAATATGGATAGGAAGTTAATTGAGCAAATTTCTAAATATTAAGAGAAGAAGCTCATATACTAATCAATAATATTGAGAAAATGTATTTTACGGGAGCGAGAGATATAGAGAGAAAAAACTTAATGTTCACTTCAGAAACGTCACATAAAAATTAATTACAAATACCTTGTTTTAGTTCGGCCAATAAACACTTAAAATCTGTTATACATTATTAATTTCCTTAAATAGTTTTGTATTATACCAAATATATTAGATCATATTATACTCGTATAAATTGCCAAAAACATTTAGAGATAATAAAATAAAAATTTCCTTGATTATCAAATTTGATCTCACAAAAAAGAATAATAAGAAAAACAAGAGCACAAAAAAAAAAAAACAAAATTGCATGAAACGAAAACTGAATTTATATTTTGTTGAAATAATGATTTGGGAGAGAGAGGAAGAGACAAAATTTGTCAACTTGAAAATGAGACAAAGAAAGAAAAGTAAGAGAAAAAATCATAATAAAGATCCACAAATATAAAATCCAAAAATATATTTGAGAATTTTATATGAGAAACCTTTTATTTTTGTAACTGAGTATAACAAAACAAAAAAAAAACAACAAGAACAGTATTTATGTACTGTGAAAAAGGATATTTGTGAGCACACATGTCTATATACATATATATGAGTTCGAGTAAGTTTATGCATTGTTGAGTGCTGGAGATGAAATATTTGGATTCTGAGATGAAATTTTAATAAAATATTTTTTCTTTTTATTGTTTTTCCCTTAACATGTTCTCTTTCACTTTATTAGATGTCAACAGTTAATTTTCAATGATATTAGAACTGGGCACCGAGAATGTTAATAAAAAATATTATGTTATATGTAAGTGTAGTATAAGAAAGAGCAAAAAAAAATAAGAAAAGCAGAAAAAATTTCCTACAATTTTTGTTTTTTATTTTTTTTCTTCTCCTAAATTCATTCTACTATATAAATTCTAATTTAAAATGTAAGGGACTTTTACTATTTTTATTCTCCACATATTTTTTTTTCTTTGTGTTATACTCATTTCTTTTAAGAATACTTGTGTATAAAAAAAACCTTATTTTACTTAATAGCGATAAGTATTTGATAAACAGTTTAAAGAAAATAAGGTTGATATTTTTATACTTAGTTTAAGAATTTACACAAATTTACTATGCAGCACAAATTTTTAATAATTTTATTCTTAAATCTACTCTATTTCTATTCCAACAATATGAATGATAATTACAGCAGAGCCTTCACAATTCGAACCTTATAGCTCGAAAATCTCGCTACCTCTAAGTCATATAAGAGTTCCCTTAAATATTTTCATAACTTTTTTTTTCTCTTAAACTCGAAATCTCCATAACTCGAACTGTTTTAGTGTTCCCGTGCGACTTCGAGTTATAGAAGTCCCACTGTAATTACAAAATTTTATAAACAAAAAATTTTGAACGAAGCTTGCGAGAAATGTTGAAGCTGCCAATTTAAATAGAAATTTTGTCATCTTGCAGTACAACATTCTTATATGTGTGGTGAATTTTTTAAAATTTATTTCAAAATTTTTTAATAATTTATAAAATTAATTGCATTTAAATTAAAAATTAAAAATATTTGTTATACATATGAAAAATGTATAACAAATATTTTAATTTGATAAAAAAAAATCAAAAATTAGTTTTAAACATTACAAATGACACAGAAATTAATAATGAAAAGAAGTAAAGTAAATTCAAAATTTAAAAGTTTTAACTAAAAATATTGCATATCAATAGGCGAACCGAATAAATCAACCATTCTTGCTTTTAAATGTTAAAAATAGCCAAGCTAATATTTAAATTTTTTTTTTTTTTAAGATTTCTTGAATAACAAGTACAATTATTAAAACTCTGAAAATTCTATACAATTATTGAGACCCTATTTGCTATAGTAATTTTCAAGTATTCATAATAATTTTTAATCACGGAATTTAATTACGGATTCTAAATATTTAATATTTTCATAATTCTTTTAATCATAATAATGTAGACTTTTAATTTTAGAAAATAAAAATGGAATACTCCAGACCTTATTTTAGGCAAAAGAATAGTGAAAATCATTAAGACCTTCAATTAAGTAAATTTAGTAATTTTCAAAGTTCCTGCGATACTTTTAATTTAATTGTTGTAATTTTCGTATAAATGAACTACATATTACAAATTATAAGTAAAAACTAATTTGAAAATTAATAAGGAAAAATCGGAATTAGGTTTCGGCAATATTGTACTACAATTAAAACAGCAGAACAATTGCTTTATTCAATTTTAAACAATTGGAAAAATAAAATCAAATAGCTTATTGAAAATAATGTTGTAATTCTTAAAATAGCAAAAATTAAAGAAAATTTATTAATTTTGACAAAAGTACTAATAATAGCAGCAATTTTGAATCGCCACACAATTATTCACAGTGTCGTTTTTAAGCTAAGACCATTCGTGAATAAGAGAATAAAATACAAAAAAAACTTTCTCAAATAAAAAGTTTTATGTTACGGCACAGCACCTAGTTTACTTTAATATTCCATTGGAATGCAATCTTTTTAAACTTTATCCCTCTTAGAATAATATTTGAAATTTTAATATCCTGGTATTCTTATATATATCATATAACAGTAGGCATATGTAGAAGTAAGTATATAAAATGAATATAGGAAATGGTTCAAATATTTGTGAACCTTTCTGTCATAAAACTAAAATTTATTTTTTCTTTTACTTTCATGAATAAATTTTCCCCCTTTTTGAATTTTTCATTTTTACGGTACAGGAATTTTCTTACCCTTTTTTTTTTTGGAGAATATTTCAATTGACATTTCTCTTTTTTTTTTTGTTATACAAAATACATATGTTTCGAAAAAGGATAAATTAGTTTTATTTTTCTTTTGAGTTTTTTTATTGTTTTCCATTTATATGAGCTCATTTTTTAAAGGGGTCCACAGGTAAAATGAATTTTCAAATTTAGGTGACTTTTTGTACTTCTTACATGTTTACATTAAAGAAAATTTTATACAATAAAATTTACAATTTTTTTTTTTTGACCGAAATTCATTTTAAAAAATATCAAAAATTTTGTATTGTATAATTTTATTTTTATGTTTAAATTTCGAAGAAATTATAAGAATACCAAATTATTGGAATTGATTTATTTATATCGAATTATTTCAGGTATTGTGGAAGCTGTTAAGAGATTGTTTAGAAAAAAGTAATTTGTGTCGAAAATTTGTGCCTTATTCAAGCTTACTGTCCAGCTAATTTAGTGTGAGAGAAATGAAAATCAATTTGCTGTTAGCACATTTAATGATTTAATCGCCATGAAGGTAAATATTCCACGGTTATTTTAATTTTCTCTTATATGTTCCCTCTGCTACTCAATATTAATCTTTTGACTAAAATCCATATGAATATAAGCATTATTACAGTATAACAGTTATTTTTGTTTTAATTACATTATGGTGCCAATTATTATAATTCGTTATACTAGAGCAGTTTTTTTATCCAAGATTTTTTCTGTCATTTATAGTTTAAGAGAACATTTGCAACTTAAAAGAATTGAGTTGTAAAAAGAAGAATTTATAAAACGATTTTTAAAATTGTGTAAGAAATATAAAATATAACAGTTTAATTAATTTCAAATTGTTTGTCAAATTTATTTGCCATGTTTTTACTTTTTATTTTACTCGTAGTGTGCAGTTGGGGAAGCTTCAGAAGTTGACTTGTCTGAGATTAACTGGAGCAATGAGGTCGGCTCCTATCACTACTCTGGTGGCATTTGTTGGACTGCCATTGTTGCACCTATACATTGTGCGAGAAACTTAGCTACTAACCAACTGACTTTTTACTGGCAATGATGTCGTAGGGAAAACTCTGTTCAATGGCACTCATAATTCTCGCCGAAAAGGCTGATTGCATTGACCAAAGGGGAGAAGTTCCTTTGTTCATATCTTTCTCCAATAATCCACAAACTACAAGTTACCCCTAAGTTTATGCAAGCAAAACATAGTTTGATGTTTTCGGTAAAACTTCGAATTTTTCTTTAACCTATTCAATTATCAAAATACTTCAATTTCATACACATTCCATCTTCTTATATAATTATTCAAAATTTCAAGATAAAACCTTCATAATACCCGAAAATAAATATTTTCTTTTTGAACATTAATTATCCTTTTTGAATTTTAAAATATATTTGTAGATATGCTCATGTTGTGTGATGTTGTTCATTTCTAAAATTCAAAAATAAATTGATAAAGATGAAAGCTATCAAAATCTTGTACAAAATTTTTATAACAAACAAGTCTCCTACCTTACACATGTACCTATATAATTGGTACAATTTAAGTTTTAATGTTTTAAAAATTGTTCTCCTCTAAAATCTTGTTCTCCTCTTTTATGTACCTACACATTTATTTTAAGATTTTTAAAAGATTTTGCAATTAAAATTTTGTATACGATAACAGGGGATTTCTTTTATCTTCGTTTTTTGTTTTTGTTCGCTTTTTATATTTTAAACCTATGTTCGTCTCAAATAATAAGAGACAACAATTGTGTAGTACGAAAAATTTTAAAAACGTTCTTAGAAATTTTCTTTAGAATTAAACAAAATTTCCCTGTACTTAAGTATAGAAAATTACCTATATACATACATCTACACACCTACATTAAAGAATATTTTTTTTTTTGTTATACACGCATTAAACTTTTATTTTGTACACAAACCTTGTACAAATTTTCTAATTATCTCATTTAATTTTTAAGCAGTGTTTTCGTTTTGCTGTTTTGGCGGTAGTTCTATTCCTTTTCAATTAAGTTCCATATTTATATTTTTAATATCAAATCTTAATAGTGAGAATGAAATGGAAGAATTTTATAATTCATCTTCTTAGCAAATAAATTTGGTCAATTTATGTTATAAAATGTGAAAGAAAACGCTTTTAAATTTTCGCTCTGCATGCAAAGAATGGTCACAAAATTACTTTTAATTAATTCAACTGCTTGTAACTGGAACTAAGAGTAAAGAAAAATCTACTGCTTTCCTAAGAGAAATACTGTTTTTGTGCGAACTGATCTACTGCCAATTTAAAATGTAAAACGATTACACTATCTCTAAGCATCAAACATTAAAGAGAATTTCTTTTAAATGAGCTTTAGTACCTAAACTCCTCACCTCCTCCACGTTTGCATGATAAGAGAATGTATAAAAAAGAAAAACTAGAGTGGGCTGCTTAAACTAAAATTTAATTGCGAATATAACATAAAATGTAAACAATTATACATATATAATAATTTGTTATATAAATATATGCGTAGAATGTAAGCAAGCACAATGTTTCAGATTTTTAGAAAAAAAGTACACTGGAGAAATTTTCATTTTCTCTTGAGTTTATTTTCTCTTCTTTTATTTTTGTTTTTCTTCTTTTAACTCTAATAAAAGACACCAGAGTTCTTGTATTAAAGAAATAAAAATGAGAAAATATTAAAACTTAAATTTAGAAATAAAAATAACTTTTTTTTTTCTATTCTAACTAAATTTAATGGAATTTCTTCGAGAAAAAAAAATTTATAACAAGAAAAGAAGAAAAGGGTTTACTACTTTTCTGTATATTTGTCTTTTAGTTTAGAACATAAAAACGATAGAGAGAAAGCAAAATACAATAAAATCACGCTGCAACCCTTTCTCGCTCTCCCCCTCCCCAAAATTTCTTCCCAACTTAATACATACGTTAAAACATAGAAAAAAACGCTACAAATACAATCAAATAAAACAAAAGAAAAAAAAAGAGGTTATAAAGGTGAAGAAAAACTGCTTTAAGCAACTAAAAACTACTAAGCACGAAAAAAAACGACAATAAAGAATAGAAAAACAAAACATAATGAGCCCCTAGGGTCCCATTCATTTAAAAAGCTATAAAAGGCAACTTAAAACATGTTTATGGAATGAACAATTATTTAATGATTTTTCGACTCGGTCCGTACATATACATTACAAAACTGTCATATATGTAAAACTGTTATACGTATATAATTCAAACTGTTATACATATGCTTTTCTTTTTCAAATCAAGTATACGAATTTAAGAAAAAAATATAAAAAAAAAAAATTTTATAGTTTAAATAGAAAGATTTTCTTTTCTACTAAATTTAATAATTAAATTTCTACTTCAATTATTTGTGTGTGTTTCAGAAAATTTTGTATGGTTTACAGTTTGTATGCATTGGCAAGCAGAATATGAGTACAAAACTCTTTACTGGGAAATAATTGGATTTTTAACTAAAATTAACTTCTCTTATACAAATATTTTGTCTCGTTTTAATTTTGTCAATTTTTAAGAAATATATTGTTATATGAGAGGATTAATGTTTTTTCTCTCTTGCGTATAACAAATTGTTCTAATTACGATTTATTATACGCGTTTTCTAATAACAAATTATCCCTATACCTAATTCAACTATACTTTACCGTGGTTGAGTCCGAAAAGTTTTCTCTTCTCATATGCAAAAGTTATATGCACTATTATTATTATATTAAGCTCAAGCGTAAGTGAGAAAATATTTATCTCATTTGTTTTACTAATACAAAATTGAAAACTCTCTTTTGAATCTGTTCCCATTCGAATTTCTCAATTAATTTAAATATAAAGTATAAGCGTTTTAATTTCGAACAGAAAATATTAAAAAAAGATGGCGCTTCAAAGCAAATCTTATTTAAAATATTTTTGTGTACATATAATAAAAGCCGATTTAAAATTAATTTGAATTGCACCTACATACACACATACATGATTTTTAAATTATTTTCTTATAAAAAGTCTCAACATTGTTCTCAGAAATCAAGGCAATTTACAATTTATTTTTCAAAAATTTCTTTACTAAAAGCAAACATTATTAGAAAAACATTTTCTAAATTGAATTCTTCAACAACAAAAAAAAAAACATTCTTAATTATTTAAACAAGAGAAAAGAAAAATTTATAATTAAAAATTTCCAAGGTAATTTGTTAAAAACAGAAATTGCTTAAAATTAAATTTGATTAAGAAACAAAAAATCAGATACCAATGCTAAATTCTAGGCAAGCAAATAAACGCACACCTTAATTTGTAATAAAATAAATTTAATATTATATAAGAAATTGGTATACAGTGTGCTTCCTATAAGATGACAAATAATTTCAAGGATGATTTTGTTTTTGAGCTGCAGTCTGTTAACAAAAAATGTACCAGATTCTTTCTACATATAAACAAATGCTTATTGCTTCGGCGAACCATGTGGTATAGGGTAACCATTGGGGGAAATGTATGAAATTTGCATTTTTCACATGTTTTTTAAATATATTGAATAGGTTTTACTGGAAAAACGGTGAGCTCACATTTTAACCGAAAAAGAAATAATAACACAAATTTTCGAGAAATTTCGAGCTTTCTGAAAAAAAATAAAATGAAAAAAATTTTAAATTTGACGAGTTGTATCTCGAAAACTATGGCTCAAATCAAATTGATTGTAAGACTGAAAATAAAGAGCAATCGATCGCCTGTAAAACTAGCCCGCGATGTCTAGCCCCCACCCTTTTCCCCACCCCCTCCACCGACTCAATAACCACACAAATTTTTACTAAAAATTTATTTTTTTCCGCCTTATCCCAAACACTCTGTATATGTATATAGGTAATGGGTACTGGGATTGTTCTTTGGATTTTAACAAGAATATTTGTCAGGTATGCCATAAAATCACTTCGACTTTTTATTAAAAATTCATGATCTCAAATACATGAATAAAGGACATGAAATTAAATGGTATCTTGTGCCCTTCATTGATCGAATCGATTATAAAAAATAATTTTTATTCTATATACGTAAGGAAGAAAGGATATACAAAAAGAAAAAAAACTTTAAATTAAAAGTATATAATTTGATTTTTATCCTTTTCATGTAACAAAAGAGGATATTAAATTCCAAAAAAAAATTTTCATAACTGTTATATACAATATATATAACACATTATAGAATACACCAACATACATACAACACATGTTTGTACGTGTTCGTATATTAAAAGAAATTTTATGTAAATTTTTTCTCATTTTTTTCTTTTTCTTCTTGTTCTTCTTCTTTCAAAGGAATTAGTTATAATTGTTTACGTTTCATAGCTGTGTATGACACTAAAAATAAAAAATTTTTCTTTTAAAAAACTTTGATCCTTGGATCGCTTAATATCCAAAAATGAAAAAAAAAAAATAGAATTTTTAAGTTTTTTTCCCTTTAAGAGAATAATAAAATTCTTAAGAGAATTTTGTTATACAATATTTTTTTTTTGAATATTTCACGTCTTATGTATACCAGATTTACATAATAAACATATATGTATAACAAAAAATATATATAATATTATTGTTATATAAATTGCCCTTGGGTACATTTTTTAATCCTTAAATATTATTTTATTAAAAAGGATCAAACAAAAAAAAATGATTTTATTAATATTTTTTTTTGTTATTGTTTTGTGTTTCGCTCCTTTGCGATTAAGGTAGGATCAATAATTTTATTTGAAATTGAATTAACAATATAAGTTTTATATATATACGCATTAGTATATATGTATGTGAGTCCTTTTTATATTGGGAAAGGAAACAGTTTTATTTAACTATAACAAGGATATTTAATAATGACATTTCAATCTGTTATATGTTTTTCTTTTATACTGGTTAATATAAGTATGAAGGAAGAGGAACATATGGAAAACTTTTCATAAAAATATTTTATTTATGAAAATAATTTTTTTATTGTCAAATATTGGAAATATTAAAAAAATATTAACAATAAAATTTTTTTTTTTTAAATTCTTCTCGAAGATAAAAATTTGAAATTTATTGAATTTAAATTTATGAATATAAATTATTAAAAGAATTGTTCACAGGATGCTTTAAGTGTTATACAAAATTAAAATTGAACGGAAAGGAAATTATTCATTGTTTAGACGCAAGAAATGCTGTTATTAGATGGCTAAGCAAGATTGTTCTCATTTAAACATAGAACGAAAAGGAACAATTCGAAGTAAGTAGAAATCCGAATTTTGTATTCAGTCAGACATAGTTTAAATTAAGAGAATGTCTAAAATCTATGATAGTACTCTTATAAGTACCAGTAATACCAAGCTTACAATAATCAGTTATTTTTGGTCATACGAGTGATAATCAAATATTCAAGTTAGAGAAACTTTAAAAGTAAGACACTTTTAATCTATTTTTCTTAAATATAAATAAATCTATTTATTTAGATTAGTGTGACTGGTAACAGTGGTTTTTAAAGAAAAAATTTACTCAAAAAATATTCTCAATTTTATATTCGCTCTCGTTAATAAATATTATATTATAAATTTACAGGACTCTTTGAGTGTTTTACATAAAAATTTAATCATCCCATGTCAAGTTACAGTAACAGGGCTCGTATTTTAGAGAATTTTTTGCTTAAAATTTTTAACTCATTCTATAATAACCTGCTATAATAATTAAGTCATTGCCATGCACTCCAATTTCATCGAAAATTTTCTATTCATAAATATTTCGTTTTTAATTTTTTTTTTCAATTCTGGCTATATCAAATTTAATTTCAATTATAAAAATATTTTTAAATCTTTTATAATTTGAAAAGTAGCTATTCTAAAAGTTTTATTTTCTCATAATTTTTAATAAAATACAAAGAAAAGCCCTCCAGAATAGAAAAAAATATAAAAAAAAATTACTTTCTGCCGCCGCCGATAGTCTTCGTTTCTTAAAATATTTTTATTAAATTCAAAGTAAAAAAGAGTTTTCATTAAAAAAAATTCTTCCTAAAAAAAAAATTAAAATAAAATTTTTGTTGAATACAAAATAATTGAGAGCAAAACTAATGAAATTTATGCCGTAATTGCGAGTACAAAAGTTTTTGTAGAATATCAAAATATAAGCATTCATCTAATTGTATTCAGTGAACCTAAAAGTATGCAATTTTTGATATAATTTTCATAATCTAGCACAGTTCTAGATTATAATTCGCTTCTTAACGAGTTGACGGGCAGTTCGAGGCAAAACTTGGTTTGGATCCCCAGACATAGTGGAAATCTGGAGAACTATAACGATAGGACGAGTTTGCGAGACATGGAACGATCCTCGGGATTCTGCAACAATGAAGCGCACCAACTTCAGATCGAAGGATCGAACAATATATAACGTGACAAAGAAGTTTTAGTAAAAGCTAGACTTCCGTTGCACAAGATATCTAATATCTCTCCGACGGAAACTGTTGTGACAAAAAAGAGAGGCCGGTGATAAGAAATGTAATTCAATAGCACGAGTAAATAAAACTGGACTGTGATTTATAAATAATGATAAGATCACTGTAACACAAACTGTAATATATGTATGAAATATACTTGACAAACAAGTTCAAACACTAAGGGAGAATCAAACAAAATGTATGACATACAACAATTTCGATAAACTGTTATACAACAAACTGTTGGGCAGTATATGGGAATAAAAAACCCCTTCTATTTCTTTTTTTTGAACAAAAAATTTTTTTAAAATACTAAAAGTCAAATATTTTCTATATAACAACTCCATTTTGTTTTTTTTTTTTTTTTTGCTTTTTTTTTTAATTCACATTAAAAATAATATATAAATTATAAATTTCAAGTACCACCACCTTTGAAATATTTATGGTAAAATACTTTTAAATAAAATATTTTTTATTTTCATTTTTCTTCTCTTTATAAACTCTTATGAGCTTAATATCCTTGGAAAAAAAAAACCAGGCTTTTTAAATGTTTTTTAGATTAAATTTAAACCAAAAATATTTTTTTTATAAAATACAAAGAATATTTTCAAAAATAAAAGGCCAATATAGACACTGAGAGAGAGAGAGAGAGAGAGAGTGAGTTAGAGAACAGAAAAAAAAGGCTAACGACCATCGTGTATTGCCTATTTTTAAAGTACCCGACCCTTAATATATACAAGTATAGGTTCATACATTCATACATAAATATGCGCCCATTTATGTTATCAAATAAGGATTATAAAGGAAAGGTTTTTATTTACTTAAATTTTATTTTATTTTTGTTATAAATGCGAATTTGTATATGTGTGTATGGGTTATAAGAATTAATTTTTGTTTTTTTTTTTGTTTTCTGGATAAATGCCATAATATAATGTACAAAAATAATAAAAGAATTACATTTATTTTTAAGGGTAAAAATACTGTTATACTGGTGCCTATGTTGATGTTTGATCGTTTATTATGTTATTCGGAAAAATATACTCTTGTTTTGGTGACTATAAAAACATATTATTGAATATTATGTTCATTAAATTTTAATAATTTAATATAGAAAATTGAGTAGATCATATGTGTATGTATAGGGTGATATTTGAATTCTTTTATTACATAATAATATTACCCAATAAAATTATAAGAAACGAGTATATATAAAAATAAAAATTAATATGAATTCAATAAAATTTCTATATTGAATATTGTAAATTTAGTATAATTGGATAATTTCAACAATTACAGTTATTCTATAGAATATTTGAGTCTATTAAATTTTATGCGAAAATATTCGGAATTTAGAATTTCTGAATAATATTCTAAAATAATTTTTTTAAGATATAATCGCTTAACAGTTGTATTATTGTAGGCTGCATAATTATTCGTATGACGATGCAATACTGTTGTTTAAACTGTACTAAATTGTGTTATATAGGATATACTATACATTTGCTGATAATATACTAACACTTTTCCCAATTTTATTATAATTCAGTAATTATAAACTATCAATAAATGAGAGTATTTATCGAACAAATTATTTTAATTGAATAGTCATACAAGCTTGAGCATTTTGAAATTTCTTTAAAGAGATCATTATATTAGGCTCAAAATAATTAAGCTCTTTTATGTTATCTATCCATTTACTACTATAAATTCTCATGCTTTATTGTATTAGAATTTGTATTGCATATAGACAGTAAACTATTCATTATTCACTCCTCTCTCTCTTTTTCTTTTGTTCTACATAACAGTACCTGATTTGATGGTACTGGCACATTAAAAATACTATTTTCAATAAAAATTTTATACAACTAATAAAAATAATAATGAATTTGGCTTTTAAATCGAGAAGAGGAAGAGTCTCCAAATGGAGAGAATTTTAAGTTTAATATTCATAAATTGGTGAATTTTTGCTATTAATGTTACATTACTGTAATTGATATTCCATGACAATACCTGTAATTGTTAATATAATTAAATGCAATAATAAACAATAATATTACATAAAATACACAGAAGTAAAATTACTGTTATAACAGTATAGTATTGTTTCAATTAATTGTGAAATAAATTAAGAGTATTGCATTTAAAAATAGTATTTTACTCTACAACATAATGAGAATTTTTAGAAATTTTAAATGAAAAGCGACATGAGTCGCTTTCAAATTTCATTTTCTACCGAACTGCAATATATGTGCATATATTTAAGTCCTCTATATTTGAACAAAGCCTCTTATATTTTTTCAACAAAATTTTCGATACTCAATATATCTCTCCTATACAGCAAATTTAAATTTTATTTAATATAAAAAATAATTTACATGCTATTTAGAACATATAATTTCAAATACCTACATATATATTTCAATTAAATTTCAATACTAAATCAGAAATGAGTTTAAATGTTATACGTTTGAAAAATTAAATTCTCTTTATATGTAAAAACAACTTCATGATCCTCCCTACAGTTGCTACATAAAAAAAATTGAAATAAATAAATAATTATATATGTATATTAATATGAAGCAACAAATATCGAAAAATCTTATACAACCAACACCATTTGTATAACAATATTATTAATAAAATTGTTATACAATATTTGAAAGGTTCCATATTATGTGCCATCGCGCGTATATTCTTGTTAAGTATATGAAATGAATTCTCATTAAAATCATATTAAATATTATGTAAGTACCTAGATACTAAATAATAAAAAAAAAGAGAAAATTTTAACAATATTAACAGAAAAAATAAGTACTTATTACTCGTATTTTGTATTTATAAATTATATGAGTATAGAAATGTATAATTATATGTATAACAAAAATATATTAAAAATTTATATTTTGAGTAAAATTTATATGCCAAAAGCAAAACGATAATGACGTATACATGAGATGATATGAGTACGAATATTATGCAAGTTATTTGTTTACAGAGAGAACTCTGTATAACATTTATATCTATATATATATACTAGGTCTACTTGAGTGTGGTTTTTTTTTTTTACCTGAATCTGTTCTTTCTTTTTTAATAAGAATTGAAAGCTCATTATGGTGGTTGGTTATACACATAAATCTTACTGAAGGAGAAACAAAAATAAAATGAGAAAAAGGAAAATAAGGCGAGAAAAAAAAGGAAAAAAATTTCCTTGCTCTTTCTTTATACAAAAACAATTTTTCCACTCTGATAAAATTCTCATTTTTTTTTTATTTTTTTTTTAATGTGAATAAAATATAATTTTAGTAGGTGCTTTTTTCCTTCTTAATATGCAAGATTTTTTTCTTTTATATATTTTGTTTTTTATTTTTTGTTATACTTTAAAGGATATTGAACCACAATATTTTCAACCTCTTTTTTTTTCAGATAATAATGTACTCAGAACACGTTCATACATACGTTATATGAGAATATACTTGGTGGTACTTGTTCTTTTTTTTCTCTTTTTCTCTCTTGAATTGTTATTTTTAATAATATAATGTGTAGGTAGTACAAGATCACTCAATACAGTTTTAGTGATTGTTAATTAAAAATGGTAATAATTTCATTGAGTATTTGTACTGTTAGCATTATTGAGAATATTATGAGTAAGATAAAATTATTTATGATTAACAATTAGTTAGTGTTATTTGAGAAATGATTAAATATTGAAACTTTTCAAAACGAGTA
Organism: Condylostylus longicornis; assembly: GCF_029603195.1. Taxonomy (NCBI): domain Eukaryota; kingdom Metazoa; phylum Arthropoda; class Insecta; order Diptera; family Dolichopodidae; genus Condylostylus; species Condylostylus longicornis. The sequence goes on from NW_026577996.1 coordinate 7,863,261, forward strand.
ATAGTAACCTACGCCTACCATACCACAACGACATACTTTTACAACACAACGTGATTTCAAAAGAGAATTTTTCTAATATAAAATAGAGAGCATAAATTTTAAAATAGAAAATTTTGTGAGAATTTAAAATTATATGATAAAATTGTTTGCAGACTATCAATTTACTTTTTATATTGTGTACGATTTAAAAACTTACTGCTGAAATTTCCGCGCGGTAGTCGGGAAGAATTAAAAGCTTATTTTCATTGTTTATACATTATTTTTATAGAAGCTAATGATGCGCGGAACAATTTCGGTATGCCGCAGGCGGCAATTTGAAAATTTTGAATAAAGTTTCAATTTAGCAGATTTTTTTGGCGGTATATTAGAAAAAGTATATTTGGCGACTCTGTACCGCTAATATATCAAAATTTTTAAGAATTTTTTTTTTGTATAATTATATTCTCTTATACATATTATATTAAAAGAATAAATAAAGTATGTGTTTAAAGCTGCCTCTAATTACTTAATCAAGAAGAAGAAAAAGAAGAAGAAACATTAAAATTAACGATGACATTAAAATGTTTATTATTTCCAAACTTCTTATACTACATTTTTCTTCCCATTCTTCTTCTTGAAAATGTATTGGAAAGGAAAAACGCATCCCTTTTTTAATTAGTTTATTTTGAATGAAAATATCCTTAAAATATTTTTATTCTTTAATATTTTTTTGTTAAAAGAAGATCCTTTTTTATATTGTTAAGATAATTAAATACAAAAATTTCATAAGAATGAAAAAAAAAAAATTGGTTTAATAAAAATTCTTGAATATTTTAAAAAAAAATTTTTTTTTAGTATTTCTAGTATCTTAAGTTTGAGAGTTCAATAATTCATTTTTAAAGTAAGAAACTGAAGAATTTAAATGTAAATTTAAATAAGATTTTTAAATCAAATAATTTTTATAAAAATTCGATACATTCTTCGATTTTGTATGAGCAACATGTTTGATTTAACATCAAACATGTTGGTTATACCAAACCATTTCTTATTGTGAAACATTAGGCGTCAAACATTCGGTTTGATGCGAATTATATTGTGTTCTAAATAGTAAATTATTGTAGCCAATATGCAATAATCAACTATATTTAAATTATGTAGAACTATTCTTACCTCCTACCTGAATAGTATGTGTATAACAGTTGTAGTTTATTATTGCACATTAATTATAACATTCCTACATTTTTAATTTTAAATGTTCACATACATGCCTTAAATATAAAATATTTATATATTTTTCTTTTTTTAATATTTCTACACTCATAACTCTAAATATTATTAATTAAGGTAATCCTTTCATGTTAAAATGTAATTAATATTAGTTTTAATTTACAAATTTCTATCATAATACCCAGTTTTGTATATATGTATATTACATATGAATATATTTATGGGAATTTTCGAAACAATCATTAAAAAGATAACCTTAAAATATATATATATGAATAAAATGTAATTAACATTTTATTATTTTGTTATTATACTATTTAATAGTACAGTTATAATATTTAATGTAGCCAGTATAATATTTTAAATCTGATTACTGTATGTAAATCATTTCAGAAAAGAGAGCAATAAAAATTTAAGTAGAAAATAATTTGTTTAAATTTATTAAAAAAAAAATTAAATTTTCAGATTAGAAAAAATTGTTAGGCTTTTTAGGATTTAAAAATTTAATGACATAGAAAACATTATGTATAACAAATTGATATAGGATTATGAAAAATAAATCAAATGAGAAAAATTATAAAAATTATTTTCAAAATTTTTTATTTGAGAGAGAGAGAGAGAGAGAAAAATTAATAATATTAATATTTAATGTTCCCTCTAAGAGGGAACAATAAAATCATGCAATAACATTCCGGATATTCTAACAAAATAGATTCTGTCTAATCTAGAATTTCTCACACAAAAAAATCAAAAATTTCCAAAAACAGTTATACATTCATTAAACCCACATATAAACGCAGAGAAATTCTAATATAACAATAAAATAACATGTAAAAAATCGTCTTAAAGGGCGACACTACATTATCAAATATAAGATTAAGGTAGAATAAATATAAATTAACCGTTAGATTAAGGTAGAATAATTAAAAATAAAATTCTAGAGAAATTAATTTTGTAGTTTGCAGCTTTGTACTCTCACCAAAATTGGTTAGTAACTGCAAATCATTATCATTATTAAATTAAAGTAGCATACCTCAATTTTAAAAATATTTTCAAGTTTGGTCAAATTTTGTTGTTTGGTTGTTTGATGATTGACTTTTTGAAATTGTTTGATTTACAATAAGTTCCCATACAATTTCGTTAAATTTCCTTTTCACCATTTTAACATATTTCTTTATTCAAATTTCCGTAAAATGTGAAAAATCTCTCAATTTCGAAGTAAAATTGAGAGATCTAATCTCAGAGTACTTTTCTGTTATTTCAATTTTCACCTTAATTGCGTTACAACATTCAAATTAATTGCGTGAGAACGAGATCTTTTCTTTGAAATAAAATCGAATTTACAATAAAAATGAACGCTTCTATAATTGTAAAATGTCACAATATTGGAGTAAACTCGTAAATTATAAACAATGTTCTTACATATTTTTAAATTACATACTTATAGAATAAATTTCAGTTTTAAATTTTAAAAGATAATAAAATTCTAAATTTAAAAACAATTTTGAAAACAGAGGATGTAAGTAATTTTCACAGTATAATATTATAGTCTAATACCTACATATACAACATTTCTTTACTAATAATATACGTACAAACAGAAATACATAAAAGCATCTTATATACTCGTACATTGCAAATATGAATTTATAAATTTTGATTAATGCAAAAGAAAAAACAAAACTTATGTCTGCCCTTATTTATAAAATAGACCTTTACATATATTTATACATTTATATAGACCTTTACTTATATTTACAACATTCTTATACATAAATTCTGAAATGCACGCAAAATGAATATATTGTAAGATGTCAACGTCATTGTGACACGAACTCAATCGTTTTTAAGAATTTTATACGGAATAAAAATGATTCACGGTAATTTTGTAGCAACTTCAAAATTTCTAAATCACATCAATGTGACAATTTTATGTCTAACAAGATTAATGTAGTTTTGAATTTACTATATGGCGTAACTAGTTCTTCCGAATGAATTTTTTGTACTCATGAATTTAACAATAACTATTCGTATTCAATTGACCAAATCACCCACAACGTAGTTTTCACAAAGTAGAAAACAATTTGTATAACAGTTACCATATATGAAGATTTATACGGGTTTACTTACATCGAAATGTAATTGTAGGTCGTAACCACATAATGACGTTGCATATGGTATTTTTCTTAAATCTCAACATCATTTCTTACTTAATATTGTCAAAATTCTTAATACAATTCGAAAAAAAAAATACCCTGTGAATTAAATAATAATTTAAATATATGTACAAATTATGAATATATAAGAAATATATAAGAATTGTGAATATATACAATATATATAATTTATAAAATATTTTTCAACTACAATATCTTTTTTTAATGTAGCGATAATTTTTTAATTTAAAAGTATCTTTTAAAGTGTATACACTTGATATACTTAGTATAACATTTACATTACATACTTTAAATTTTCAATTGGAGACATACGTTTCTCAAGAGTACTCTTAAAAAATAAAAAATATCACCCACTTTTTCATCATAATAATCTTATATGCATATATATATGTATGAATTTTAAAATCTGTATTTGTTATACTTATAGACACGTTAATGTATATGAGTTACTAATGCATTTTAATAAATAAATGAACTATATACCACCCCCATATTACACATTATTATCATTATATGATAATGAAAATTAAGATAAACTGTTTATATCATCCATATAAAATATAATTTTAATGTGAGAATTGTATACATATACATTGACATACATATAAAGATTAATATAGTGTAAATTCTTACATTATTTTAAATGACAAAACTATTTTGAAATTAAAGAATTTCTTCATTTAATACATTATTTAATATTGAGTGTATATTTAGAACGCGGTATGAGTGAGTATGTGTAAAATTGATGTAAAATGAACTGTGCCGCCTGTTGTTAAAAAAGTATAAGATGGCGGAACATGACTCTGCGACTGTGAGGCTATGACTCGCTTAAGTCAAGTTGTTTCTGTCGGAGCTTTGTAACCCCATCGAAGGTTTCACGACATACCGTTATTTTTAACAATACATTTTCAATTATCAAACCTGCTCAATTATAATAAATAACATACTCGTAATTGTACTATTTACAGAATCATGATCATAAAATATACATACATTAGTAGATTAATATCTATTGTTCAAAACAATTCAATCAACGAAGCTTTAACATGTTTGCAGGTCTTGTTCAATGAAATTTATGTTCTGTGTTACTTTTCAAACAAGCTAATCGAACATGTTCGATTTCATTCTAATTTATGTTAATCAATGTTAAATTTTAGGTTTCAAACAAATCAATCAAACATGTTCGATTTCATTTTAATTTATGTATACATCGAACATTTTAATAAAACTTCTGGAAATCTTCTTCTATTCAATCTATGTTTCATGTTATATTCCAAACAAATCAATCGAACATGTTCGATTTCATTTTAATTTATGTGTAGTACGAACATTTTAATAAAACTTTTGATATTTGAATGAATCATTTTATATTTTTAAAATTTCACAAAATATTCTTTAAATTTATGTTGTGTTATGACATTATTAAACAAAAATAATTTATAAATTAATTTAATAAATCATATTTTTTTTGGTTATTGTTGTTTTAACAATGATACAAAGGTGCTAATTAAATTTATTTTAGTTTTAAAATTAACACTGTGATGATCTGTTTTGTGTTTGGGTTTCTCTTATATTAGCTAGAATATAAAATAATCTAAACAATAAAATTCAAATGAATTTAATCTTTTAATTTTATCTAGAAATATTTTTAATTAAAATTAAAAATAAAAATATTAAATATTTTGATGCAAACATGTAAATTTTCTGTGTCAAAAAAGACCTGCTTTTATAACCTTAAAAAATTGTTCCATTTACTTTATGATTAATGCAAAGAAAATAATAAAATGAAACAGGTGATTTATAATATATTGTTTAGACAAGATCTAGCTGACAAATACAAAATAATATTTAACTAATGATTAATATACAATACACACTTAATAAGTGAGGAATGCACATTAAAAATATTGCAATTTAGATAAGATATAAATAAATCTTATCTAAGTCCGAATGGAATTTTCAATTTGTTTTAAAATTTTATAAGATTTTTCCCAAAATTTAAAAAATTGTTTTATAAAACGGAGACCTATTGAATTTTTTAAACAAAATTCTTCTGCCTAAATAAATTATTGACTATATATTGCAATTAACTGATTGCTAGTTCAAATTCCTAACACGTCAAACATGTCAAATAATTGTCATAACTTTCAAAGGCTCCATCAACAAATAATTTCTCTTCAGAATGGTAGATTATAGATTTTTACAACCAGGGTAGCAATGCACCGCAACACTGCCCAAGAATCTGGTTGTGTCTTCTTTATCACCCGATGGAAGCCCTGTTAGGCCCGGGAGACACCAACCCCGCTTCTCAATTGTAAATTCACAATAAATAGTAATTTAAACAATGGTAATGTATATAACATTACATTTTAAATAATATCATAGTTTTTATTTAACAGATTTTATAACAGGTTCAAAAACAAAATCAATAATTAGCATTGAATAGGCACGACAATTTTTACTCAAGGCCTTCAATTCTCACATGAAATATTTTATTAATTAGCAATAAAATTATGTAAACTTAAGAAAAAAATTTAATTAACAAATACATTAGTGTCATTATCATGTCGGGAATTTTTATTTATTTATAAAGCTTATTAAATTTTATAAGAGCTTTAGAGAAGATTTCTTAATTTTTAAATAATTATTGACAACGTGCTTTTGAATCTTTCAAATTAATTTCATTAGATGAGAGATATACGTTAGCATTGGTATGGGCATGTTCGTAAACTCAACTTCATACAATATGTATGAACCTATACAAACACAAAGGGTTTCGAACTATAGAAACTATTATGTAAATGTATTGAAGATTAAACACAAGTTGAATAGAACATGTCAGGCAGTGCTCACCTACAACTAAAACCTGTGTAAAACAAAATTTGTGTCTGAAATTTGAGTGAGAAAGTTTGATATGTAAACACAGTTTGATATCAAACATAATTTAAAGAGAGAAAAATTAAAATTACTCTATTCTCATTAAATTTAGGAACCGATCAGAGTAAAATGAGGGAAAAGAATTTTCTGAACACTGATCCGCTGATTTTTATTTTGACTTTATCGAATCATTTTTAGTCGCTAGGTGTGTCATACAAATTTGGTATGAAATAAACACAGTTTTCTGACTTTGTGCACTCCAATAGAAAAAATCGTATATTTTGTTGCATTTGTAAAGTGAACAGCTTGAGCATAATAATAAACATTAAATGACTTTCATTTTAATAACTGTAAGAGAAAAATTTGTCCTTATAATTAAGGAGTTTCTTAAAACATTACATTATGTGTGGAGGAGCTGCAACTAACTAAAATATTATAAATTTTGTCAAAATAATTATAAAAAATCAAAATTTCAATATTATTATTACACTTACTTTTCATCCGGAGGTGGTGGCATATCATTTGCTGATGGACTTGCTGGCGGTTTCATTTCATCATTTTCCATCATTGCTAATGGCGCCTCTGGTGGTGGCAGAGGACTAACGGTATTACTATCCATCTTTAGACCGAAAATTTTGAAAGATTTTTTTTTAACAATTTCACTCAGAAAAAATTTATTTTATATTTTACAGTTGAATTTAACTGTAAAAAAAATTTTAATGTTTAGAGTCTGTATAGAGAGTTGTAATAACTGTATATTAAAGAGTAGCTATTATATAAGAACCGAATTAAGACAAAAAAAATTATAACAATTTAATATTAAAGATATTTTATAAGACAAAACGTTTTTTGTTTTAATGATTCTTCCTTTGATCAAAAAAGTTATTAAAATACAATAATGTTGTTGTTGCTGTCGTTGATGGCGCCTGATGATGGGAGTAATGGTGGTATATTGGTAGTAGTTAAGTTAATGGTTGTATATACTTAAATGTATTTTATTTTTACCGTTCCGTATTCCCGTTATTTTATTCTTTAATATTTGTTTTTAGTTTTTATTTTTATTTTAGAACAAATTCCGCCGAGAATGAAACGCGAAAAATGAATTTTACTTTAAAAATTCTTTCGGTTTTTTTTTATTTTTAGATTATTGTTTTTTATATGAAATCATTAAAAAATATCCACAATATTTTAAATTAATATTTATGTATATATGTGTGTGTATATGAACGCATATACCTATATAGCACAAGTAAATTACACAAAAGAAGAAAACTTGCTCGAAATCTGTTATACTGTGTGTTTGTTTTTTTAATCTCAGTAAAAAAAAAATATTTTTACTTCACTTCGTTTACTTTTTAATCCTCGAATTGTTTTCAATTCAAATTGTTTTTATTTTTATTTCTATCTCTTTTTCTGTGTTCTGTTTTAATATTCTTCCTTCTTTTGATGTACTTCTTCCGTTGTTATCCTGTGGGAAATAAAAAAAGAAAATGAGAATTTTCAAGAAAACAAAACAAAAAAAAAATGTTTTTGTTTTAACAAAAAAGAAAAATTTTTTTTTAAAGAAACTCTCAAATAAAAAGTTAAATAAGAAAAAATTAAAACAAAAAAGAGAAAGGGGGAGAAAAAAATATGTGATTATTAAAATGATTGAAGAAATTTTTTTTTATTTTCGTTTTTCTTTTAACTTTTTAGAATTTTTCAGAAATCGCAAGAAAAATTTAAGATTAAGGTATAAGAAAAAAATAATGGTTCTATATAAGAATTAATTATCAAAAAAAATTTATTTTAGGCCTTTGTTATACAGGCCCTGAAATTAAATTCAATATACTTTAAATTGAATAGGCAGCCATTTGAAGTTGTAAATTAAATATAGAAAGAAATTTTTAAAGCAAATTAATTTTTACGGTGTTAAGTTTAAAAATGGAATATAAAATGTCTACCAACTACATTATAGGGTTAATTATTGCTATTTATTTTAGATAATGGGTTAGATAGGGGCTTAATTTGGGAGTTATCGATAAGGCTTCCTGGTTGACCTATTGCATGCACTTCCTGATAGCTGGCTGGGCGAAATCCCCCTTTCTTACTAACAAAACAATTAAAAACTAAGTCATAACGATATCTTAATTCTAGTTGATCGAGTTTGGGATCTAGTAAAATTTGATAAAATTCGAACCATTTTAAAATGATCAAATGAAAAAGGTGCAATTGCCCCATTAAAATAAAATAAATTTATTACTACATTGTATAGTTTATTTAAGAATTTAAAATTTTCCCAGTAATTGTCTTCAGATTATAATTAGGAAAATTTCCATTATCACCACAGAAATATTTATTGCTTTTATTTAAATGCATTTTTCCAAAAATTAAAATATTTTCAATAACAAAATATAAAATAGATTTAATTTCTTTAAAAGCGTAAAATTTTTATGGTTCTAATAGAAATTTAATAAAGTTATTTAAATAATAATATCGAATTATTATTGTTATTATTTTTATTATAGAAATTTAAGTCTTATTTTAAAACGTGTTCAAAATTCTTTGAGAAAAAAAAATTATTATTTTCTTTTGATGGTTTCACTTAACCTAATAATTGTGTACACACACACACACTTCACATAGTATGTGTCAATACTCTATAATAAACTCTTGAAATGTACAAAATACCACCATTATCCCTCTCATAAAAAAATATGAGAATATAAGTTAAAAAAAGAAAATGGTGTTAACAAGAATGAAGAAAAAAGAGAAGAACACCAAAACCGTTATTAAATTTGGCAGAATACCGACTGCACTTCTTACCATACGTGATAAAAAAAATTTCCTTAAGAATTTTTTTTCTCCTCATTTTCATTTTTTATGTCCTCATTTTAGTACATTTTGTTTTTTTTTTTGATACTTTTAATTCAATTTTTGCAATATATTTTTTTTTATATGATTATGCCATACAATGTTTTTAGCTCAGTATAAATTTTGTTTTTGAATAATAATATGTAAATGTAATACATGTGCCTGTGTATATGCCTATTACATACATAGCATACATATTTTATAGTAATAATAAGCAATAACAGAACACAATATACTCACATACGACAACGCTCAAAAAACTTTTAAATATAAATAGCTTTAAATTTTGTTCTCCTACACGTCCCTTTAAATTTAAGTATTGCCACACACCATTAGTAAAATTTTAAAGAGCTTTTGTATTTTCCAAAAAAAAAAAAATTCTTTTTTATGAATAATATTTATAAAAGGATAAAAATAAAAAATTTTCTATCTATGCATATTATTTAAATTTTCCACAAATACACATGTTGTCTCTTTCCTTCAATAAACAATTTTGCATATACACATTATTTTGCATATTTAACCCTTAATGGCACAGCATATCACATATTTCTATCATTTCATTTGAAATAACATGTTGTCTTTGTAATTAACCGTCAATTTTTAGTTCCATATAGGAAAAAAAATAGGAATTTATTGCGATTCTACTTATACAGGCGGTTTTGAATTGCGAAAATTTGACATAAATAAGCGTAGTCCGTAGAAAGTTAGATTTTTTACAATTAATTCTAATTTAATTTTTCTAATGTAATTTCTAATTTAATTAATTTTTTTTCCTTGATTTTATTTAATTTTTAATATTTTCCCGGGAAAACTTTATTTTTTAGCATTTGCTCATTTTACGCTAAAGTTATTTTGCATAAAAACGAGTTATCATGTATTTAACGGATTTCAGGGTTAAATTATTCATAAAAAACTATAGTGGATTAAAAAACTATTCCTGAACATATTATTCTAAGTAAATAGTAATAAAAAAAATTTTTTTAAGCTACATTAACGCTTACGAGTATTATACAGTAATATCACTATATTATTAAAAGAATACACAGTGACAGAGCAGCATAAAGTCAGAATTTTGTACACTTATAATAGGTCAAATTTGATACAGAAGAAGGATTAATAATAAAAATAATTAATTTTTAAAATAAAATTACTTAATTTTAAGTAAATATTTTTAGTTTTTACTTTCCTACATTGCACAAATTTCATAAATTGACATTTCCTCTCTGTCTCTCTCTCCCTCTTTCTCTCTCCCTTTCTCTCTTTTAACATTTTAACTCACAAACTCTTATATTTATGTTTGCATTCCGAATTTTAATTGAAAATATTACCGGTAGAGTTCCTTAAAAATAAGTTAAGTTTTTAATTATAATGAGGAACCACTGTATATATTCTAAAATATTCTATACATAACTAGATGATATAAAAAAATCACTACAGATATTTAGAATATGTAGAGTAGGGATGAAAAAAAAAAACAAAAATAATAATTTTATATTTTTTTCTTTTCACTTTACTCCTATTTTTTTAATGCTCAAAGATTATGGTAATAAGAATTATATATAACGTTAAGTAATTTCATGTGTGTATTTTTACGCGAAATCACTATTATATATGTAAAATATAATGTAGACTTGAAAGTGAGCACTAAGCGCTCTTCTTTATGCAATATACTCCTATGAACATAATACATTTTTTTATTTCTCTTGAACAAGTTCCTCTGTCTATCATTTTATAATATGTAAAGTATATTTAAAAAAAAAAAGAGAAAAAGTAATTTATTATCGATGGAGTTTAAAAGTTAAAGAAAGGATCCATAATGATGTAACATGGTGAATTTTTTTTATTTTTCTTCATATAGTAACAGAATGCTCATAAAGTATATTAAAATGTATAAAGGAATATAAAAGTTTATACCTTATTTAAATGTGCATATACGATACAACTGCAGGATTATGCCAATACAGATGAATCCCTTAATATCGAATTATTTTCAGATAAAGCAAACAATTTCGATATTAATGTATAATTAGTTATTTTCAATAAATATGTAATGTTAAATAATTTTAATATGGTTGGGAAGTAAATTTAATACCGCTATTATTGTGTTAATGAGAGAGTTTAATCTGACAGTCAGAATTATTTCTCATTTAAAAATATTCTACTCTTTATTTCATATTCTCTTTTAATAAAATTTTTTTGAAACTGTCCTGCCAGCTTGTTTTCATTTAAGAAATTTTTGATAATATAAATTGTCGAACAATCATATATGTACATTGTAGACAAGATTTGATGTCAAACATATAAGAGTATGTTGTGTGCGCTGTGTCAATTTTAAAGCGTGTACCGAAATGGTGGCGTAGCGCGTAGCACATAGAACGTAGGTAGGAACATACGCATAATTGAATTGAACACATTGTATAGTCAGACCATTTTATTGCCCAAGATTTTGTCAAAAATTTGTTATACATATATAATTTTATATGGGTATAGAAATTATTTTCCATAAGGAGTAGGAGCATTAGAAAAAAAAGTTTGGTATTAGGAAAAAAAGCTCCAACGTGTTGCCAAAATTAAAAATTCCAATACGTTGCATAGACGTGTATCTCATTTAGGTCACTTAATTTAAAATGTACTGCTATGAGTAAATTTTAACAAAAGCTCTACGCGCGTATTGAAGTACACCCCCTAAAATTATTAATAGATCCTAAAATTATTACAAATGTTTGAAAAATTTCTGAATAAAAAAAAGAGGCTAGAGTAAATATGTTTCTCTTTTCAATTAAAATTACTTTATTTTTGTTTTGAAATACATTAAGGCAGTAAGTAAATACCAATAATGAGAGTGAGCATTTAATTCAATCCTATACTGTAACTTTCGCTAAATTCTATATACTGTTATTTTCAAGTATTAACTTTCATTTCAACTTTTATGTTCTTCGCTTTGTACCATTAATATAATTTTTATGCTATCTACAATTTTCAATTAATTGTATACTACGTGTCAAAGAATAAATAACATTTTATGAAATTTCTTGTGCCTCTTTATAATTATTTTAGTGCTCTTTAGCAAAAATAAAATATTCCAATTGAAATTCAGTAAATTATTGAACTCTTTTATGGAAGTAATAATTATAACTGCGATAAAACAACTATAAATATTTACATTTAAGTGTATATATTTTTATTTTAATTAATTTTTCTTTTATTTTATACAGAAATTATTCAAAGAGTCGCCCAAAGGATTAAAAAGGTATCTGAATGTAGTTTAAAAAATATTAATTTATTCGCGATATGGGAACTTATTGAATTTTTTGCAAAATTATGTCAGGAGAAAGTTTTGAAGTTTAATATGTAAAATATTTTAAATTAAGAAAAATTATTAGTAAAATTCTCGCCTTTATATGTATAACCCAATAACTTGCCCGCACAGAAATTTTTCACATTTTCGAACCCATAATAAAATTTCAATTATAATTTACACAAAAGTTACTAAATATTTACAATATTATAAATTTAATTAATTAATTTAAAATCAATTAACAGGTGAATAATAATGTAATAAAAAATTTGTTAACATTTTACTGCGAGAACAATTTTATTGACGCACAACGAAAAATTCTTATCAAATTTTCAATATTTTTTTTTTCTCTTTAAATTTGCCTTAAGAGAATTTTCATTTACATGCTTTATGAGTTTCTTTTTCAATTTATATCACATATATATACACACTCTACATATATGTATTACATATGGTTTATGTTGGAGCGAGTGCATTACATTCTGCGAAGTGATAAATTATGCTATAAAAAAAACATTACAGAATTCTTTCTCATATCTAAAAATTTGACAAAACAAAAAAAGGATGTAATAAACCAAATTTCTTTGGGAGGAAATTCATAAAAAAGAAAAGTTAAAGAAGAAATGGAATATTAAAATATTTTTATATAACAGTTAGTATACATGTATAACAGTATGTGTTTACATTATGTATGTGTACATTTTTGTGTGTTTAATAAAATCTTCAATTTTCATTTTTCTCCTTTAATTAAAAAACAAAAAAAAAACAAACAGAAAATTCCTTGATAATATTATTGAATGTTTTCACTTGACTTTGAAAGAAATGTCAAAAAGTATGGCAAAAAGATAAATAATAAATTGAATTTTATACGTCATTTAAGTAACCGTATGTAAGTTCACACACAAATTGAAATTTAAAATGATTTTTGATTATAAAATTGCATATCTTCAGGCATTTATGCCTAGTGAAAATAAATTCAGAGATGATTTTTTGATAAATTTCCAGCAAAAAATTATATGGGTAAGGGAGGAGGTGCAGATATACTCTTTTTCGAGATACAGCCTGTTCCTTCGAAAAACAGCTTCGAAGTTATGGACTGTAGGGTAACCATTAGACATTTGTTTTATAAAGATACTTAAGATCTTTGTTTTTGTTCCGACAACTACTTTAATTGGTCTTGACCAATTGATTTGACCTTTAGTTTTCCATAAAAAGCTACCCAAAGTGAGAATTTTGATTTTTTTTTTCGAAAATTTTTTAAAAAAACAAGAAATTTTCCGAAATTTTTTTTTTCGGTTTTTTTTATAGAAAAGTTCTTCCTACAATATTTTCTTCGGTGCATAATTGTTAACACAAAAATCAGTTATTTTTTTAACTCAATTTAAAAATAATAGTTTTTTTATAGTGTACGTACTCGTGTATGAAAAAATTGAGGTGCTCAGAGCATTAGTCTATCAAAAATCCAAAATATTTGATTTGAAAAAGTGAGTTATTATGTTCAATAGACTTGTAATGGCCTAAAGAACTGTTCGACATTTCAAAATACCCAGTTTACTCCTCTTTTTACTCTGCTTTGACATAATTTGGCAATTTGCACGAAATGTCAATTTTGCTAGCAGGCCACTAATGCGCTGAGCATCTCAATTGTGAATTAAATTTAAAAAAAAATTATTTTTCTATAATATTGCTGTAAATTTCAATTAAATTCTTCAAATAAATTTTATATTTTTCACATTTTATTTTAATATTTTTGATATTATTAAATTTTTTCATAAAATAATTTCAAGCTACTTTATTTGCTTATATCTTGTTAGTAAATAAAAAATTTAATTAAGAGTGTATGTAGTTTAATTAAGAGTGTATATCGTGTTAAGTGAAGTTCAAATATAAAACTTGTATATTTTCTTGAAAATAAAATTTAAGATCTCATCACCTTATTATTAGTTTGGTCCGTCCCTACGCCATTTTTTGATTTTCAGAAAAATTACTTTTAAAAAAGTTGGAAATGAACACAAATAGACTGATGTTGTAATAGACTGCGTGGTGAGTATTCAACAATGTGGTGAATTCGAAAAAATTATGGATATGGAACAAAATCGACACATAATTTCTCAATAAAATATTCGACTCTTAAGTTAAAAACTCGAAAAAAAACGGAGAGATGGGTAAAATTTTCAACTCTTAAGTCCAAAATTTCAAAGAAGACTAATGGACCAAACTAATTTTGAAGTGGTAATAATATATTAAATATAGCATGGTACGTCTTACTTTATTTAATGCTGTTCGTCATGCAAAATTAAATATCGTATACAGTGTAACAAACTTCATTATAATGCGAATATTGTGAACTAAAAAATTTAATAAGCAAAATGTCACTAATTTTTATTTTTAAATTTTATTTTACAAGCGAATGTGTGTGTATTCTACAAAAGTAAAGAAGATTCTCTTTTTAATAGTGTAACAAGTTTACGTGCTTTCTTTTCTCTTTCTCTTATATTTTTGTTTTTATTTCTTTATTCATTATTCAAGAAAAAGAATCTGATATGGCGGAATAAATGAATGAATGTATATATGAAAAATATCCTGTCATTTGATAAATTTGATTAGCCTAATTGAAAAGAAGATGAAATAATTTTTGTATACACGTATGTATGTGTATACTCGTATGTTTATTTGTTATATTTACACAATATAACATGCTCCCCCTAATTAATATATATACTTGAATATAGAAAGTCAAAAAACCAAAGTATGTACTATAAATTTCAGGTAAATTTTATGATAGAGAAAAATAAAAAAGAATTTTTTTGATGATAATGAAGAAAATTAAATTAAGATATACATATATGTATATATTTATTACATAATACGTATACATATGTGCGTATATCAAAATTTAAATCAATGTTATCATTATCATTCTCATCATTATAATCAATGTCATATCATAATTAACATTTTCAACGTCTTTATCATATTGCGGTTATTTTCACCACCAAAATCATTACCATTATGATTCTCATCATCATTACTAACAAAGAATCATACTAATATAAAAATATGACTCTAAAATTAAATATACAACATGTATATTGTTTTTTTGAGAAATTTTCTCATTATATGAGTTCATTTAACTAAAATGAGTACGTATAGTTATAATATTCAAGCCAAGTTGATAAATATGAAAAATTTGGAGGCGAACTGAGTAAAAAAAGCTACAGTTTAAAAAAAATTTACTCCCACCTTTTAAAACGAGTGCTGCTCACTTAAAGACCCTATAATTATATATTAAAAATTTTAAATTAACTATGATATTTCGATTTAGAGTAAAACTCAATACTTTTGAGTATTATATACACTCCTTTCAAAAAAAATTTCCCTCAAAAAATTAATTATCTAGTTTGTACTAAAAGTTCACAGTTGTAAGGAAGAGTACACTAAGCTAAATTGATTATCACAAATTTTTGCTTTGTTCCCTTTTCGTTTTAACATTAGAATACCATAATGTCCTTTAACATTCTTTGAATTCTTCACACACAAGAAATTCAACACTATGAGAGAAAACTGTGTATACGTATAATTTGGAATTTTTTTCCTACACATCTCCATATTATATTCGATATATTATACATGTACATGAAATGTGTTTAAATACGTGTACAATATAATTAATTACATACGTAAATTAAATACAAAAAGTAAAAATTAATGAATAAAATGTAAATAAAGTAAAAAAAAACTTTCAATTAAATTAAAGTATTCATTTCGGAATGGAAAGTTTCTAAAAATATTCAAAATATTGTAAATGAAAAGTTTTATACATTTTGTTTCTCTTTTGTGTTTTCTTTGTTTTTGTTATACATATTTGAAATAATATAAGAGAAATAATTGAAATTGTTATAAAAATTTTTGTTTGAATGCCAGAATTGGAAAAAAATGCTCTTTTGGAATATTTTTTGCTAATAGTCATATGAGAAATTAAAAAATTTCCACCTCATTGTTTTTTTTTTAAGAAAATATTAAATAAATATTTATTTGTATTTAAAAAGTAAAATTTAATATAAGAGAAGACAATTATAAATTTAATTATAAAAAAATAAAATTTTGAAGAATAATGTTATATAAAACTATGAAATTTCCCATTATAACTCACATTTTTACAATTTATTGTTATCTTCAATTATTGACATTTAATACTGTGCTATACTAGAAATGAGGTGAAATTTCACTTAATTTCTTGAAACAGATCACTTGAATGTGATTTATGTGAAGATTATAGTTAAATTTCTTAAGTTCGGTTGTAGCTTAAGATTATTGAAATCTATAGGGTATATTTCTGATTAGACCATTTAAAATCGATTTGGAGCCTAGTACTCATTACTTTTCAAAAATGTTATATAAAAAATTGTTAACATAAATGCAGGTATATAAAAATTTATTATAAATTTACTTATACAAAATGAGGCTACAAAAAAAATTCTAGTATGTTATATGGATTTTGAACTCAGTACCCAAAACTGGCTGCATGCGCATATATTTTGTGTTTTAAAGTATATAGTATGCTGTAAAATTTCAAAGTGCGAGGCTGTGTTGAAAAGATCTCTCACTCAAAAATCTTATGTTTAATCAATTTTTTTAAATTTTTAGCAAAATATTATTCTTTAAAAACTATAAAATTTTATAATGCTGTACACAATCTCTTATATTAAATTCATTCCCTTAGGTTAATATAAAATTATATTTGTGTATAATCAGTGTCTTAGGAATATACACATATTATATTATTCGTATTACGCTCTAATTACAAAATTTTCATTTAAATACTGAGATATTTTTCATCCCCTCCACTATTTCAATAATCTCATTCAAAAAACTCATCACTATTATTTACTTTAAAAGCAACTATTAAAATATTCCTACTTAGGCTATAAAAAAATTAAAGCATAATATTATATACATAAGTATAATCAGTTATATATGCGAACACCTATAGCTATATACTTGACAAATTATCCAAGAAAAAAAAAGGGTTCCCTTCATCTTTAATTTATATATATACATTTTGCACTCACATTTTGTATATATATATAGGTACATGTATATCTGATGAAGTATCTAATTGACATAATTATTATAATTTCCTAGAGTATACGGTAAGCCATATTTGATATATGAGTACCTGTATGCATGGTGTATAGTACAAATTCACCACACCACACCATATTTTTATACACTTTATATTCTCGATTACATTTTAAAGTTATATATAAAAGTACAGATATACCTGGAAATAATAAAATAATATTTTTCTTTTTAGAAATTTTACAGGATAAAATATAATGGCTTACAAATGCATAAACACCTTGACTGCATATACACATCTACGTACATACATTATTTTCAATATGTAAATCTTAATATTTTCATTATATGGAATTGGAATTGAATGAAAATTGAGAAAAACATGAAAATACTTTAAAATTTCTGTTGATTAAATGATTGATTGATTTATTGATTTGATATAAGCTTACATAAAGCATGTTCACGAGACTTTATTCTGCTCAAAATTTTAACAAAAGAAACAAAAGAGAAAGAGAACTTTTTCATTTCTACCACTCTACTTCCCCATCCCCTCTCAGTCCTTTTATTTCTCATTTTTTCTCTTATTGAATGAAAAATTGCCTTTTCATTAAATTTTCACTTTATTTGTTATGGAAAAATTGTATAATGACACCAATCGGATTAAAAATAAATGAAGAAAAAGAACTAAAGGCACAGAGAGGGAACAAAAAACAAAATAAAATGTAAGGGAATTGAAACGATGAGAGATGAATATTGGGGACGAGAACCTATAGTGGCGACAACATACAAGAATTTCAATTTTTTATTTTTTTTTCAACAAAACTATACAAAAAAACAAACAAATAAAAACTGGTTATAGGAAAATTTTAATTTAAAAAAAATATTTTAAATTTTTCTGAGAAAATAAAAAGGGTATACAAGGTGTAATTGATTTTACATTTTAATGTTTTCTATCAAAAGAAAATTAAAAGAAAAAATTTGAAGTGGAAAACTTGTAAAAAAAATAGCGAAGAAAATCAATTAAGAAATTTCTTTTAAATTTTCTTATAATTTATTGAAAAATTAATTAAGTGTAAGTTTCTTTTTAGGTGGGGAGAGAAAATTTAAATAAAATTTATTAAAATAAATATTTGTTTTGAAAAAAAAAATTATATAAATAAATAAAAACACGACATGAGTTTATAATTTAGTCCTGTCAATTCCACCAATTCACTGTCATGACAATAAAATTAATTTTTTTAATGAAATCTTGTTATATACTATACAAAACATAACTATACAAAAAATAAAACAATTAACTGTTAATGTTATAAAGAAAACAAATTAAATTTAATTTTAAATTAACTTCTCATCACAAGATGTCACTTACTACACGTAAACAAAAAATTTCTCTGTTCCACGCTATATTATTAAGGGTTTTTACATAACCTACTTGTGTCGGCGAAAAATAAAATCGAAAAATACACTTACATAAACTGCCTAGCGGTAAATTTAAATTGTAAATTAAAATATTAAAGATGATTGCAATGTCAACTGATTTGTATACATAAATGTCAAACGAGTTGTCAAAATAAATAAATATATAATGTGTAAGAGCAAATCTTTAAATCATTAACTATAGGGTTTAGGTCGAGAATATTTTTTATACATGTGAATCAGCAAATTTGCACTAATAGTCCAATGCTCGGCCAATGCTGTTTTAACGTGTACTGTTTGTGTTGTTTGTTGAATATTTTTATATGTTATGTCAGCTCAATAATCAAATCTCATAAATTTTGTTTTATTCTTGTTTATATGCATCAATTAAATTTTGTCAATTAAATTTGGTTTGTGTTTCGGGTGCATTTTTTCAATTTGAGTGAGAAGCGTATAGTTCCAGAAAAAAATAAAGAAGTTTAGGGAGTTAACAGTTATAACAACCGAATCTAATATAAAAATTGTCAAGAAAATTAAGCCATTTTTTATGTTAAATTCTATATGCTGTTAATCGCGATATTTGAATTCAAAATTTCATAATGTTATCCTTTATATTTCAATGATTACATTTATTTCTGATTCAAATCACAATATTATCCTCAATAAAAATCAATATCACTGTTAGAATATAAATGAAATTTTAAAAAATTATTCAATATTTTGTATATAAATAAAACATCCGGTATCAATTCAAATAATCATTATATAATTAGACAAAGCTCTACAACAAGATGACATTAAATTCTAAAAATTCATGTTGATTTTGTTTACAAAAATTATAGCCCATTACGGGAATTCTATGAAAATCTTACCATAAACCTAACATGAAAAATAATTTTTTTCTTTTCCAATATTTTTTTGGTTATATTGCTAATCCTTCTTGTTCTCAGACAAATAAATAGGATTTCTTTCTCTATGTCATGTACAATCTAATTGTTTTTGTGTAAAGAATATGAAATGTGGCACTTTCTGTTATAAGCTCAAACATTATAATATATACATATACATATATTTATATTATACATATATATTTAGATATAGTTGTACATAAATTATACATTGCATACTTTAAAAATTAAATAGATTATCACTTCAAATTAAGTGTATACGTTCAGTATGTTCTCATGTACATAAGAATAAGCCTTTTATTTGGTATATCTAACAAAATAAAGACAAAGACCCTAAATGTATTCAATTTCTTTAACGTCAAATGGGTACATACATACATACAAAAAGAGATGTGTAGTCACAATGTCTCATCCTTCATCATCTTAGACTTTGTATACTTTTCATTCTTTGTATCGAATATTAAATGACACTTCATACTGTCTACTGTATATTTACAGTAGAATATCTGTAAAATAAACGGAAGTTTTTTATTTTTAATCTAGAATTAAAAGTTCTTGAAATTCAGACTTCGCAAACACGGTTTATATGCATTACGCTAAGAGGGAAGAAATTTTATATTAAACATGCGGTATTGGATGGATCTATAATATTTGTAAAGTGAGCACACGCAATGAGCGCCAGAAAAGGGGGGCGCAACTATTATGCTCAATGTGCACTGTTTATAGCTTATATAGGTCATTGCTTTGAAAGAAGGGATTAGCGTACATTTCGGAAACCGTATAGAGCGTCGAACAAATCAGAATCGGACCTTTATGTACGTACACAGATATTTGCGGACATCGGATACTAAATAGAGAATTGTTATAATGAACAAAAATCCATTACGTCTTCGCAAATGTCAAATCTCTAACAATTTAATCTAACAAAAAAAAAATCGAGAATGAAGAGCCTTTATTGCAAGAGAGCAATACAATTGAGTCATTTATAGATTTGAAACAAATAAAAATATATTTTGAATCGAAAATAAATAATTTTTTTTGACAACAAAGCTCTATATACCGCAATTTATTAAACACTCACGTACTTATTACATATATGCACACTTGTCAGCTATTTGTGTGTTCATTTCATTCATTTTTATCAAATTCATATTTAATATAAAACCCTCACCACATTTCCATTTAGCACAATATATACAAACACCACATACATACATACATATGTATGAATATATTATGTAGCATATTTATTCTTCTTATTTGGCTTATTATTTATATTGAAATTTATCAATTTATTACCGTTAAAAATTCTCTCTGTCAGAAAAAATAAAAACAAAAACAACGAAAACTGACTAAGTGATAAAATAATAAATTTTCTTTAGTCTCTCGTTTTTCTCTTCTCACTTTTCCTCTCTGTCTATTCATGTATGTTTTTCTCATCACATTATTTTGGATTTTTTTTATATTTAATTTTTTTTTTTGGAAAAATGACAAATGCATTTCGAAGTACAAATGCATAATGTATATGTGTATATGTATGTATATGTATTATAAATGTATGTAAATATATAAATTCTAATAAAAATATAAATTTTCCTTTTTCTTTTGAATTTTTGTTTTTCTTTTATAACATTAAAATTTGTTTAGTATCGTAATAAATTTAAGAATATAAAAAAAAAATAAATTAGAAAAACAAAGCCATGTATTCTATATGGTTTAGATCCAAAGAACATTAGGGATTAAAAACTAAAAATTCAACATAAAATATTTGTCATTTTTCACAAATTTAAATATTTTCTTATAGATACTCTGCTACCATAGTGTTGAAAAATAAAATGATATCATTCACAATATATTGAATAGATGGAGCTATGATGCTTATTTGTGAATTGAGATGACAGGTTGAATACGTCTAGGATACAAACTGATTTAAATTTTTATCTTAATTTATCAAATCTTTATCTGACTTAGTTAAGATTGTTTTGATTTTTTACAATTTATGAGACTTAAAATAATCACTTTTTATAGAAAACCCATGGAGTAAATTTTCACCACATCAATTGAATATTGTAAATTCTCACCATGTAAACCTTTCGATTTCACCACAGAACAGAACTTGTTTCTTATAAATCGAATGAACTCTCGTACATAAATAAAAAACATATTTGAAATCTAATCCAGTATATAGAGACTAAAATAGGTTCTGAGTTCTAAAATAACAGAGAAACTTTGGAAATTTAAAATTATTTTGAGAAAATGTTGTCTCCAAAGGGAACACTTACAATTTCCTTGTTTATATTTCCCTGTATTTGAATACTTGATTTCCTTGAAATATCTATGCTGAATTAAACAGATTTATGATAAAATTATGCGCACTTTTTACATAATTTTGCAAGAAACACGAACTTTCACGAACTTTCACGAACTTTCACGAACCTCTTCATGAACTTTTACAAGAAATTTTTATTTTTTGACCACTCAATTTTTAATATACACTTAACACACATTTATTAAATGATTTCGCTTCCAGTTCGGAATCCGATTCAACAAAAAGATGAGCAGTTTTTATACCGAAATTGATGGAGTACAGCCATACTTATCCGGCTGAACAAGTTTACGAATATTATATTAATGTCAATTAATTTCAATACAACAGAAAGACCAGAATTTACGTTCCTGATCTGGATATGCTTAATTAAGCATAAGAATAATTAAAGTTGAATAATAGATTTATTTCTCAATTGTAAATTCATAAGAACGCTCATATTTCACAGCAAATCAAGCAAACGTAATAACAAATTTGTAATAATTTTTAATTTTTTTTTTTTTATATTAGAATTGAACAATCAGACCCCTCTGTATTTAAAATTATACTTATATAACAAAGTATACACATATTTGTACATATTATACACGTTTTCTTTTTTTGTGGAAAAGTGGAAATTTATGCTGTGAAAAAAGCATATCGAAAAGCATAAATATAAAAAAAAATTCTTATTTTTATTTTTTATTATGCTATTTGGTTGTCTTTTTTTAATGTAAACATGCATAAAAACGGAAACCACAAAATATTATCCACTATGCAAGAGCAACAGCAGCCGCAACATCAATTCTCCTCTGCATAAATAATTTGTATACACATATGTGTATGTAAAAATAGTATAAAAAATATAAAATGAATGAAAATTTTCCTTTTTATTATCCATAGCCAGTCGTACGTAATATGTTATACGTACTTACGTACGTACCGAAACTATATGTATAACACATAAGTATATGTTTGTGTATACAAGTTTAGTTTTCATTCTGATTTCATTGTAAAATATTTTCCCCATATTTATTTCGATTTTTATAATATCTTTCTATTTATTATTATAATTTTTTTTTTTCGTTTTGTTAAAACGTGGTGTTATATTGGATTTCCAGAGAAATCATTAAGAAATTAGATAGAGGGAGGTTGTATTATAATATATGTGTTATGATGATTTATGACATTTTGTTATACATATATATAAAATTGTTATACATATATATATAATGTATGTATTTATTAATATAAATTGAATAAAGAACAATTATACACATAAATAAATTCTATTATAATTCATAATAGTTATACTTATGTAAATGGAGGGGGGGGGGGGGGAGAGAGAACTTGCAATGAAACTATATTGTATAAAATGCATTAATAGAAAGAAAACCAAAAAAAAAAATTGTAATTTTGTAATGTAACAGGTTCAATGATATTTACAAAATTAAATATAATAGAAATATTATTGATTACATATTATAGTTTCTGGATTTCAGGACATTTTAATTAAGATTAATTGGAAAATTTTTTAGAAAATATTATTTTATAATTAGAATAATTTTGGGAATTGTTGCAAATTTTACAAAATGAATCCAGTGTTGGCGAACTCCAGGTAGAGATTTCTTGGCTCCTACTTTTTTCAGCGAGCAAATGTAGATGCTAGGAATCTTGGCCAGTTTCTGAGGAACTCAGTTTAGTTCTAATGGCTGAGGGGGGAGATATCCGGCTAATACAACTACAATGGGCCTAAGTATACCCTTCGAGGATCTGTGCAACCTCACCTACAAAATGAATAAACTGGCGCCCAAGCAGTAAAATTTCAACAAAAAATAATATCTTATTTCGGACATGTAAATTTGCCGCCGAGAGCATGCATTCTTACGTCCCTAAACATTCTAAGGAAATATTGTGAGAATTACGAAGAGTGATACTAAATTCTAATTCGAATAGGCTTTCTGAATTTGTTGGCAATTATTTTTATATAAAATTATATTTAAATTCAAGATGGCAACGATTGCATTTCAATTGTTCGTCAATCTAGATATAGGAATTATGTATGAATAAGCAATTTTTGTATATGTTAACTAAAGCTATTAAAAATCACCCATTTATTTACATAAATTTAAGAGCGTACAAAATTTATTTGTTTACATCAATATGGTTATCAGCCCAATATAACCAATAATAGGTTGTAAATTTTTGATTTTTAAATAAAATTATTGAACTCAAGTGAACTGGAATTAAATGCATTGTTGATTAAAATAGAGGTTGATTTCCTGGATATATATACTTATATGTTATTATGTAAGTCACCATTTTGATATTTCAATATGTAGCTTTACCATAATAAAATGATTTTAAATTGTAATTTGCATATATGCCTATATAACTTTAAATTTAATTCAATTTTAATTATATTAATGGAAAATTAACTGTATTGAATATACATATAAGTATATAGAAATCTATACTTTTATACAAAATATAACAGAATATATGCACATACACACTAATATTACAATTAGTTATTCATTATTTTAAAAGCTTGTTAAATAATATTATTAAATAAACGAATTGAAAATTTTTGTAACAGATACCGACAATTTTTTTAATATAGATGAATTAAAATTTTATTACAAAATATAAAAACAAGAAGAAAAAAAAACAAAATAAATAAATTTGCATTTGTATATCGATTACAAAAATTAATATAATCAACTTGTATTATTATACTGTCATTAGTATATTGTAGCAAGTGCAATAAACTGTCATGCTCTGTAAATGATGATGTTATGATATTATATTTTGAGTTATAGGTACATATTATTATTACTATTATGACAGTATAATATGCGAATTATATGATTATATAGAATATTATAATTTTGTTTAAATTCATATATACATATATAACAGTTACTTATATGAATATGGGGTGCGATATTATCGAAATTATAATTTTTTTTTCTAAACACAATTCATTATAACTGATATTAATAGATATATATATGTAGAAAATAATAAAACTATAATATGACCGAGTGAGTAAAAATTGTTATAATATATACGTATATGAGTTCAGTAATTTAATACATATATACATATAGCATACATATTAAGAAAATTTCACAGTAATGAATTTATTATTGAAAACTACTAATTTTATATCATAAATTTATACATATTAAGATCTGAACAAAATTATAAGAGCGAATACAATTTGAAAACTATTTATTAATTGAGAAAATAAATTGTCAGAATAATTTTAAACATATGTATATGAGCAAAATCCTTGCGGAGAAAATGAGTCAAACTAAATTGTTTGCAAGTAATTGAATTTGTTTCACTGAAAATAAGATTCTTGAAAACGTCCAAAGAAATAAACCAAAGGAATTCTAAATTAATTGTAAATTAAATTAGAATAGAGTTTAACCTCTCTAAACGAGGCCATCTTATGGTTAAACTAAATTTATTAAAATAATAAAAAAAAACTCAAAAAATATAACAAAGTTTCATATTCCTCCCGTATTTTATTCGAAATTTTTACAAAATCAATATAAGTATGCAATATAATAGTATTCTATCGTATTTTCTTAAGAATATTAAAGTTATTATTTCTTAAACAATTGAGCTAATCAATAACTTAACTGCATTTACTAAGATTCAAGCATTGAAACCCATTAATTTAAATAACTATACAAAAATATTATCTACTTCTAATTTTAATCAGCATTTTTGTTTTTTAATCAAAAGAGTTTATTATAAAAGAGTATATAAAACAACATCACATCAATTCTGTTACTTCTTTAACTGTTATAATTATATACTGCTATATTTATATTTACCAATAATTACAAGTAAAAAACCTTACATTGTATAAATAGAATATACACTCCACCTGTTAAGTATTATACTAATTTAATTGACAACAATTACTTACACGAATAGTGTAAGTAATTATTATTAAAGTTGTTGTCTGGTATATATATGTGCATGCCTATATAGAAAATATTCAATGACAGACGCTAGCATAAGTGACAATATAGAAAGGAAAAAAAAAGGAGTGAAAATATATTTTTTTTTATATTATTTGCTTTACTTTAATAACGAAAGAGAGAATAAAAGAAAAAAAAAAAACGTTCTTATAGACTCGCTATCATAATAGTATAAGATAATAATTGCGATATGCATCAGAACTTCAACCTTTTTATTGTCATCATAATGAATTTTTGATTTAATCAATATTAAGGTACGTGTATATATATATTGTATAACAGTTAGTCAATATTGCTATTATTCTTTTCTTTTCGCCATTTTTTTTTGTTGGAATATGTCACTGACCTTAAACAATAAATCGAAATTTTTCACATTATTCCTGTTTGTGCGGTATATTAACTACACTCATGTATCTTATGTATATATATATGCAAATAATATAGCTCAAACACTGGTATTATGCTCTCTTTAGAACCACAATACGTATATTATTATAGTTTTGTTATATAATATGAAGGTTTGATGCATAGAATTTTAAAAATGTAAATACTTTCATGTTAAAAGAGGTGCGATAAGTGTACTACATTGTAATTTGTATGTAAGTATATGAATACATAAAAGAAAATGTAAAGTACATAAGTATATTATGTATTATTATGTACATGAAGAACAAAAAATAAAGTAAGGGATGTACGAAAAAAATTATTTATTCTTTATGTAGGCACCTACATATGTACATATATACTAGTGTAGTAAAAGTCCTTAAATCAAAATGTTCTCTTTAAAAAATATTGTATAACAAATTTTTTACTGAACTTCTTATACACGTAAATTTATGAAAATTGAAAATAAATTTGTAATAAAAATTAAATTTTTTTTTTCTTTTCTCTTTTTTGAAATAAAAAAAATGTAAATTGAATTTTTGTACTCCTACATTATATGAATTTGTTTTTTTTGTATACCAATTTCGTATAATAGTATGAAGTATAACAGTGGATGACAGGAAATAAATCCGGAAGTGGAAAAGAAAACCTAAATTGTACAAAAAATCTTCTTTTTTTTTTAATTTTTTTTTCGGTCCAATTTCACTAGATTCCAGAATTTCACTAGAATTTTAAGAAAAATGTTGAAATTTTGCCAAAAATGTTATTAACCAAGTTATTTTTCAAATAAAAATTGTACTTGCTTAAATGTATACAACAAATACACTCAGTAGTAAAAAGCGTTTGAGAACCTCTTTTCAATCTGGTTTAAGAAATTTTTTGTGTGACTTTCATTTGTCGTAATATTTTAAACGTCCCATTATCGAATGTTTATCGCCAAATAAAATATTCTTATAATTCTCCAGAAATTCAAATCAGAAATTTTATATAAAATTTATAAAATTTTTTTAAAATTGAGGTGATTTCCCGAAATCTTTATACTAGTTTAGATAGATAATTGTTCTATGTCGAAACTTTGAACTTATGTTCCTGTTACCAAAAATTTAGGTACAATTTTAAAATACACATATTAAAACAACAACGAACATAATTTATTTATAAAGCATAAAATTTTAATATTGTGAAAAAAAAAAAAGAATAAGAAACAATTTTTTTTTTTAAATTAAAAAATTGCAAAGTATACAGATGAAGTGAATTAGAAAGAAAATTTATGCTCATAAAAGCAAAAAAATGAATAAACAGAAAAAAGAAATAAGAAAGGTGAATAACTTAAATTAGAAATTCAAATCATTTTCCATTTATGCACACAAAAACATACATACATTCATATTTATACTTTTAGTATACACCTACATATTTAACAATGCAATAAAATTTCAAATTTTAAGGATGCTTCTTATAAATGTTTAAGGCTATATATGTGGTTCATAATAAAAATAAAATTAATTTTATTACTGATGTTTCAATTTAACAAACAAAAATTTTTGAAATTAATTTTCATTTTATGTTCTTTAATTAACAATAAAAACAATTGGGTGGAAAAATTAGATGATGCAACAATGAAAAATTGAATTGAATAACCTGTAGAGTTGGGAAAATTTTTTATATTTTTTAATATGAAATTTAAGTGTTATATAACAATTTCAGCTTATTAACTTAGGCATTCAACCACTTCGAATTTTTATAATTATTTATTATGGTCTCGATGTCGGTATTTTACACAATTCATAAATTTTGAACAATAGCTTCGACCAATACATACGCAAATGAGGTGATGTGTTTTGTGATTCTCAAAATAAAATTTTAATTTGATTTCGTTTTATTAAATTGATTCAGCTGGTTATGGAATTAAATACAATAAAATTAATTTAGTCACATCTCAAACTCAATTTAAAACATTTATATATAGCAATTTTGCATATAACAGATTCGTATATAACAGTTTTCGTGTATAACAGTTTTCGTGTATAACAGTTTTCGTGTATAACAGTTTTCGTGTATAACAGTTTTCGTGTATAACAGTTTTGTGTATAGAAGCTACATAAAAATTTTGTGTATAACAGTTTTCGTGTATAACAGTTTCAAAATATTAAACTTTTTGTGTTAAAAAAAAATAGTATACGAGTTGACAAATTTTCACTGAGAATTCAATTAAAATTTAAACAAGCACGAGTATGTACGAATGTACAAGAATTCACAAACAAGAATGCCGAAGCCTCTCACTTCTTTCTCATTCATTAAATATAGTTTATTAGAGATTCACAAAGAGATCTAAGAATATTATTCAAATTATTTTTATAAGGCTGAACTTACACAAATTCAATATAAAAACATAAAAAATTGAATTACTAAGAAAACTTATACTCAAAACTCAAATAACTATTAATTAATTAATCACTCTTATAAAAAGTTTTTAAGTAATATTTTAAGTATTTATCACTCTATTTGATTTAATATGTCAAAATTTAATTAAAAATTTATTTTGTGTTGATTACTATAAATTTTTTTATGTGAAGATAAAAATAAATACAACATACAAAAATATTTTGCGAACTCAACTAAGCATATTGAGCAAAAATATGAGAAATTTCTCATTTATGATTGAATTTAATTGAATAGCCAACATTTAAATTTAATATCCTTTTCCGGTTTATTGAAATACTCGAACATCTCAATATAAAGAAGTACGCTTCTAAGAAAATTACTTTAAGTATTACGAGTAATTTGAATAAAATAATTGAAGAACTACTCAATTGTATCCAAGTTTTTTTTTAAAGTTTCATAAATATTTTTTTCTTTTTCTATTTTTATAAAATTTTAAGATTGTTTTTCTCTATTAAATTTACTCGATTACATAAAAAAACCATAATTTTCATGAAATCTTTAAAGTTCACATTAAAATACGCTCTAAAAAGGATCAGAATTTGTTCGCTATTGCCTTCATTGTTCCTTCTTTTCTAGCAGAGCAAAGAGAGGAAAAAATATGTTGGAATTTTTTTTTTTTTAAATAAAAAGAAAATTTTCATTTACATTTTACAGAAAAAAAAAAACCAAGAAACAAAAGTAATAAAAGTAATAAGAAAATTTCCAATTTGAAAAAGAGTTTTAGAAAAGATGAATATCTCATAAAACAGAAATAATAAAAATATTTGTAATAAGGGGTGTTTTAAAATTATCACTCCGTTCAGCACTGTTTAGCACTTATCACTTTTTCAGGACCGGATTCTGTACCAAAGAAAGTTAAAAGTGTAATGTGTAGAATAGTTATTAGTTGAACCCTACTTGAATTAGATCTGATTAGAGCATCAACTCGAAAAACTGTTATTGAGCTTTAGAAGCCATTAAAAAATGACTCGGGAAATATCCGAATTCCGTAAAGCCGCCCAAGTTTTACAGATATAGATTTGAAATAATGAATATTCGCGTAAAATTTAGTAAAAATTGAAAATTTTATAAAAAATCTAAAGAATCATTTTTTCGGAAAACCTTTACCTATAGCTGTATAAACGTTGATGAAAGTTGACTTCAAAATTAATACTAAAATTTTACTTAAAAAAAAAAGCCTAACAATAATTTTAAGAATAAAAACGAACGACGCAGTTCCAAATCTTTTGAAAGCTATTGTACAACTCTCAAAAAAAAATTAGCCGGGTACCATTTAGTTGGCACCAACAACTTTATCTTTTCTAAATTTTTTTTTTCTATTAAAACTTGTAATTTGAGGAGGAGAAATATAAAACTTTGATGAATTCAACAACGATTTCTTGTCCTTCTGTAATCAAAAAATAAAAATCGTATCTACATACATATACATACATACATATACATACATAAAACTTATTTTACATAAAAACAAGAACAAAAGAAAAATAATAATAATAGTGAAGAGCTTGCCATATAAAAAGTTCAACAGATTACATGAAATTTTTATTTTACTCTTTGTTATTTTTGGTATTATTTTGTACAAAATGTCCCTTAGCAGACACTCATACATATACATAATATTGTTACTGTTAAATTACTTATTCCACATATTAAATATAATTTTTGCTAAAAATTTATTTTAAGAATAATAAGAATAAGCATATACGTGGAGGTGAAAGGGATTAAATAATTATCCCTAACTATATGTATCTCGTAGTTTTGCACTATGTACGTGTATAGTAATACGTGGAATCTATTAATTTTACTAAAAAATTTGTAACAAAGTAAAACTAAAAATTTAGTACTTTAGTACTTTAAAAATGTCGCAATAAATCAAAATTAAATGTAAAATAAATTTGGCTGTAGGTTAAAGGTACTGTAAAACTATAACATAGTATTATAGAGCACATACAGAATCCAATATAATATAACAGATGTAAAATATAATAGTATAATTTAGTTAAAATTAAAAGATTACAGATATAAATAAATTTCTAAATGAACAATTTTGTATTCATTAAGAAACTTTTTACGCTTTACCTTTTTCGTTTTTAAAATTTACATGTACTTGTTTAAATAATTTTCAAAAATTTTATTTCATATTTGTTTTTAAGAAAATTGGGTGTCGTATACTGTAGAATGTTATAAATCAACATCGTATTATAGCCGTTTTAGTAGTGTACACATATGGTATTGCAGTTTTAGGTAACTTAATTTGGCAATACACCCAAACAATACAAAATAAAGCAATTAAAAATTTGACTGTTCTATACAAGAAAAGAAGGAACCTTCCCTAATATGATACATAACAAATTCAACTTTCTTAAAATTAGAGCTTGCTATAGGGACATAAAACAAGCAGTACACCATTTACAATATCTTTATTCACAAAAACAATATCCTTTTACAATTAGTGAACGCTTTACTCTAAACTATCTCACTCATTTTACTCACTTATTTTACTCACTGAGATTTTACTTTTCGGGCGTTTACAGTAAAACTTCATTAAAATAATTTCGGTTTTTTCTCGTTTTTTTTTATTCTCTAAAAAGTTCAAGAATTTCAGTGAAAACATTTTTTTTTCTCATAAAATAAAAATTTTTCAAAAAGTTTTGGAAAAAAAAAATTATCATAAATTCAAAGGGTTCTTTAAATTCTCTTCTATTCTTCCATTTGTTGTTTTTTTTTTTTGGCCTATTTGCATTTTGTTAAAAAGATAAAAAAAATTTTTTCATCTTGTTAACTGAATTTCATTTTACACATACATACATACTTGTGTCCTCAAATATTTTCAAAAAAATAAAATGTTTTTTTTTTGCATTTTGAGCAAAATTTAAATTTTTTGAATAAAAACAAGGAAAAATAAAAATTTGATTTATATTTTTTGGTATAATGGGGAGGAAAGAAATTATGTTATACAAAAAAGTTTTTTTCATTTTTCCGATCTATTATCAGGTCGGGAAATTTTAAAAGGCAAATCAATCTAATCATCGGAATAATGTGGCATTCTTTTTATATCACTACTATCACTAAATTTTCATATTATACTTTTATCAATATATTAAATATGCTCATATTTACATACACACATGTACATTAATATTATGTCAGAATATATAAGTCGATTTAACTATTATACTCGTATATGCAAGTATAGTAAAAAATTTAAATAAATTTACAAACTGAGAAAAAACAAGCTGAAAAAAACCTTTAAAACCTCAATTTAAAATAAAATTGATTATAATCGGGATATCAAAATTATTTCTGAATATTTTTTTCTACTATAAACTCATATCATAGGTTTAGCAATCTGTAAGCAAATTATATGCTATAGGAAATACTTACATACACAATTCTCTATTTAATTTTTTTGGCTACAAGCAATAAATTATAATTCAATTTGAATTCGACGTTAAAATAGTTAAAAAAAATTTTTGTGATATTTATCGAACATGTTCGATTAATAAATAACTTAAAATTAAGCATGTTCGATTAATGAATAACTTAAAAATAAATTTGTTCGATTAAAGAATAATTTAAAATCAAACATGTTCGATTAATGAAAAATTTAAAATCAAACATGTTCGAAATAATGTCGAAGTCATTACATATTTATAGAATGCGTGCGGTATATAAGCATTTTTTAATCGAACATGTTCGAGTTATGTCTAGTTATTGAACATGTTTGAAATGGTAATAGTTCTATATTTGAAGATTATATAAAAATATCATTTCCCTTACAACAAACTTAATTATGTATTGCCAAAAATAATTTCTCAAGTCACTAAAACTCAAAAATAAACTAAAACCACAATGAAATCGGCACATTTCCGAAACCTTACTTTAATTTTTCATAAAATTGACACTCGTGATATTTATTGAAAAATTTTTTTTTTTTGAGAATATTATAATCTTCCTCCAGTATTTGTGTTACTTATAAAAAAAATATAAATTCTGTAGAAGCAATGTGTGATTTAATAAAATTTAGGTCATCTGTTGCACAATTACACAAATAAAACATTCAGACAAAAAATTTTCATTATTTTAAAAATTATTTTATAATAATAAAAAATCAAAGTAAGGTGACCCATATTTTTAAAATCTATAATAAAAGAACGAAAATGGAGAAAGAAAGCGAAATTATTTTTTTAATTCAACCATTATTGAGCACATTATCCTCATTTTAAATATTCTATAACCCATAAGTTATTTTTTGTTCCAAACAAAATATTTTATTTTATTAAACAAAGGGTTTTTTTTTTATTTAATTGCAAAATAATAATAAAGGGATTCCTTAGAAAATATTTTCAGCTCCATTTTTCTGGAACGAGAAAATTTTATTGCGATTTGAATTATTACAGAGTTTGCAAAAGAGAAAAAAAATCATAACAAAAACTGAGCTCTTGTAACACTTCTCTCTTTTATTTTTCGCTCACTTTTTTTTTAATTTTGCAATCGAACAGTTTTTAAAGCGTTAGTATTGCTGTTTTTATTATTTTGCCGTTATATAAAACTTATTTACGTTGTGGTATCTACCCGTTATAAATTAAACAGTATAATGCCCTTAAAAGTTTTAGTAAAATACATCGAAAAAATTTAAGGGTTAAATGATGTTGATAATAAATTAATTTCTGAAATAATTAATTTTTTATCGTAATAGAATTTAATTTCTGTGATTTATTTGGAATTTTAATGAAAACGAAAACAAAATGGCGCTTAAATGCAGACGAAAGCGTTCAAGAAAATAGGTGAAACCCTGCCATGAGCAACACTCACGGTTGTAGCAAAGAATCAGATTTCAAGCAAGACGCAGGCTCGGTTTTGGATTCCAGCAGAACCATCAAATCTAGATACTATCCTTGAAATACACGATTAGGTAATCCAAATCTGTCAACATATAGCTGGGGAGTTGTGATGAAATATTTTCTCTTAAGTTAATTACTAATAAACATTGGTTCTGTTTTAATCCTGCTACATTCAGGAACAAGATTTCATCAACTTAAAATGAGATAATTGTTAGTTTTTGTCTGCTAATGTGGCCTTTCCTAATCGAAAGGATATTGTGGTGTTTGTATGTGAAAAACATAATCTACATGCACCAGGGCTATATTTTTTGGTAACTTATTTACAAACATTCATTTGAACTGAAAATTATATCAATGAGAAATTATATTTCTGTCAACTATTTTACAGTTAAGAAGCTATTAGCTAATTTTAGTAATTTTTTATCAGTATACAATTAAAGAATTAAATATAATTAAAGAGCTTTACTAAAATTTTTATGTGCTCATGCCAATTACATAAATCTACTTAAATTGTTTTCGATTCCTTGTTTTTTTTTTTGCTTAAAATTAATTTCTTGTTTTCATAATTTAAATTCTTACTCGTTTTTTTTTTTTCGAAAATTTTCATTAAATGTGTTAAAATCAGATTATTTTTCACTCTATACACTTGAATTCAAACAATGTAGCCGAACTACATTCATGTCTAATGATTAAGTATCAGCACTTATTATACATATGACTATATGCAATTCGGATGCCAGAACGTGAATACAATATTGAGAAAAAATTAAAACTTTTTCGTTCATGCGGATTCACCAAATCAGACATTTGATAGCGATTCTCTTATTTTGTACTTACATATAAGAATCAAAGTATGTACTTATCCTTAATCCTATTCGTATATGTGTTGAAAAATGTGAAAACTATAATGAAATTAACTTTCATGAAGTTTTTTTTTTTGCCGTTTTGTTTTTGAGGTTAACATCATTGCAGCTACATCAAACGATTTGAAAAAAAAAAAAAATTAAAAATTGGAAGAAATTTATTTTAACATTATCCTTTTCGATCTTTAAAACAAATAACAGCTACATGGAACATGGAACAACAAGGAAGCATATATACTCTACTGACGCTCTTAATTGTATAGACCACGAAAAGAACAGGAAACACAAAAAAAAAGGCCAAGGAAAGTTTTTTAAAAAATTATTTTCAATTTTCAATTTAAAGGATATATGCAGAACTTAGAAAAGCGAAAAATCAAAATGAATGTTCATAATAAAGTACATTTAGGAAGTAATTGGAAAATTTTCCAATCAATTTTAATCATCACTAAAAACAGTATACAGTAGAATAAATTGTAAAATAAAAAGCAGAATGAAATCTGATGTTTTCTTTTCTATTTTGTATTGTATACTTGTATACCGTTGTCTTATTATTTGGATGGTCCATACGTCATTTTTGTGATTTTGAGAGAAACATTTTTAAAGTTGAAGATAAAATATTAATCCATAGTGCAACGCAGTGTGGTGAATATGGAACTATGGTGAATATGGAACTATGGTGAATATGGAACAGTGGTGAATATGAGACCATGTTGAATATGGAACAATGGTGCATATGGTAATGAAAAATATTGAATATATTTAACATATAATGGAGGATGTGGGAATGTACTTATGGTAAGTAAACTCGAATATCGAACAGTGGTGAATATGGAAGTGAGCAGTGGTGAATATACAAAAAACTGTGTTTCTTAAAAAGTAATCAAGCTAATAAATATGGTAATAAGCTCATGAAAAGAGCTCATTTTATATTTTTTGAGTTTATTCTTAATTAAAAAGTCTAGAAATGGCGTATGAATCCATCCAATTTTTGGGCGACAATATCTAAATTGAATATTATTAAGTGAAATTTTCTTCTATCTCTCTCAAATGTTCAGATAAAGTTTTATATATATTTTGCTTTTGTTCCAATAGCAAGGGTCAATGAAATTTAAATCTCACAAAAAAAAATATCAATATTGAATTAAATTTATTTATATGTTTAAATAACGGAGAAAAAAAAAAACAGATAATACTGTAATTAAAGGATAAAAAAATAATATTCGTAGATTCGTAGATTCTAAGGGAACCGAGTGGGACAGGAGCATCCCCCCAAGCCACCGCAGCCATTTTTGACTTATTGTAGCCACCCCACTCTCCCGTCTATAATATCCCCGTCCCAATCACAAAGCCGGCGATATCCCTAAGGGAGTTGGACAATAGTTCCCGAACACTTAGGGACCCATGTCCAAGACATTTGCGGCGCCGAACAGCCAGTGCCGGACAGTCGCAGAGAATGTGCACGGCGGTCTCATCGCCACCCCCACAAAATCTGCACAGGGGGGAGCCCGACTTCCCCAGCCTGTGCAGGTGGTATTTCACCGGGCAGTGCCCCGTGAAGAAATTCGCAATAGTGCGAACCCGGCTCCTGCTCATCCCCAGCAACTCCGCAGCGAATCCGCCGGAGCACGCCGGAACAAACACCTTCGCATGACGGCACCCCTTCGTGTCCCGCCAGTGACGACTGCATTCCGCCGCGAGTAGGCAGGCAAGCCTGGCCCCCACGGCGGAAGAAGGCAGACCACAGAAAGGCAGCGGCTGCACAAAGGCAGCCCCAGATCCCCTCCGCGCCAACTCATCGGCAACTTCGTTGCCCGCATGGCCACTATGGCCCGGCACCCAAATGAGCATCACTCTGTTTTCCGATGCCAATTCCATAAGTGCAGCAAGGCAGCTCCAGACCAGCTTGGATGTAACCTGAGCTGAACGGAGCGCCAGCAGTGCAGCCCTGCTGTCTGAGAACACATAGATGGTGCGATTTCTATACCCCCTTTCCAAATTGATTCTCAGACAGATTTCTATTGCATGTATTTCGGCCTGGAACACTGTGCAATACGGGTCAAGGGTTGCATATACACGCGTGTCCGGGCGGACACCGTATACGCCCGAGCCCACCCCCGACTCCGTTTTGGACCCGTCCGCATACCACACGCTCGAACCCGACCTAAGTACCGGACCACCCCGATCCCACGTCCATCGATCAGGAAACAGAACCCTGTACTTGTGGTCGAAGTTGTACCGCGGCAGACAGGTATCTGACATGGTTATCCTTAGAATCGGATCGCCCTCAATGAAGTCTCTGTGAGTTCTGTGGGCCAACTTTAGCCCTGCCCCGTCCTCGCCAGAGAGAAGTCGGTAAGTCACCAGCCGAGCTTCCTTCAATATATGGAGGTGCAGTGGCGGCAATCCGATCATCACCTCCAATGCAGCGGTGGGAGCCGTCCGCATCGCCCCGGTCACTCCCAGGCAGGCCAGCCTCTGTAGCTTTTCCAGCTTGGCCCGCACACCCGCCTGCTGAGCCTTACGGCACCATACAATCGACGCATAGGTGACGATGGGCCTAGCAAGGGCCGTATATAGCCACAGTGCTATTCTGGGACTAATTCCCCAGGTCCCCCCGATGAAACTCCTACACGTCCACAAGGCCGCCGTAGCTCTCCCGATAACTCTATCGATATGGGTATTCCAAGAGAGACGATCATCCAGGGTTACCCCCAGATACTTCACCTCCCTCGAGTAACTAATACGTTCACCAAACAGAATTGGGCTCGTTAACCTGTCCCTGCTTCTGCGTCTGGTGAAGGCGACCAAAGTGCTCTTGCTTGGATTTATATTTAACTCAACGCCTTTGCACCACCTTTCCACAACACGTAAATTTTGCTGTAGAAGATCAGAAATAGTGCTCTCAAATTTTCCCCGCACGACGAAGGCCACATCGTCAGCGTATCCCCAGACACGCGCCCCGGAGCCCCTGAGAGCAGCTATTAGATCATCCACTACAATGGACCACAGGAGGGGCGAAAGAACCCCGCCCTGCGGACATCCTTTTGCAGCGGAGATGAAGAGTATATCGTCAGCTATGGTGGACTTAATAATCCTATCCTGTAGCATCCGATTGACCCATCTGCCAGTAGTCGCATCAATCCCTCGTTTGTGCAACGACTCACAGATGACATGATATGGGGTGTTGTCAAAAGCTCCCTCTATATCAAGGAAGCAGCCAACTGCTACCTCCCGCACCTCCAGTGAGTTTTCAAGGACCCCCACCAGACTCTGCAGAGCGAGTACAGTAGACCTTCCCGACTGATAGGCGTATTGAGATTCATGCAAGGGATTGCTTCCCAGTGCACCGTCCCGTATAAATCTATCAATCACTTTTTCCATTGCTTTCAATAGAAAAGAAGTAAGGCTGATTGGACGGAAAGACCTTGGGTGGTTGCTTGGTCGCTTACCCACCTTCGGAATATACGTCACTTTAGCCACCCTCCATGCCTGAGGGATGTAACCCCACGCATAGCTGGCGCGAAAAATTCCCAACAGTGCTCTAGCGATATGTTGGAAACCCCTCTGCAAAAATGCAGGATATATCCCGTCATCACCTGGAGATTTGAAGGGCCTGAAAGAGAAAACAGCCCATCTAATCCTGCCCATCGTGAAGACTAGACGGGATCGTTGCCAGTCATCCCTCCTGGGCCAGGGTGCCCCCGGTTCGATGACTGCATTTGAGTGATTCCGAAGAATCTCCGAGTCAGGAAAGTGCGTTGACGCCATAAGCTCCAACGTCTGCCTTCCGTTCTCAGTCATGGAGCCATCAGGACGTTCCATTAGGCCCAACCTGCTAGCATACTTTTTGGAAAGCACCCTGTGAAGACGCGCACTGCTGGGGAGTTCATCAATGCCCTTGCAGAACGCTCTCCACGAGATTCTCTTCGCTTTCCTAATTTCCTTATTGTATTTTGTGAGTGAGTCCTTATACTCTTCCCACGAACCTGACGCTTTGGCCTTATTGAATAGCTTCCTGGTCTTTTGTCTAAGCCTTGAAAGCTCCTCATTCCACCACGGGCACTTCCTATTGCTCCGCCTCGGCTTAGCACGGCAGCTCCCGTGATAGGCATTAGTAATAGCCGCCGTCAGGGCCTCGCTGGCCAGTTCGATATCCATCACCGTTCTGACAGAAGCAGGAACGGATCTAATCCCATCCATGAGGAGCGTTTCGAATTGACTCCAATCTGTGGATTGGGGCACCCGATAAATTTCTTCTGCCAGGCCTCCGGAGACCATGATATCAAACCTAATCTGCCTATGATCGGACATGGATGTCTCATTTGAGACATGCCATCCACCAACCCTACTGCCGATAAATTCAGTGCAAAGGGTGATGTCAAGGACCTCTTCCCTAATTGCATTTATGAATGTCGGCCTATTGCCTTCATTCATAATCATTAATTTATTGCTATATATAAATTCAAGTAGGCACTCACCTCTTTTGTTTATATTGCTGCTTCCCCAGACGGTGTGGTGGGCATTGGCATCACTTCCTATTATAAGTTGGAAGTTCCTCCTTCCACAAAAGTCCACTAGATCCCTCAGTTGCTCGTCCGGGTGGGCACAGTCCCCCGGGAGGTAGGATGAGCACACAATGAACTCTGTCCAGCCCCCGCAGGACTTCACCTTCACCAACGCAGCTACCTGATCCTTAGAACAGTAATCTGGAATGGGAAAATACGTTAGCTTTTTACTAAACAAGATGCAAGCCCTAGGCCTGCCCCCAATTGTATTATCATACAATAGCTCACCTGTTAGGCCCTTAACCTGATCCTTCACTATGTAAGGCTCTTGGATAAGGGCGATATCGAGGTGATCCTTCATAAATCTATGAGCCAGAACATCAGTAGATGCCCTAGCATGCTGTAGATTTATTTGGATGCACCTCACAGCCATATTATTTCCTCCGGCTCTTGTCTATGGGCTTTGGCCCTTTAGACAAAGGCTTTACATGAGCCTTACCTCCCATTGTCGCCTTTTTACCCATCTTGGTGGGCGCCTGCCCTGCCACAGCCTCTTTTGCCGCCCCAGGTGCCACGCTAGCCCCTCCAACAGCAAATACCGAAGCATTTCCGGGCTTCCCAATGGGCTTGAGCCCTTTTGGTTCCCCCGGGACGCTTGTATTTGGCGTGCTGGTCGATGGTCCTTCCGTTTCCCTTGCCGCCATTTTCGGAGCGACTTCAGACTTTCCAATGAGTTTTGGCTCTTTTGGTTGGCCTGAAGTGCTCGTCGTTGTTGCGGTGGGCACTGGTTTTTTATTTTGTCCTGCCCTGCCGCCAGCACCTTGAGAGGATTTTCTTCCTTTAACCCGAACGGTAACACGGAAGAAATTCAGGAAAAGTCGGAACTCCGCTTTCCGTAGATCTTCCAATAAAAAAAAATAATATACAAATATCAATTAAATTTATAAATTATTAATGAATCACTAAGTTTTTGGCAACTTTTAATGTATACAATTTATTTAGTGAACTATAAGTTCTAATTTAATTATAGGATTTTTTTTTTGTGAATAAATTTTGGCTAAGATTTTAATGAAAATTGGATGAATAATAATTGTTGGAAATTATCACAAACGGGTTTTAAAAAATGATAAATTTATGAGAAATGCTTATTAAGAATTTAACTTTACCTAAAATATTACATAATTACTCGAACAAAACAAATATTACCGCCGATGGCAACACCACCAACTTCCCAAAAAAAAATAGTTTAGATTTGTGAAATTATAAAAAATTTGTTTTGACAACTATAAGACTTCCTTTTGCTGTGGATCAACGCTCCACACTCACGAAGAAGGTGCACTGAAATCTCCTCTATTTCCCCACAGAACCTGTTAGTGCTCTTGACATAACCGGTTTTGCCTGCCTATAATTCATAAACCTTATCAGGACAGCCGAACGAACACAACCCTGGAGATCACTGAGCATGGGCTCAATGCTCAAATACTACACAACTATCAACGACAACTATCTCTAGTCCGCTATTCTTAACCTAAATGCCTTCCAAATTAGGTTTAGAATGCAACTTATTAAAACAAATGAATCTTCGATTTTACCTGAATTTTCATTTTCAAATCTTATTTATAAATGTTACTTAATGTTCGACTGAATTCGGAAACTGACTTTTAATAAAACTTTGCTTTTCACATATAGGTGTGATATTATTATCGTGAATATATGAACTCATTCACAATATCAAGAATACAACATTAAATACCACAAATATGCAGCGCCGCCCGTGGTGTCCAAATCAAATAATCTCTTAAGTACGAAAAGTAATAGAGAATTTGAATAGTTTTTTAACAATAATCAGGTAGCGAATTACTTTTAGAGTAAATTAGAGATTTTTTTTTAACATAATTGAAAACTTGTCCATAGTTGATTCAAAATACTTAGATATAAGTAATTGAAATTCAATTCTCTATGACAGATTTGCAAAAGTTTGTAATAAAATATTCCGAGGATTTTCTCATTTTATAATTGCATTAAGATTCTTAAACATTTATTTTAATATTCAATTCATTTAAAATAATCTTAAATTTTTCTATGAGAGTGATATCTGAAACACACCCCGAATCATCTTTTTCTTTAAAATTCTTTTAAATAATTCTGTCAAAATCAAAATCTTTTTCAAATATTTTCTAAAATTCCTTGAAAAAATTTTAATTTTAAAATTATTTTTATCTCTTAATTTGTATTTAAGAATCAAATTAACATATAAAACAAAAACTTATATGATACAATAAAAATTGGATGTGCAATAGGAAAATTTATTTGTTGATTAAATACACATTTTGTTCTAAGATAAATATAGAAACCCCCCTCTACTAAAGTGGAGAAACAATCAAAAAATTTCATTTCAAGCAATTTGAGATTGAATAAACATTTTATCGTATAACAACTATCAATAAATATAATTAATGTTACATAATATGTTTATTTTTCTTTTTGGAACATGTTTCAGGCTGCATTGAGAGGATATTATGATAGAAAATTTAAAAATAAAAACTAAAATTTATTTTGTTTTCTCAATGAAAATTATTTGTTTTATATAGAACTGTAATGTAATTAGAATGTGTATATACATATGAACGTATATATAATTTTATATTGTGAATATGTTTGACCATACACATACATAATACATATATTTATTTAATTCAAAACTTTAAATATTTTGACTTAACAAATATTAAGAAAGAATTTTTTTTATACACATTAGAAAATTCAAAATTATTAGACCTCAGTTTTCAAATTTTCTCAACATTTTTAACAACATAACTTCTGTTCAGCAATTATCGAATTTTAAAATAATTTTCAATACTAAAGTTTTATGTTAAACTTGTTGTTCTGTTAAACTGTAAACTTGTTTCCGCTAGGAAATACTGATGAGAGCAACAAGTACAAAAAAAGTCAAACTTTCAGAAGATATAGTGCAAACTGTACATTTTCAATAATTATATTAGTTAATTAAACGGAGCTAATTAGAGTATTAGTATTTTTCTAATCAGGCTAAGTGTTCTAGAGTTCAAAATTACGAACTTTTTGAATGTTCTATTACAAACAAAAGTAAATAAATTCAAATGCCTCGGTAGTGTGATTACTACGCCGGGAGGTACAGAAGACGACATCTTGAATAAAATCAAGCTGGCTACAGCAGCATTTGGAAGAATCTGGGCTACGTGGAGATAGACCGGGCTGAGCAGAAAAACCAAATTAAGGCTGTTCGGGACTTGCATAAAGCTGATACTGTTGTATGGGAGTGAGACCTGAAACGCAAATCAAGCTAGCATCAATAGTGTTCAGATATTCATAAATAAGTGCCTCAGAAAGATATATACGGGATCTCCCGGCCAAGAAAGAATATCAAATGCTAAGCTGTGGGAGCTCACAGATGAAAAGTCCGCTTTGCTACAAATAAAAAGAAGGAAATGGTGTCAAGCATTAGAGTGGAATCCACAATGTAAACGTAAATTTGGAAGGCGAAAATGGCTTGGCGTCAAACAATAGACAAGGAAATCATCGAAAGCGGCAAAACATGGGTACAAATAAAGCATCTAGTCTGCAACCGGGTGAGATGGAGAGACTACGTGGAAACCCTATGCTCTTAAAGGAATTGAACAAAGGAGGAAAAAAAATTATGTAAAAAATTTAAATAACAAAAATTTCATATTTATTTTTCATATAAAAAATTAAATACCAGCATCTACCGTGTGTCATTACAAGCAGTTGTTATATAAAAAATATTCGATAGATGTCGCCACCAACATAAATTTTTAAAACTATAATTTCTCTTGCTCTCTTTCTTTCTCTTATTTCATGTCTTTTTGAAATTTTGATTTCGTTCCTTTTATTATGGTTTCTTTTGAAATTTTTTCAATTTTCCAACAAATTTTATTTAAGAAAACATTAAAACTTTTATAAAAATTATCCGCAATATTATATATTTTCTATTTGAAATCAAAAATTTTTCTATTAGATCAACTGAATCAACTAAAATTAAATTAATAAAATGAACTCATAAAAATAATTAAGCTCATATATGATTTTATTAAACATAATTTTGTAGGCGAACAATGTGTTTCTGTTTTTCCTATACAAATTAATTAATAAAAACTATTTATTTTTTGTACCCGCACATAGTGTAAATAAACCTAGATATAATCTAAAGAAAAATTTACTAAACCTGACTCTTATATAAATAAGAGAGAAGGCAGCGGGAAATAACTTTGCAAGTCTATTTTAATTAACAATATACTATATAGAGAAATATTAGATTTAGACTATATTAAAATGGAAGTGTGTAAATAAAATGAATTATTTAATTAAATCGTAAATATCGTGTTAAATAAAAAAAAAATAATAATTATGTAGACATTCTAAAAGTGTTATCATTGCGCGTTTTAACGAGATAAAAAAAAGATTTTGTCTAAGCCATAAATATTACAAGGCCCCATTATTATAAAGATTTTAAAAAATAAATTTTTAATTTCTCATATGTATGTATGTACTCATATTTAATTTACTGTTAAGTTTGTTTAAACACATCTTTTGCATATGATCTAATTGTACACATACACTTACATATGACTATCAATATAATAAAATGTATATCTTATGGGGAACAATATCATAATATCACATATGAGCAATATCACATAAGAGGATTGCAATTATAATATAATCGACCATACTTGCATCACATGGCTTGCTATATAAACATGAATTTACATAATAATTACCTTATACACTTTAGATAAGTCTAATGTGTGAATAAAAATTTCTCTTATGTCTATATAATAGGTAGCTATGTATGTGTGGATGTGTGTGCATATTATATTAAATAAGCTTTTATAATTTTAAAATCTTATAAATTATATTCTTATAATGTTGTTGTTAGAACGATTAAGAAATAAATAAAAAAAATTAGATAGCAATATAGAAAAAACGAAAAGTGTCCAGTCTAATCTTTTAGTATATTAAAATATAACAAGAGCAACAATGTGATATTTATTTCAGTTTGCCCTTTCCCGTCCATCCATCTGCCCCTGTATATGATAAGGCAAATTGACTCCCCCTTGTGCGAATTTAGTGACGACAGTGACGAAACCGCTGTGTACATTCTTTTCCATTGCACTCTCTGTTCGGCATTGCAATTGTTTGGGGAGGGTTCGGGAACTGCTGCCCGATTTCCTTAGTCTCCAACTTTATACTTGGAAAAACGAAATTATAAGCGAGAGCCTGGACAGGTTACAATTAGTCGCGAATGGCTGCGATAGTTCTGGAGAGATGCCCTATTGCGCCATTCGGCTCCCTTAAATAATTACAATCTGCAATCTATATTCGTTTATTGACACATCTATTTACAAAAATTGCACACGTATTTGTAATAGAAAATTGTAAATTTGCGACAACCATCCTTTCCCCTCCCCCACCCCCCCCTAAAATTTAAGCAAATTAAATTTTTAAAACAGAATTTATTGTGCTATTTTACTAACCATTGGTTTGATTCGAAT
Source organism: Condylostylus longicornis (assembly GCF_029603195.1). NCBI lineage: Eukaryota > Metazoa > Arthropoda > Insecta > Diptera > Dolichopodidae > Condylostylus > Condylostylus longicornis. Next base: position 7,907,980 of record NW_026577996.1, read on the forward strand.
TTGTCTTTTATTTCTAAACAACATGAACAAGTATGTATCTACAAATTATGTAATATTTTTTCATGATATGGAAATGAATTAGAATATTTTAAAATTACTTAAAGCCACATTCCATTTTTTTATTTAAATTTTTTTACGATTTTATTAAAATTGTATGAACAAATTATGTAGAGTACATGCACTGTCTACATACTCATATCTATTTCTAGCTTGAGTAAAATAAAGAAAAAAAAAAACTCCAAAAATTAATGAAAAAAACAAAACATAAAATAAAAATCTTCAATTACTTCCTTAATTCCAATGGGTTCTAAAATCATTTCTATCCGGGATATTAAAATATAAAAAAAAAATTCAATGTATACATGTAGATATATTATGTTAAATAGACATTCGCACATAAGCATTAACATACACATAGTTATATTTAAAACCATGAATGTAGAATCATAAAAATACAAGATTCATTTGGGACTTCATCATCATCAAAATTAAGAAAAGAGCATAGGAAAAAAAAAATAATAATAATAGCCATACAAAAAAAAAAAGTTTTATACTCAGTACATGCATGCACTGTTATACAAATAATTTAACATATGAGCACAAGACATCGATAAATTTACGAGTATAAATCGTATACAAGTATAACAAAAAACATATCGATGGCAACCAAGTGACATCACGTAAATCAAAATATTGAAATTTTACAGGAGAGCAAAAAAACTAATTTATTCCTTGGAAATATTATAATTTATAAATCTGTAATTATTTTTTTACTCAAAAAATGCACAAATATCTAAAAAAAAAAAAAATATTAAAAAAAAAAATTAAATTTGGAAGTTGTTGGATTTACGTGATGTCACAACAATTATTTTCAACAAATATATCAGATTTACGAGTTGTCACATAATGAAAATAAAAAAACTCTAAATAATTTGTTTTAGACTAATATGGTGTTAATCAAATTTTAAACAAAAACTTATTCAAATTTAACATATAAAATATTTAAAAAACATAAAAGAAACATAACTTCAATAAATTAAACAAAATAAAAATAAAAAAAAGTTATTTTTCATTGTGTGGTAAGTTGTCATAAAATTGATGATAGTCTTTTGGCATGACTTCTTTTAGATTTTGCAAATTAACCCATTTTTGATATTGAATTTTAAGGGGCCCCTTGTGAATCTGAAGGAAATTAGAAAGTTTTGCAGAGTTCAGCATATTTGAGTTACCTCGCTTTAAAGGAAGTGGGGTCCATTCACCATCAAATGTAGTTTTTATTTCAATTCCATTTGAATTATATTTAATTACTTTTATGTCATGTACGGCTAATTTTTTTTTTGGATTAAGGGAGGTAGATAAAGAACACCAAATCTTTATAATTTTTTACAAAATCATAGTCCAATCTTTTATTTTCATATGGGGGTTGGTTCCGTGCTTTTAAAGTTATTGAACAATAATCATGTGGGACATAAATATTTTTGTTTTTAAGTTTTTTCTCTATACACGCATGGACAGAGTCTACCTCCATTTGTGTGTGCCCTTTCTCTAGGAATTTTTGATATATAGTGACATGCTTTTCTTTAGCATACGTCAAAAGAGCGTTTGATAAAATTGCATTTTTATTTTGGTATCCACAGTTATCACTCCAAATAATTATTTCATTATTAACGCAGTCTTGACATTTTTCTAGCAAATAATCAATGACACATGATGCAAAAGTATTTGCAGAGAGATCAGCTTGGGTTTCGTCAAACCAATAGCACTTTGTATTACATGAGTTCAAATCGTAGATGGTAAAATTGTAGCAACAGAGCTTTGTTTTATAAAATAGTGCAGATGCGTTCATCATAGGACAGACTTTTAGGGATTGTAAGTCTTGGGTCAAAACTGTACACATTTCTTTCTCAGCCTTTGCTTTATCCTTTTCTTTTTCTACACGTGCTTCATCTTTATTAGCGATATGAGCTTCATAAATTTCAGTATTTAAATTTCCTGCGTCGTAGCTAGCGCATATATTGCACATATCCTTTTTTGGTAATGAAAATCCCAAATTAACTTCTTCAGCTTGTCTTTTAAAACTAGTTACGGACAAAGGCTGTAAATTATAATATTCATCAAGTTCGCGAATTTTCTTGTATTCATTATATAAACTATTAAAAGTATTTGAAAATGTTGGTTCGACATATAGTTTTTTAGAATATTTTCTGCAATAATGGGATGGTAATTTAGGAATTTTGTGAAAAAAATTCTGCAAATATTCAGTTTCTATAGTTTTTAAGTGTCTGTTGATTCTAAGATAATTACTATTATTATTATTATTATTATTATTATTATTACTAGTAGTAGGTGAACTATTTGCACTTTTAGCCCATTTTCGAACTTGATATTCCCCTAGGGAAAAAGTCGATAGAAACATTTTTTTACAGACCAGATAGGTTTATCATTTTTTATTTTAATAGTATAAGCGTAAGAAGAATTACGTTTTGGTGCTATGTCAGATCATTTTCTGGTTTTAACAGGTATCTCTGAAATTAGAGTGGATATATTTCCTTCAAAATATAATTTCCTTCAAAATATAATCTAAACTCATTTTGCTTTGTAGTAGCTTACTATTTATTTTATCTATAAAAAATTTTCTTTTCAAAATAATTTTTAACTAACAAAATTTTCACGTACTCGTATTACCTTATTTTTTTAATCAACTAGTAAAAATTACTTAACTAATAGAAATAGAAATTATCATTGTGACAATTCGTATATTCGGGGAAAAACTATTTTTGTGTTTACTTTAAACCAAGTGACATTAAGTAAATTATTTTACGTGTTGTCACTATTGTATTTTAATACATCTATTATATACGAGATGTCACTATTATCATTTTTAAGCATAAATTTAGTAAAATATGATAATTTTTGAAAGTAGAACTATGTAATAGGTAATTTTTTATCTAAATACTCAAAAAAAAAAAAAAGTGATTTTTTCGATTTACGTGGTGTCACTTGGTTGCCATCGATATAGCACATATGTTATATGAATTTACTTGTTTAAAACATAAGTTTCAATTTCATTATCTCAATATTACAATTTCCATGATTACGAGTTTTTCTCAGTCTAACACATTATTATAAATTAAAAACTCCTACTCATAGGCTCGCAAATTGTTTTAGTTTTCTCGCTTACCCTCACTTCATTTTATTCTTGAACTTTAGATTTTTATTAAAGCAACAGTACATTTAAGCATAATATTATTATGTTAGAGTTTCTTATAAAATTCATCGTCAGTTATGGTGGCTGGTACACGTAGGCTTTAAGAGAAATGGTTAAATACAATGTTAATATTTTAAATAGAACTTTAAATAGTATTATGTTTAATATAAGCTATTTATAAAATTTTGGACTCTTCTTCATAGATTTTAAAAACGTGCTAACGTCACTTAGTGTTCACACCTGTGTTCATAGGGAAGAAGCACGATGGACGAATGTTGGCTTTGCTTATAATATAATCATAATGATTTATTAAATGATAACTTGTTATCGAAGCAAACACACCTAGATTCGATATCGAATAATATCAATATATAGAATCGATACGATAATCGTATCGACTCTATATATTGGTCAATCAAAGTATAATTTTTTTTGTTTGAATGTCTTTTTCTAGTATAACACATTAGCGCATACTTATTCATATTAATTTTTAGGTTAATTAATTTAAGTAATCAACTAATCAGCTATTTTAACATAATTTTCAGTTTATAACTCGCCCCCATCTCGTACACAATTTGTGCTATTGTGCTATTATTATTTAGAGCCAGTTTTTTTTAAACAGCTCAATAAAAAATATTTTTGATTATTAAGGAAATTTGCAATTAAAATTAATATTTAAAAAAAAAAACTCAAAATTTATTGCACTCATTTTCAACAATTTCACTCATTTCAGTTTAACACTGCGCTTATTATGGTCAATTAAACTCTGCATTTAGTGAGTTTTTTTTCTCATAATTTTCTGTTTTTTCTGTCTTAATTACAAAAAACATTAAAAAAAAATAAATTCTTTCTTATTTAAAAAAATTTTTCGTTTTAATTCCTTGATTTTTCTTTAGAATTTTTTTTTTTTTAAATCAAGATTTTCTTTCACATCTTGCAAGATTATAAAAAATAAAAGTAAATTTCCTTATTATTTTTGCCTGGCGTTTACAAGTTTAAACTTAAACTCGCATATTATAGAGAAATTTTCTGACGGATAAAAAAAAACAAACAAATAAAAATGTCAAGGGACCAAAAATAACTGCAATTATTTTTAGTTTTCTTAATATATTTTTCTTGTTTTCCTCATTATATTTTCGTAAAATGAACACGATGTTTTGTACAAGAGCCAAAATTAAATTTAAAGGAGAAAAAAGTACTACCATTTATATACAAATACTTTATACAAATTTATATACACACATACAAACAAACAATTTTATTTATATTTCGTATATTTTGTTACAATTCCCTAATGGGTCAAGTTTCCTATAGGGATACAAGGGAAAAAATAAGGAGGAAAAAAAAAAGAATGAAAATATTTTTATTTTCTCCGAATTTTTTTTCCTTTTCTCTAATTATAGGAAATTATTACATTTTAGCAACAATAACAACGCAAAATAAAAAAATTTTATACAAATTTTTTCTTGACTTGGCAACATAAAGAAAATTATAACTTACTTCTTTGGGTCACCACTCCTTGCACAAATTTATTTTTCGTTAGAATACAAAACCAAGGAAAAAAATAAATTAAAAATAAAAATTATTACAAAAAAAATATTGAATTACAAGTACATTTTTTTTCAGCCTTATTTTGATTGTATTGCGAAGAAAATTAATTTTTTTTTTGTGCTTTTCTCAAGGATCTTTTGTAATTTTTCATATATACACAGAGAATAAGATATTAAATGAAGAAATCCCCAGTTATTCTATAAATATAAAAATTAACAGGAATATAAAAGAGAAAAAAAAAAGTTTTTTTTGTATTTTAATTTTGATTTAAATTCTCAAATTTAATGATCAAATGAGCATAAAAAAGTAAAGATTACATTGCGTATTTTTAATAAGTTGTTTTTTTTTTGTTATATCATGAAAACTCTATGGGACTGAATTAATTTAATAGACCGAGTTATGTAGACGATGTTATGTAGATTTAGAATTTTACATTTTAGAATTTAAAACACTTTAAATAGAATTTTATACAAATTTCGAACCGTCAGCAAAATTTCAATTGTCGAACAGAAAAATGATTTAGCCAAAGAAACGAAGTATATCAATGGCATCACCGCACTTTGTAGGCGGAAGCTCTGTACCATAACTGTGTTGCACAGTTATGAAGACATTTTCATTAAATTGATTCCCATATTAGCTCTTCTTTAGTAATCCGTCTTTGTTACATATTAAAGTTTAGTTAAATTTAAGTTTTTTAATAATTTTGAATCAAAAGATTTGGTATAATAATCTGAAAATTTGCTATTCGGCAATCAGCATTTATTTTATTGAAGACTTGCATAAATTTTCTAATTTATTTTAATATACTTACAATAAAAAGCAATAATAATTAAGAAATTAATAGAAAGAAAACGAATATAACTGTATAACACAACACAACAATAATTGCCTAAGCTTATACTGAGCCTTATTCTTTAAGATTTTAATTGAATTTAAACTTTATTTTTATATATGTACATACAAAATAAAACTGTTCCACTCTCTCTTCTTCTCTTTCATATTTAATTATGATATTTTACAAAATGTAAACAAAGGTTACTCAAAATTATAAAGAGAGTAATAAAATCAATAATATCTAAATTAATTGTATGTTGAAATTGAATTTCGATATTCGAGAGTCGAAATCGGTTTACATATTACAACTCATTAAAATGTTTTGAAAAACAAAATTAAAATAATCGAATTGATCGAGTTCGATTTATTTTGGCAATTTCCGATTATTTTTAAAATTTTCTAAAATTGCCATTGAAAACACTTATTTTAATTCAATTTTAAATTTTAAATTTTCAATATGACATTTATTTCAATTGAAAGTTTTATTTTATTTAAGAAAAGTCATCCGATACCTTTACTTATAATTTTGCACAAGTGACAAATTCAGATTAAATCGAATTTCTTGGAGCATATAACATTAAATTTGTTTACAACTTTGTTAACTTTATAGTTTAATATTAATCTACTAGTTTTTTATATACTCCGAATAACTGCACATTTTTGATATTTCAATATTCAATATTTTTATTTGGCAATGTTTTGTGCGGAAATTCACAGGTATGAACACAAAAACTTTTTATTTCTTCTTATAATTGCAATACTGTGAATTGGAAAAGTTATGTTTGAAGTTAAATAAAGTAAAAACAAAAAAAATATTTGTATATGAAGTGAAAGTTTTCACAAGTGTAGAAAAAAAAGAATACAATAAAAAAAGTTATAAAAGGTTGAATAGCAAACATTATGATTAAATAAAAATGTTAAATTACAAACAAAGAATGTGAAGGTAAACTTTAACGCACACAAAAACAAAAAATTTCCAATTTGAGTTTTTCGCACACTTCAGGACTTATTAAAATGTGAGAAGTAAATTCTACTGTGTAAGTATGCCGATGTCGGAACGTAGAAGTGTATTTAGTTTTCTTTATTGTCTTTATTGCCAGTTTTATAACTAAATTAAAATTTTTTTTTTGAAAAATACTGTCATGCTAATTATTAATCTACTGTTAATCAGGCTTTATAAGTACGAAACTTGTGAAGATAGTTGGGTCGGATAGTAATTGTTTGGTATGTGGTGTCGAACTAATGGCTTGGAAGTTAATGTTGACAAATGCCAAAATGTTGGCAAATGCCAAATGTTGACAAAAAGTTTTGATCTTTTTTCAGAAAAGAAAGTAATCTATTCTTCGGTACGCTTGATGGCTCTTTAAAATATGGCTATCCGTACGGCTAACTAGAAGCCGGCTTTGTCATGAAATGGACTGAGGAATTTTTTGATCCGTCTGTAATGAAGCATTTATATATATCATTTGTGAGTGCAATTTTTTGAGTACGCTAGTCAAGTTTTGGGGCCCTATCTTGCAGTGGATGTTTCTCGTTGTGCTCAGAAAAAATATTTGCGATTTTCGATTCCTTGATGGAGTCAAGGCTCGTCTCATATTAAAAATGATTAATGAAAATATTTTATTTTTCCTGTAAAAATTTAAAGGATCGCATTCTTTCGCATGTTTTCGTTTTACAATAATTTTCCCTGAATATTTAATGTTCACATTTGACTGATTTCGAATACAAAATATAATTAATCATTTCACTATTTTCTACATTTTAATAATTTATGTAGGTACGAGTATATAAGTCGGTATTAGTTAAAATTAAAAATGAAGATACGAGTATCTTGTAGAATTTTTACACGATATATAAGAAAATTTTTTATCCACTAATCAGCTTAAAACCTAAATAAAGCTATTTATAACATAAAAATATTAAAATATGTACATAATACCCTTGTACATATACATATATGTTTACGTAAAATATTATGTACAAGTAATTTAATTTGAACTTTTGTAATATAATTAATTTTTCTCTTATTAAATATCATATTTCTAAAATATTCACATAACAAAGTTTTAGTTTTCAACATCACATATATATTATGCATAATATATATATATATATATATATATATATATATATATATATTTATATATATGATATATATATCATCATATATGTATTATATATAATATATATATATATATATTATATATATGTATAATATACATATCACTATAATATATATATATTTAATTACGCACATTATCTACACTATATGCAATATATGTAATATTTATATAATATATATAAGAATTTTTAGTGGTATATACTATTGTATTTATGTATATTTGATATATATAGCATTGTATATAAAATACCTAACTCATTTAGTTTTTTTCTGAAAACTATATATACTCATATATTTAACATTAAGTTACATAAAATTAATTGTGTGATATAAATATCCTTTTAAATAAGAGCATAATAAGCGTAAATGAAAATATATTATGTACCTTTGTATAGATGTGTATATAGGCATTAATAATAATTATATACTTATACTGATATATAAAGAATATTACGGAGATATGAGAAAGTTAAATTTTGTAATGTGTAATAATAATGTTTTTGAAATGGAACAGTACATAGTGGAACAAAATAAAGAGTTTCAATGCAGAACACGAAATATTATGAAACTTCTAAACAAATACGCAAAACATTAATTATATCGGTAGTATACTAACTACAGTAAGAGGGGGAAAAGCTGAGGATGATATGTTGAATAGAATCATTCAAGCTGGATCAGTCTTTAGAAGCTGAGCTACATGAATGTCGTCCTGACACGCAAATCTAGTGGGTATTAACAGTGTATTCGATAACAACGGCAGAATATACAATATCTTCTGGTCAAAACTGTGATATCTTAAATGTAAAGAACCTATAACTACTGGGGATGAATTCGCAAAAGGAATGCCAGATCGGAAAGCCGAATAATTTAATTAGAGGACAGATAGTTTTTTTTACCCGTTTTCTCATTTTTTTTGTATTGGACGACTGACAACCCTAATCTTATGTAATATAAGCAATATTATTATAATATATGCATATAGATCTGCTATTTTTATATGTAATTTTACATCTTAAAAGATTAACCTTTATGATGACTTAAATATATCAGTGATTTAATAATTATATGGTAGAATAGTTGTTTTACGCCATTATAATAATAATAAATTATTCTTTAACTTTGTATACACACAAAAATAAATTTAAGGAATATGAACTATTTTAATGGATGTTGCATAAAATGAGAAAGGATCTCTGTTAATGTAGAAAACTGTTATACATGAAAAAATTTATACTCGTATTTCTAAAACTTTCATCTTATTCGGCTCATAAATTTACAAACCATAACCTATCAAGATGTGTTCCTAATAAATTCTAGGAATTATACTATATTAATTTAAGGAATCCAAGTGCAAAGATTTTAATATTTTTGAAAATCTCGTAGATACTGTTATTTCTTATACAAAAAAAACAAGAAGAACAAAATTGTTCTATAAGAAATTTTTACTCTTATACGTTAAAAAAAATGAAGAAAATTTCATTATTTGAATAATAAAATTAAAATAATTAAACTACGAAAAATTCTACTTGTATTTTCGACAATAACAATTTTTATTTGCCTTCTGGTGATTCTAATTATAACACAAATATCCACAAATCCCTATTGAACCTTATACTTTTTACTCTTTATTAATCAATTGATCAAAAATTTTGCAAAGTTTCGGTTGCACCCCGAGTCAAAACAATAATGAGCCACACTAATAAAAAAAAATTCTCTTTTGGTGCAATGGAGCCCAGCTTATAAACTTTTCGATTAACCAATGTAAATGTAATATAAAAATATTTATTATAAAGCATTGAAGTGTATATACGGTAATTAAACCTAATTTTAGAAAAAAAAAAACTAATTTTTTGTTACACCTTTATTTACTTACACTTTGTACATAAGCGAAAATTGCAAAAGGATATTGTTTATCAATATCCAATCAAGTACTTCAGTTAGAGTACCAACAAAACCATTTTATATGATTCCTTCTTTTTTGCTTCTTCCTCTTAATTATTTCTTTTGGAATATGAAAATTGAATAAATTAACCTTATTAATTACGGTCAAAGAAATCTCTGTGTGCGTATTTTCAATAATTCGTATGGTCTTTGTATTCAAATCACAAGATCATATTAAACTATTTTAAATCTATAAATTCAAATAATTGTTTCCTTGCCAAAAAACATTAATTTTGAACAATTGTCTTTTCTTTTAGTAGACCAATTTTCCAAAATTTTTGTCAAATTTTTAAAACATGACAATTTTGCTTAGTTTAAGTCACTTTAATCCATTAAGGAAGAATTGTTTTTTTAAACAATTTCATTTGTAAATCCTTGAAGCGAACAAGACTTTTCGATTTAGCCTAAAGTGCTGAGACGGAATTTTTATGCCTTCCTTTACTGAATGTAGACGCAAAAATACAATACGTAGAGCAAAACTAATGGCTATAGTCATTTTGAGCTTTTTAGGTTAGTTTAAAGTCTGCTACTATTGATAGGTCTGAAGACGGTTTAAGTCCGCCTATCTTTGTTTTTCGATGATTTTTAACACCTGTATTAAAAAAACAATTAAATAAATTTGAAAATATTATTCATAAATACAACCTTACTGTTGTAAGTACGAGACTAGTATTAACAGTTTAATTTGTACTTAATATAGTGCTTTAAATATAATAATTGATTAGGCTAGAGCATACAGAGTTAATAGGTAATTATTAACACAGAAATGCTTTTTAAACAATTTTTAAACTGAATAAAGCTTGACTCCGTCTTACATATCTATTGACTAGATTCAAGATAGAACTGGTACTCTTTTATACCCCATTTAACTAAAAATTTATTTAATATTCCTTACATAAAAAATTTCTTCAGTTGATTTACATACTAATTTATTTTGTATAAATATTATTTAATGACATTTTGTTATTATACTCCTACAGTCATAATTTCGAACTAAAATGTGCTATATGTTATTTCTTCAAATACAAGACGTCATCATTTACCATTATTGAAAATGTCAACAATTTTCGATCAATTAATGAAAATTTATTAAGCGTTTCACTTCAACTAAGATTCTTTTAAAATCTTATATAAGAACCTAAGTGTATAACTTATATAACAATATCAACAATATACAAACATAACAATATACACAATTAAATTGTTCATAAACTTTTTTATGTTATAAAAAATAAAAGTTTTAAAATTTGTTTTTCGAAAAATTACAACTTTTAGAATAACTAGAATTATTCACTTGTTTTTTGTTACAAAACTTATAAATTGTTAATTTAAACTTAAAAACAACCACCATAAAATTATATTATCGTCCATATTTACATTTATGTACAAGTACCTCTAGATTTATATATATATATATATATATATATACATAATTAAAATAAAAAATTAAAAGTTTTTTTTTATACCTTTTAAAAAAGATTTTTCTCTTCTCAGTACACAACCATGTTATGCTGTTAAAATTTTATGCTCTTAAGAGCAAAATAAAAAACAAAAAAATTTACAACTCTAACATTAATTTTAAAACTATAGAGAGAAATCTTTTTCTGTCCTTGTCATTTTGTTAGGAACCTTTTTTCCTCGTAAATTAAATACATACACACAAGAATTTATAAACTTGTTATATAAATAAATAAATGGAGAGAAAAAAAAAACTAAAACAAAAAGTTTAATACCTCCTTAACCCTATGTTTTGATTTTAAAATAAAATAATGATGAAAAAAAAAAAATAAAATTAATTTGACCAACTTTAGGATTAAGTGTACAAAAAATGGTGTTGAACTTTTTGACTTATTCACTGTCACTCATATTTTATTTAAGTAAGCAGTTTATTGTACTCATAAAATTCTCAAATTATATAAATTAATTTCTCTTTTTAAATTATGAACAACTTTTTCTCATTTTGAAAAAAATAGCATAAGAAAATAATTAGATCTACTTGTTTAGGGAAATTGTATCGGAATAATTTTTAGATTTAATTAAAAAAAAACTCAAAAAAAAAGAAGAACTGAGTGATAAATGAACAAATCGCTCTGTTTGTCAATAAGTGAGAAGAGGACGTGTTTGTTTATTATTTAGTAGAGAATATTCAAAATCTCACTCATTAAAATTTACTCCAATTTTAATAAATAAGCTCATCGATCATTATGTACGACGAATTCACTAACTTGTCGAATTTTTCTTGAGTTAGCGAATACGCTAGTATTTAGTCTACCATCTGGTGAGTGTATTCGTTCGGCAACTTTACGCATTTACTTTTCACAAACAAATTACTTTTCACAAAGACATACAAAACTCATCATAAAAAATCGACATACAAAACTCTAAACTGCCACACTCGTCAGATTTGTTAGCGAATTTATCATACCTACATAATAAGCATATAAAATGAATTACCTTCCATGTTTCATGATACTTTGAACGAAATATTTTTAATGTCATAAATGGAATAACTCCATTCGATTGCATTTTCCACTTTATATATACTCAAAGTACATGCTTATAAAATTTTAGATCGCATATTACTTGTAAAATGAAAAAAAAAAAGTTTTAAAATTGTTTTTAGTCCCTTATCATTCAACTAATTTTATATTAAATTTTACACAAAAAAAACACAAAATCAACAAGATATTAAATATGAAATTTTCCCGGGTTTTAGTTCGAATCTTTAGGTCGAATGGGAGTACTGCACTGTATATATATTGTAAATATAGATTTTGTAATTGCTAAGAAAATAAATTTCTAAATTTAAATATAAACTATTAGAACCTTTATGTACGGCGAATTTGTCAACTTTTCGAATTTTCTCAACAAGGCGAATTCTCGAGCTTTTGGCGAATGTATTTATTTGTGAATATTTTCTACGCAATGGCAGCCTGTTGCAACATTGATATTATTTGGAAGTAAACTGTCATATTAAAGTACTTTTGAAAAAATACGCGTTATTGTCATATCATATTTCGGTTCGCCACATTTAATTTCAAATTCGCCGTACATAACAGGCCTTTTAATCAAATAATAAATTATTTTTTGCAATTAACTTTATTAACCAAATTTGAAATATCGTAAGGCAATATATTAGGAATAGAATACACTTTAAAACTCGCTGTAGATTAATAATGTAAAAAAGTGAATTCGCTTATTGAACTTAACACATTCTCCTCTTTTAAATTAATGTTATTTAAACGGGAAAAATTATATTAATTTTAAAAATTAAATTAAAAAAAAGAAAAATATTTTTTATTAAACTAAGAAAACAAAAAATTAAAACCGTGAAAATCTGTTATCACAAGAACAACAATAAGAAGCAGCAGCAGAAATGATAAATTTTCCTTGTTTTTAATTTATGTCATTTTATTTAATCAATTTATATATTTTGTATAACCTAAAACACAAAAAAAAAAGGAGGAAAAGGAGACAATAGAAAAAAAAAAAAGAAAAAAGTCAAAAATTATCTACAAGGATATTTTCTTATAACAAGGATAATTTTTTATTCTTCTCTCTTTTTGTCCTTCTTATTTTCTTCTCTTATATTTTTTGTGCTCATAAATTATCGGTCAATGAACTGTAAATGCTTTTAGATTATGCGAAGATGCTTAAAAGCTTTCTACCATATTTTTTTTATTTTTCTTTTATTAAATAACAGTGAAATTTATTTTATAAACTTGTTTATATTATTTTTTATGCACATATACTCGTATACATACAAGCACATATATATTTCAAATATAATACAAATATATCATTAAAAAATGAAATATATAGCTGATAGTTAAGTAGGTCTTAAAGGATTTTTAAATAATATGATAAATGAAATAAATAAACACTTTGATTTTCCTACACACGGATATTATAAGTATTCAAATTCTAGAGCATTGTTATTTAACAGATTATATGTATAACGTGTAAATAAAATAAGATGATAAACAGTAACGGAACGTTAATGTTCAATCAGATCGTCCTATATTGAAGAAAGTGAATCTGGTTTTCTAATGTTAGCACAATTTAAATGTGAAATTCATTTCTGTCGATCTCAATTTTCGACATATTGTTCAGCTCAGATTTTCTAGAGTTATATTTTAGCCACATTTTCCTTTGCAGTCCTACACATGTTCTTTTCGACTTATGATCTTAAAATTTTATCTACTCCTGATTAACTTGCAAATATTAGAAAATTAATATTAAAATTAAATTTTAAAAAATTGCATATTTTTAGGGGTATATCTAAATTTTTTCTCTATATAGTGCAATTTACATATAATAATACATGAATTTACATTAAAATCTTTAATCTTTTGACTTGTGAATTTTTTAAAATATTAAGGGATATACATATTTCTTAGTGACAGATGAGCTGCGAAAAATTGATTCTAAAATAAGATACTCGAATTAGTGAATGTAAGTGTTGTGGAACTACTTTCGTAGGAATACAATAAATACTATTGTTTTGCTACGAGACCCACTGTCACCCTTATACCGCAAATTTATAATACCATATAGCAATGACCGTTCAACTCATAATGAAATATTTTGTTTAATTCGTATAACAATATAATTTCATTTAAAAATATATAAACAAATAGATAAATATATATGGGTATATATAGGAACTAAATATATATGGGGACTGAATTTGAATGATGAATTGTAAAAATTTCTTCAACCAACATTGTATACATAGCAACAATAAATTTAATTTTATAAGATAAAAGAAAAAGAAAAACTAAAATAATAAGAAAAATATAAAAAAATTTTAAAAGTAACACACCGAACCGACCCCACCAGCCCACCTATTTAAATAACAATATTAAAGAAATCTTAAAATTATATAATAACAATTATAAATATAGGTGTGTATGCATGTATGTGTGTAAAATAATTTATATACTTACAGAAATTACAGTTATAGCAGCACTCTCATAAATCCACTTTAAATTTTATGAAAAGGAATTTTTTTTTTTTTGTTTTTGAATGAAAGTAGTAAAAAAACAATAATAAAAAACACCAGTGAAAATTTTTTTTTTTTTTAATAAAAATCGAGAGAACCTTTTGTAAATCCTTTTGAATTTTTACTTATCGTTTTTAAGCTTTTCGTATATAAAGTGATTTTTCTTTTATTATTTTTTTATTTTGTTGTGTTTTTTATTTCAACCTTTCTTCTGTTATTTAAATCCTTTAGTTAATCCTTGTATTACAAGTGTATATTAAAAAAAAATTTTTTTTTAATCACTTGCTATGTGCAATTTCTCTCTCTCTCTCTTCCTCTGTTATTCCTTTTTAATTTTTATTATACAATTTTACATATACATATATGTATGTGTAATAATAACTTTTTGATTTAAGAGAATTAAAAAAATTTTTGTTCTAAAAAAAAAAATATAAAAAATAATTATAATTGTTAATTAAAAATTAATTTCTTTAATAATTTTTTTATTAGATAGTTAGGAATATTGTTTTATTTTTAAATTAATTAAAATTTCTATGTGTTTTTGTATGTATCTGAACTTATATATGTATATATAAGTATACCAGTTAATTCGTAATTGAATTCAAGTAATAGCGCTGTGCTAAAATATTTTTTAAAAAATTGCATATTTTTAGGTGCATTTTATTTAAATATTTCCACTATATTAAAATGTGTAAAATTTATTTATTTGTATTAATAAATTTTTGTTATTTAATTGAATTTGTATTAAATATTCGATTTGTTGGGCAATTTAGGGAATGCTACTTCAAAAAAAATACTTTAAAATTTATTACACTTACAATAAAAAATAATTTTTAATTCAAGGAAAATATTAGAAAATTATGTCTATCCGCAAAATAGTAGAAAAATTCTGATAAAATATGTGAAGTTTTTAGTTATTGCAATCGATTTTTGTATTACTCTATATGAGCTCTACATTAAATATAGACTTGATTAAATGCAAGGGTAATTTAAGAATATGATAACTTGCAAGCAAGTTTAAAACGCCCACTTAGATATAAACGTTAGACATCGTATAAAATTTTAATAAAATTTTTACATTAATGACATTTGATGCTAAATAAATTGTTATACAATTTGTTTTGTGGAAAAAATTACAATCATATACAATGTAATTTCGTAAAATATTTATTTTTGTACACAACTTTTTGTATCAATTGAATAAACGCAATAACGTAAACTTAAGAGAATGAGTAACAAATTCTTATAAAAAAAATTGTGTTACTATATTCAAAAATTGTACACACATAATTACGATATATGTATGTATATATAAAATTTTATTATATGTATACAATAATACAAGGTCAAGTAATCAATAATTATGTATAAACACTTAATAATTCAAGTAAGAAATAAATATTATGAAAATTTTATATACGATAATATTTAAATTATTAATTATAATACATACTTGTTGTATGTGTACGCTACGTTCTTATGTAAATTTTAAAGATTCATGTATACATAAAATATTTATAAAATAAGAAGAAATCTCAATGGGGATTCTTAAATTTTTTTTTTTTGAAAATTATTCCTTAATTATTCTTCTATATTAAAATACAAAATAAATTAAACAAAAATGTTTAGTAGAAAATTTTCCAAATTAATTTATAAATAATTTAAAATGTACTTAAAATTGAAAATTTTTTAATTAGCAATTAATAAGCAATTAAATTTGCTATATTAAAATTTTTATAAATTGAATTTTTGCATTTTACGATATTAGAAAATTATTAAAAATATAATGAAAATGAATATTATGGGAGGCATATTTGGAAATTTAATTGAAATTTTAATTGATTTTTGAAATAATATTGATAATTTCAAATAAAAATTTTGCATATTATCTTAATGTATAACAATAATATTAAAAATCAATGAAAATCTTTGTTAAATATAATAAAGAAATTCTGGTGTAGACGGCATAATTGAAAAATTCTAATAATTCTACCTCTAATACTACACTACTGGTTACATTAAATTCAAAGAAAATTTATAAGTTCCTATATAGTTGAGAAAGCTCTTATATTTAATATTGACAATACCCAACTTAAAGACTAATTGGTAACACCAACGTAGAATATTAAATTTCATATTAAATGTAAAAAAATCCTAATAAAATAGTGCAATTTCTATTGAAATCTCAATATGTAAAATTTAACATTTCATCTTAACACGTAGTTTATAATATGCAATGTGGTTAATTAAGAATTTATTTCAATTCCCTGCTGGAACAGATGACTTTTCATATCTGGTACTTAAGTCTCTCTTTCTATTGATTATGCCAAAAATTTAATAAAAAATAAAAAATTAAAATTTGGACAGCTCTTCATTAATAGTATAACAATATTATAATTCATATATGCACATAAATAATAATTAGAAATATTTAATATACAACTTGTTATATAAATAATATTGTATGTATAACAAATATAATAGTTAAATTTAATTGTATATAACAATTAAGTAAATAATCATAAATTACATTACCTATGTATTGCATTTACTCATATATCTTTATAACAAAAAATAGCAATAAATAATGAATAGAAATCATAAAAATCTTTAAGAAATTTATGGTGTCATAAAAACGATTAAAGAAAAATTATTATTAATCATTTCTATAAAATAACACACACATACAAAAAATGTGCAAAATTTTTGGATTAAATTCTTGATGTCATATATATGAATTAATCTAATAACTCTATAAGTTAAAATAGTACCACAATATATATATATATCAGATATATATCACGTATACATACATATATATCATGAGTGATTTGAAGCTACATACCATATTATCAAAAAATTCTATATTTATTTTAATTCTAATCCCCAAAAATTATTGTCTTTCTTATTTTCCATATACAATTTTATTAAGTATAGCTTTTCTATTTTTTATTTTTTGTTGTTTTTTTGCAAACAAACGATCTTCAAAAACTATATTTATACATAGATGAATTAATTTCGCATATCATCGTACAAAATTACAACTATAAACTATATATGAACTAATACATTTAAAGAAATTGCCAAGTGAAACTATTAAAATATAGTGAGTGTGTACGAGTATGTATGCACTCAGTATAATATAAAATAAAAGTTTTGTGGTAACACTAATAAAATTAATTTAAATTTTTTTTTTTTGTGTGATTTTTTGGTAACACACTCACAAAATAAGAAAATTATATTTTTTTTGGAGGTATATATATGGCTTGTAGCCATATATGTGAGAATATATTATTATGAATGTATATGTGCTATTGAAATATGACAAAATATTTTGAAAACAAAAAAGAAAGAATAAGAAAATGAAAACAAAAAAATTTTCCAGGCATTAGAGACAAGCGCAAAATGAAATTTTTGATTTTATTTTTTCCTATTTTTTTTTTTTTTTAACAAAGGAAAAAATATTTTTTTTTTCCGTATTTTATTAAATTGAGTACAAATTTTCAATAGAATTTTTAATATTATTTGTAAAATTTCCTAATTTCCTACATATATTTTTCAGTTTTCCTATTCTTTTCCTATTTTGTTTTAACACTACTACAACTAATATAAAATTTAGAGAAAAGGATCTAAAAACTTTTCTTATTGTTTATTAATAAAATTTCCTTTATTTTTATTCTATACTATTTTTGGTACCTAAATATATAATGAGAGTTTTTGTATGTTTGTGTGAGTATATTGGTATATATGAATTTTAATGAAATTAACAAAAAAATATAAACATAATAGATATTTTATTAATTAATTAATTTCTAAACTAGTAAATGTAATTTTAAATTTTTTAATTTTAGTTTTTAATTAAATATATAACATAATATAATCCGTATATAATTATTACGAATTAATACGAACAGTGATTTATTTTTCTTTATTATTATAATTATTATAACAGTTTAATAGAGTTTTAAATATTTTCAATTTTGACTTTTATAAAATATTATTTTAAATAAATTAAATATAAATATATTTTTAATATAGTTAATTTTTACTTCAAATATAATAAAAATATATATATATATTAACAAATTCATAGTATAACACATATACACATCTCCGTTATATATGAGACTTGTATATAACAGATAACAAAGAAATACCTTCAATTCGTATGTCAATTTAAAGATAATTTTGAATATTAAATATTTTTAATATCATTAAATTTAAAAACGAATAATTATAATTTAATATTGTTATACAAAAAATATTAATACATCAAAATATTTATATGAAGTTGAAAGAATAAGATACCGTTATACAATGTACATATATTATATTTAATTCGTCAAATTTAAAGAACTAAAATTTTTAATTAATTTTTAAAGTAATACAAGAAAATTCCTTCTTGATATTAACGTATAAAGAGTGACAAATAAACGAGTCTTGGGTGGATAATTAAAAAAAAAAAAGATATTTTAAAACTGGAGTTTGACTTTAATAGTACCAAACGAACTATAGTCTAAATTGTTTTATACGTATAATGCCTGAATATAAATTAAATTATATGGCAATTAATTTAAATTCATAATCATATATTTATTTAAGACTATTAGGACCGCAACTAATTATATTTATAGGCCAAATTTTAACAATTAAAGCAACAAAAAATTAATATTTGACAGTATTTGAAAAATAAAATATATTTTACAAATATATTGAATTTTAATTTCATAAAATTACTGTTATATATATTTGCATAATGAATTTACATATTTGTAATACATATATATACATAAAATATATATATATATATATACATAAATATATATATATAGATAAATATATATATATATATATATATATATATATATATATATATATATATATTATATATATATATATATATATTATATATTATATATATATATACATATTATACTGTTATTTGTATATTCTATTTACTTAAAATATAAAAATAAACAAAAAAAAGAAGAATCTTAATTTTTCAATTGATATAATGTTATTATAAAGTAAATTATGTTATACACAAAAAATTTATTAATATAAACATAAATAGTATGAAATATTAATACATATATATTTTACAATCCTGTATATATACGCATTTGTAGATACATAATATATATATATTACAGTATGGTATAAAATTGAAAATAAATAATTAAAAAAAAATCTCTGTTAATATTTTTATCAAATTAATTCCGGTTTAATAGGAAATTCACGCAATATATATATATATATATATATACATATATGTATATGAATTATTTATTTGTATATTAATATAGGTTATGTATTATATTATATAGATATACATATATGAGCTAATATAGGTTATTCATGTATAAACACAATTTTTACATAAATAATGATATATATATATATATACATATATTTATATATATTTATACATATATGTTTATACATTTTATACATATATTTATATATATATATTTATATATACATATAATTATTTATATATATATATATATATATATATATATATATGTATATATATATATATATATTTATATATAAATAATTTATTAAAATCAAAGATGTTTGCATTTCACAGTAAATTTATAGTTTATAAAAATAATATTTAACAATATTGTAAATATTTATATATATATATATATATATATATATATATATGTGCACGTATAAGAATAAGATACACGTATACACAATAATATTAAAAAAAAAATTTTTATTTCTTATTTTTCAAATAAAATTTATTAATTTTTTTTTGTGTTTTTGTGTTTTACGCTCAAATTAAAAAAATATTTTTTAATATAGAACACTCTTATTAAAATTCTTTAAGTTCTTTTTTTTGTTATTTTTAATTATATATATTAAAATTTTATTCAAAAATATTAAAAATAAATAATTTTTAATTTTAATTTTAATCCTGTAATTAAAATTTTTCATTTTTAAAAAAAAACAAGTTCAAGTGTACTTGAAAATAATTAAAACTAAGTAAATTTTTCAAATTTATAATATTATTTTATTCATATATTGTTATAACACTTAATATTTTCTATATGTACATAACAGTTTAAATATTATTCATGTAAAACAAATAAAAATTCATTCAAAATTTTTTTCCTATCTCTTGCTAACATTTTTTTTTTTTTTGTTACTTTTAAAAATAATTTTTCAATTCATGATATTTTTAAATTTTTTACAAAAAACCACAATTATTATTTTAAAATTATTTATGAAAATAAAAAAAAAACAGTTTAATTGTTTCCACTTTCAAAAAATTTAATAAACACAATCATAAGAAAAAAACAAAAGAAATAAAAAATTCACCTTTTTTTTCTGATAAAAAAAAAAAACAATTTTTTTTTTGTGTTACACAAAATGATTTCTCGAAATTCTCACTGAAAAAAAAATATCCCCAAAAGAAAAATATTTTTTTTTTCTTTATTCGTTTTTTTTTTTTTTTTTGAATCTCTGAAACGAACGTTTCAAGCTTACTTTGATAACTAAATTGAGAACCGTTACGAATGGATAACGGAAGCTATAATTTTTATTTTGTTTTTCTTTTTTTTTTCTTTTTTGTGTATCTGATATTTTATATTTATTTACTTTTTGATTCTATTTATTTTTTGTTACTCTAAAACATACTAGCACATACCAGCAACAAAGTAATATAAATTCAAATGTACATATATATAATTGTATATAATTGTATTATTATATGTATATACATATTGTTATATGTAAGTCATATATACAGACATACACATTCATAATATGAATATAGTATTAAGAATATTGCGTATATAACCACTATATATTCATATGATATATATACTTGTTATTCATTACAAAATAATCTTTATACATTTTATTCATGTAATGTAATGTGATATATGATACATTACAATTACATAATACATAAACCTAATATTTACGTAATATATACATATACATTTTATAATATAAACATATAAACCTAATTTTATCAAATATATAATTTGAAATGTGTATACTTACATATGTGTACATATTTACGCATAATATATCCATATATATATATATATATATATATATATTTATACATATTAAATTAATCTATACATACGTACATATACAGGTACTTTATATAAACTTATATATTTATATAGTATAACAATATTAATTTTATCTCTTCTTTTCAAAAATCTCAAGTACATTTTACATAATACTACAAAATCTGTTACAGTTTTATTTAAATTTTTTTTTTTTTTTTTTTATAAAAGAAAAATGTACTAAAAATTTTCTGGGAGTAATAATATTATACATATTTATATACGTACATATATATATGCTATATATATCTTCATGTATAACAAGATATATATCATATTATATTGCGCAATGGATGCTGCTCACTGTTGCTTGTTTTTTAAATATAATATAGAAAAATTTAGTGACGTCGTGTTTACACGAAAAAAAAGCAAAAAAAAAAAATTTTTTTTTGATACCGTTAGAAATATTATCTAGAATATATGAAAAAAAAAACTCTTGTCCCAATCCCAACACATATATAGTGTACTGTGAAAGTAAACATGCAAAATATGAACGGACTCAATTTTTTATATATGCGAGTTAGTACTATAATAGCATCTCCGTACTCTATCCATGTAGCCAGTAGTTACACTCAATTAGCATCAGCGTTCCCACTTGGATACAATTGTATCCATTTGGATACATTTTTGCTTTAAATTTGAGCTTGGATACAAAGATACTCAAATCTGCTAAAATGCCGAAATTGGCTACATTTTAAAATTTTGCTGAAATATGGATACATTTTTTTTCCAACACTAAATAAATATTACAAAACAGTTGAAATGCTGCTAATATTAAACCGCGAAGTTGCTTTATCTTCAATAAATGTTATTTGCTGACTATTCTAAGCAAATTTGTCCGTTTTCATGGTCAATCGTCTTTACCGCATAGTTCAACAACTACAGAAGGCATATATGCATATATTTTTTCTGACCTTAACATTTAAAATATAATAGAAGTTGTATGTGATTTCTTAAAGAATTTACTATAAATAACAAAACTCATATTGTGGAATAAAGCAAATTAATATTAATTATGGGTTAATTTGTACAAAATAAGACGACTTATTATAATAATGCTATTTTACGAGGTTGGATACATTTTGGATACATTTTTTTCTCGAAATTGGATACATTTTGTTTTTACCGAGTGGGAACACTGATTAGCATGTTCTCTCAAAGCAAAATTTTGCTTATAGAGAGAATTTTTCGCTTTACTCAATTTTTTTTTTTAACAATTGTACTAAATATTTTCTATTAAATCTAAGTATTTAATTATTATTTAATATTAATAGAAAATTTTGTTTATTTTTATTCTATTTTATTTTATAATTTTTTTTTAATTTTTCATATTATTAATTATTATTAAAGTAATTGTTAAGGATTACAAAAATATTAGGCATTTTTTAAAAATTAATAATATTTTTTTTTCTCATTTTCTTTTACGCTCCGCTTCATTCAAATCCAAATCAAACCCATTTTAGTACATTTACCCCATTTCCATTATCTTATAATATGAGTATATGAATATGAAATGAAAAATCCCTCTCTTTTTTATTCTCTCTCTCTCTCTCTATGTCTTTTTCAAATTTCCTAAATTTAAAACAAAAAAAAAATAATTATTTTGACGCTTGCGTTTTTAATGAGAAAATTTTTTGGGCGCGAAAAATAAATTTCTCTTTATTTTGTTGAAAATAATTTTTTGTTTTTCT
The DNA here is from genome assembly GCF_029603195.1 of Condylostylus longicornis. Taxonomy (NCBI): domain Eukaryota; kingdom Metazoa; phylum Arthropoda; class Insecta; order Diptera; family Dolichopodidae; genus Condylostylus; species Condylostylus longicornis. Next base: position 7,931,429 of record NW_026577996.1, read on the forward strand.
TTTTTTAAGATTAATCTCATTATCATGTTACATGTATATTGTATGTAGCTATTCGTATTTAATTTCTATATGTGTATATACAATATTGTACAACAATACAAGATGCATTGTAATTTTCTCATTTTTAATAAAAAAAAAAAAAAACAAAATAATAACAATCAACAATTTCACATATCAAAAATACAATATTATTATATTTACATGTGTACATACATAGCTATGTATATATGTATGTTACAGCATGTTGTGTAAAATGATTTTTTCTTTTGAATTTTAACAAAAAATTTCTCTTTGATTTTTATTTTGTGTTTTTTTTTTTTTTAAATATTAAATTAATATTAATTTTTAGAGAGATGATAAATAGTGTACATATATATATGTGTATGTATATTTAATAAAATATGTAGAGAAAATATGCAAATATTTACGAAAAATAAAATAAAAAGAATTTTTGTATACAATACAAGGATAATATTTTCGTGTTAATAATATTTTTAATATTTAAGGATATACATCATATTATATGTATATATAGGGATGTGAAAAATATGGTATATGTAAAATATATTAAAATTTTTGTGTATAATACTTTCTTGTTAATATGTGTATATATATGTATCTTATATATAATATTTAATAATACTCAAATGTAGGTATATTTTAATCTTATATTATTCTAGTTAAAAATTGACACACATATAAAATTGACAAATATAAAATTGTGTATATTTACGTACAAATATTTTTAAGTATTTACGATATTTATGTTTGTTTACTCGTAAAAATTTACATACATCATATATTATAAATAACTACGCAACATGATAAATATATTTTTCTTATTTTTTTTTTTTTTGAAGAAGAAAAGGACCTCTTTAAATTTTCTTATTAAAATTTAATAGTATATATAGTATATATATATATATATATATATATATATATATATATATATATATATTAGTATATATATATATATACCTTGATGTTCTTGATTATCTCCAATTTTTATATATGTACACATAATATTTACTTACTGCATATATAATCATTCATAATATATAATTTATATTTATGTTTGTGTTTATAATATTGTAATTGAATTAGTAACTATTGGTAATTAATAAAATAAGTAAAAATAAATTTTAATATGTTCCGAAATCTTTAATTTTTAAAACCCCATTAAACTGTAAAATGTAAAGTGTTGAAATGGTTTAGGCTTAGGGTTTGGTCTTGAAAAATTGCTTAATGTAAAAAGTCTGAGAACAAAAATAAATATGTTACAAAAATTATACTCTTACTGACTTTACAACAATTCTTGTATTATAAGAGACTTCATCTTATTGTCTAAATTATTTTTAATATTTAACTACTTGCATATGCTACTTGTGAAGATTTTTTCCTATAAAATACTTATTCCATAAAACATTAAATACTTGAATGTAAGAATAATGTCTTTATTTTTTTAAAAATATTTTAAATTAATTTCGAAATTTTTAAATTAAATAAAAGAAATTCCAAACTTAAAAAAAAAAATGGGAGAACAGAAATTTTTTTTTATAAAAAATTTGTAATTACTTTCGTTCCAATTTGCCACAATATGAGCACCTGCACTTTAAAAAATTAAAAAACAAAAAACAAAAATATTCATTCATTCATACACATTCGTACATTACAAATATACCAAAGTTAAAAATTCAAAATTCTCCATATTTTTTTTTTCTTTTTTCAATTTTCTTTCATTTTATTTACGAAAAATTTATTATTTTTGAAAATATTTTATTTGTATAAGACAAAAGTAACTTAAAAAGTCAGCAATAATTTATTTTTTTAAGGGCATATGTACTTTGTACTGTTATAGTATACAGTAGAGTACATAAAATATTATTTACATTTTTATACACATTTATGTATATATATTTCAAATACAATATATTTTATTTAAGTTTTATATTATTTGTCAACAAAAATCTTATAAAAATATTTATTTATTTTCTTAAATTGCACAGAAAAGCTTTGCATTTGAGATTCTCTCATAACCAAAATGGATTGATGCAAAAAATTGCAGTATTACAATATCGTAGTAAAATTTTGAAAGCGACTGCAATATACAATATAGTCTCGATTGCTTTTCTTCTCCGTTCTCTATCTTACTGCTTAAGTTAGTTAAAATTAATATTTTAGAAATTTGAATTTTCCTACATTATGCAATGCAATGCAGTATACTGCATTAATACTGCATTTTGAATGTCAGGGAATATTATTGTACAAGTACCTTTAATTTATTTGAAAATAAAAATCCATATTAGAATTTTTTATATAAAAAGGTACACGGTACAGTAATATCAGAGAATAGACACGAATTATTTGAAAAACTCAAACACAATGTATTGGAATCTTCAATAACGAAAAATATTTCATTAAAGAAAATAAATTTCGAAAACTAGCTGGTACTTATAAAATTAATAAAACTTTTTCGAAATTTTCTGATTTTCATAAAAGCCATTAGATTTCTAGTTTTAAATAATAGCCATTAAATGAAAACTATTAAAATATCTAAGATCAAATCAAATGTTAATTGGATGTGCAAAAGAAATATTGTGGATATGATTTTGTAAAATTATGAGTTTATTATTTTAGAATTTAATAGTCAAGAACTTACAAAATTAAACTTGATTATATTGCTGTAAAAGTATTCTCCCTCAAAAATATGTAAACAAATTGAATTAAAGTAGAAGTTTCTCCTATTTGTATGTTCATAAAATAACTATTTTAGTATTTTTTTTAAATCTTAAAATTCTCATAAAATGTTACAAATTTTAATACAATACTCCTTTATTACTTTATAAAAATTTACAACAATATATGAGGTTTAATACCCTCAAAATTTTTAAATTAAAGTTCAACTTGAACTTATAAATTTCTTTTACATTGAACATATAATACAAAATTAAATACTACTATCATTATTATTGATATAGTTTTATTGGATGGTTCTATGGAAAAGTATATAATGTACAAATAAAAGAAAAATCAGTTCATTGTCCCATTTATTATCCTTTTGCTTGGATGTGTGCGTGTACCATATACCCAAAAATTTTTACACTATACAAAAATATATTTTTTATGTTCCTCTTCTTATTGTTCTCTTCTTTAAACAAAAAATAAATGAACATCTTCTTAATTTTAAATTCGAAATGAATTTGTAAAATGAAAAATATAAAATGGACAGAGATTTTTATGATACATTGATAAAAATTTTCGCTTTATCACAAATTATTGTTCAAAAACTTCTTAAGATAAACACGGTCAACATTATAACAACTAAATAATAAAAAGAGAAATGATAAAGAGGCTGAAAAAAGAAGAAGAAAAAATAAAGAAAACGGAAATGGAGAAAAAAAAAATCCAACTTTTGATATTTTCTTTTATTTATTTTTGTTTGAAAGGATATATGGTATATCAGTCCACAATAATAAAATAAGGACCGGAAATAAAGAATATCAAAATAATAAAAATAAAAGCAAAAAGAAAAACAAAAAACTTTTGAAGAGCTTTCTTTTTCTTTTCTAAATTTTTTGTAACACTTTAGAGCTACTAAAATCAAATATAAGTACAGTGATCCCTAAAAAAGAAAGGAATATATATTTTAAAATTGAGATTAGAATTGAATAAAAAATAGGTATTACTAATAATGTAAGAATTAAGTGTTTAATAATTATAAACCTTATAAAATATTAAAAATTTAATATTTGAAATAAAATTATTTAAAAAATTCTAGCATTTTCACAATAATTTTGGTGTCTATTTTGTACCAGTAAAATAACCAACATCGAATTGGTTATATTAATTTACCAGTCCAAACGAGATCCACACCTAAAACATTGGATTTGATGTTTAAACAAATTCACCTTCACATACTGTGTATTCTAAAATATCAATCTAAATTTAATCTTGTTGTACACAATAAATAAAAAAGCTTAATATTTAATAAAAAATAATTAAATTTTTTTAATAAATTGATAAATTCTTTGTATATTTTGTTTTAGTTTTCTCGAATTTCTGATTCAATAATTTGAATAAAGTGAAAATTGTGTTTAAAAGCAATGAATAAAATTTTAATGGTCCTAATAAAAATATTTTATTAAAAACCTATTTTGTATAATAAGAAGCATCTTCACAAAATTAAAAGAATGTTTTTTTTTTTCTAAAATCAAATAATAATTATTAATAATTGTTACATGTACATTTATTTTTTTGATTTTTTCAAAGAATTCTTCTTCTTTGCCATGATATCTTTTTTAACATTTTTCTTTAATTCTCCTATTGTTTTATTCTTTTGTTTTTTATCAATTTTCTTTTTCTTATCCGCTAATTTTTTTATTAATGGTGTTGATAAAGTAACATTATTTGTTTTTGATTTTAGGGCTGTTTTATCCTCACTTTGCTTTTCTAATTTTAACGAAATCTTTTTCGAATTCGATTCATCATTACCTTTTGATTTCTTAGGTGATGCTTTTGTTTCCATATTAGATTTTGCTTTAGATTTTTCTTTTAATTCATTTTTTTCCATATTATGCTGGTTTTCGTTACTTTTTCGTGAAACATCATTAGATTTTATTTTATTAGTTTGATTTTTTTTATTTTCACTATTTTCTATTGTAGCACCAATGCTGTTGGATTTTTTTGTAAATGTTCCAATTTTTTTATTTTCATCATTTTTTGTTGTATCAGTTGTTTCCGATTTCTTCTTAGGTTTTTTCACTTTGATCGGATTTTCAAACACTTTTGCAACGTATTTTTTACCTTCCTCTTCTTTCTTTTTCTTTTTCAGTTCAGTTTCTATTTCGCTCAAAATAGGTTTTCCAGCTCTTTTTTCAGCTTTTTTACTGTTACCCACATTATTTTCTATTTCATTACCATTTAAATTTCCATTTAATTCATTACCATTCTGAGAAGTACTTTCTTCTTCAATATTATCTTCAACTTCATCTTTACTGATTGGAATGCTATTTGAAAATTTTTTAAGTTTAGCAACGAAAAATCCATCCATATTATGGGTATGTGGATAATAGCGCCTAGTTAAATTCAAACTAGGATGATAACGATGCTGTCTATATTTAGTGAAACCTTCTGTTCCGAAATCAATTCCAGTTGGAACAACTTTTACATTTCTTTTTTTTAATGCATAATCTATAACCCATTCATTTTCTTCTGGTAAAACTGAGCAGGTTGAATAGACTAAATAACCACCCGTAGCAGATTTCGCATCTAAACAATCTATCGCGTTTAATAATAGTCTTCTTTGTAAATTATAACATTTTTGTACATCTACTTCGGACTTCGATGATTTAACACTTGGATCTTTAGAAACAACCCCGGTTCCGGTACAAGGTGCATCAACCAAAACCCTGTCAAAACCTGTCATAATTTGTTTAAAATTGCAACCATCTACAGTGCTTACTACAGAATTAACAACACCTAAACGATGAAAATTTGCTACAACTGCTTTTACTCGATCTGGATTTGCATCATTTGCGAAAAGAACTCCGGTATTCTTCATTATTGCGGCAATATGTGAGCTTTTACCTCCTGGAGCTGCGCACAAATCTAAAATTCTCTCATTTTCTTGTGGTGCTAATGCCATAACTGGTATCATACTTGAAGCACCTTGAATCATGTAATGACCCGCTAAATATTCCGGTGTAGCACCTATTGGTACAGAAGAGTTATAAACAACCAAACCAACATTAGTCCATTTCCCAAGGGGATCCAAATTAACACCCCTATTAATTAGAGCTCCAGCTAAATCACGTCTTCTTGTTTTTAAACTATTTGTCCGAATAGTTAACGGTCTCGGAACCTGTTCGAATATAAAAAACCAATTGCGCAATTAGATAAATTATCATATTCAATAATAAAAAACAAACCTCGGATGCTTCCAGATACTCCATTAATTCATTTAAGGAAAATGTTTCCATTAATTTACTCATAAGAAATTCATTATAACTGTAATATGTACATAAATCTTGTTTAAGCAAGTCCAAGTATTCTTGTCGAGATCTATTTTCTTGTCGGTACTTTTTAAAATCAGATAAAACTAAACAAACATCTTTTATCCTTTGTTGAACTTCCTGTATTGTCAGTTGTTGATCATCCTCGTCTTCTTCATCAGGAAAATTAAATACTTCTTGTCTGTCAATGGACATTTGCATTTCGGCATCTGCTAGTTTAGATTGTTTTTCTATGTGTTTCTTGAGTTTTTGATTAGCCTTTTCTATTGGCAATTTTTCATCATTGTCATAATCATCATCGCTGTCATTTTTATCACTGCCATCCTCTTCTTCAAAATCGTCATCATTGCTATCTTCTTTATCTCCTTTTAAATCATTTTCATATAATTCATCCGACTCTTCTCCAGAAAAATCTTCTAATTTTCCGACTTTAAAATTATCATCATCTGATTCTGCATCATCTTCGTCAAATAATTTAGTTGTGTTTTTATCTCCTGATCCGTCGTTTTGATTATCGTCCGAATCAAAGCTTGCCACATCTTTGTCACTTGAAATAAGATCTTCTTCGGATTCACCGTCACTTGTATATGATTTCGCTTTTGTTTTGATTTTTGGTTTCAGCCAACTTTTATTTTCGTCAGAGAAACCTTTTATTTCCCTTTGGGCCGAATTTTCATTTTGATCCTCCTTTTTCTGTGCAATTTGATTTGCTTTTTCTTTCGATTTTTCCGCTTGTTTTGCTAAACGTTTTGCCAATCTTTGTTTTTGATGTCGGGACAATTTTTTTTCGGCTCCATCTGGTGCTGCAGCTTAATTAGGAATGCATATGAAAAAATGTATTTAGCTTAACTTTTATTACACTTACCTTTAAAAGCTTTAATTAACTTAGGAGGTCCTTGTTTTTTCGCCTTTCTTCCTGGCCCTCTTTTAGGTTTTTCAGAAAAATTTGCCTTACGCCCCATTAAGTATTATTTCAATCTGTTTATTCAAATTAATAATATCCACCAAAAACGAAGTGGGTTTTAATTGCGAATGAATTGTGTACTTTCTCGCACGTGGTAAAACAAAAAGGTGCAAAAAAAAAATTAAAGCATCAAAATTATCGTTATTTTTGTGTGATTTTATTAGTGACAATTAAAATACTGCTAAATAAACTTATCGACATTATTTTCTGCCAAATTATTGAAAATGTCGGCGAAAATGCTAATATTGATAGACTGAATCATAATACCAAATTAATTAATTACTAGTAGACTCGCAAAATATGTTAAAAACCATAACAATATTGAAATTCTACAAAAAGCACCTAGAATTTCAAACAAATATAGAATAAAAACTGAGAATTCCCAATTTTAGTCAACATTTTTTAATTATAATTAAATCAAGAGACAAATTATCTTAATATAGCTGACACATGACATTTTACAAAACTGAACTAATGACACATGACATTTTACAAAATGAACTGTGGTAATACTGTCTTTGACACGTTAAATTTGGTGACGTTCCAAAAAATAAGTCGGCTCTGTATATTAAGTAAAGTGTTGTTTTTTATATTAATGATTAAATATTACTAAAAAGTAGCTGGTTTATAACAAAGTAAATTCAGAAAAAAATATCTTTGTTAATAATTGAATAAATCGTAATCAAAATGTTAACAAATTTCGAGTCGAAATCTGCGCGTGTTAAAGGTCTATCATTTCATCCCAAACGCCCTTGGATTCTAGCAACATTACACAGTGGAATAATTCAACTATGGGATTACCGAATGCATACATTGCTTGAAAAGTTTGATGAACACGAAGGTCCTGTAAGAGGAATAAATTTTCATTGTCAGCAACCATTATTCGTTTCTGGAGGAGATGATTTCAAAATTAAAGTGTGGAATTATAAGCAACGCAAATGTATTTTTACATTATTAGCTCATTTAGACTACGTACGTACTGTGGTATTCCATCGCGAATACCCTTGGATCTTAAGTGCATCTGACGACCAAACTATACGAATTTGGAACTGGCAATCAAGGAATTGTATATGTACCTTAACTGGACATAATCATTATGTTATGTGTGCTCAGTTCCATCCAACAGAGGATCAAATTGTTTCTGCTTCCCTTGATCAGACTGTAAGAGTATGGGATATTTCTGGTGAAACTTTCAAAAATTTATTTTAGTTCGCTTTAAAATAGAATTTTACTTATAGGAATTGCAAGTAGAGATGGAATGAAAGGATTAAAAAAAAAAGTTTTCTCGTCAGGAAATAATGCTTTGGAGGATCACATTAAATCTCCAAGTGGTGGAACAGATTTATTTGGGCAAGCTGATGCAGTTGTTAAACATGTACTAGAAGGTCATGATCGTGGTGTTAATTGGGCAAGTTTTCATCCTAGTTTACCATTAATTGCTTCGGGAGCTGATGATAGACAAGTAAAACTTTGGAGAATGAATGAATATAAAGCTTGGGAAGTTGATACATGTCGCGGACATTATCATAATGTTTCTTGTGTAATATTTCATCCACGTCAGGATTTAATAATTTCAAATAGTGAAGATAAAAGTATCAGGGTATGGGATATGACAAAAAGGCAATGCCTATTTACATTCCGTAGGGATCTAGAGCGATTTTGGATATTAGCTGCACATCCAACTTTGAATTTGTTTGCTGCTGGTCATGATGGTGGTATGATAGTGTTTAAATTAGAAAGAGAAAGGCCAGCTTACACTGTACATGGAAATATTTTATATTATGTGAAGGATCGTTTCCTTCGCAAACTAGATTTGACCACTACAAAGGATACAGTAGTAATGCAACTGAGAGGAAGTGGAAGCGGAAAGAACCCACCCGTTCATAGCATTTCATATAATCCAGCATTGAATGCAGCGTTAGTTTGCACACGTACAAGTAATTTAGAAAACTGTACTTATGATTTGTATAGCTTGCCATCAAAAGATTCAGAAAATCAGAGCTCCGAATCAGATAGCAAAAGGTCCTCAGGTAATAAATTCAAATAGATATATTGCACTTTGTTCCTAGTAACTCATTTTTCTTTCTTTCTATTTAAGGTATTACGGCAATTTGGGTGGCAAGAAATCGTTTTGCAGTGTTAGATCGTCACAATCAATTGGCTATCAAGAACTTTAAAAATGAAGTTACAAAAAAAATTCCAATGTTTTGTGAAGAAATTTTTTATGCTGGTACAGGCATGCTTTTAATCCGCGACCCTGATTATGTTACGTTATATGAAGTTCAAAGATTAATTGCAGTGGGAACAATAAAATTAGCTAAGTGTAGATATGTTGTGTGGTCCAGCGATATGGTACTTCTCGCACTTTTATGCAAACATTCAGTCACTATTTGTGATCGTCGCCTTCAACCATTGTGTACCATACAAGAAAATACCAGAGTTAAATCAGGTGCATGGGATGAGTCTGGAGTTTTCATTTACACAACTAGCAATCACATAAAATATGCTATACCAAATGGTGATCATGGAATAATTCGCACACTTGATTTGCCTATTTATTTAACCAAAATAAAGGGTAATCAAGTTTTTTGTTTGGATCGTGAATGTAGATCACGTGTTTTAAATATTGATCCCACTGAATTTAAATTTAAATTGGCTCTTATTAATCGTAAATATGATCAAGTACTCCATATGGTACGAAACGCACGTTTAGTTGGTCAGAGTATTATAGCGTATCTTCAACAAAAGGGATATCCGGAGGTAGCATTACATTTTGTTAAAGATGAAAAAACTAGATTTACTTTGGCTTTGGAGTGTGGTAATATTGAGATAGCTTTGGAGGCTGCCAAGGCTCTCGATGAAAAAACTTGTTGGGATAGATTAGGACAAGCTGCTTTAATGCAAGGGAATCATCAAGTTGTCGAAATGTGCTATCAAAGAACTAAAAATTTCGATAAATTATCATTTTTATATTTAATAACTGGAAATCTTGAGAAACTAAAAAAAATGAATAAAATCGCTGAAATTCGAAAAGATGTATCAGCTCAGTATCAAGGTGCACTCTTGTTAGGAGATATTAGGGAAAGAGTGAATATTTTAAAAAATTGTGGGCAGACATCATTGGCTTATCTGACTGCAGCAACACATCATGTGAAAGATGAAGCGGACACTCTAAGAGAGGAACTGAAAGCATCTGGAAATCCATTACCTGCCATAAAACCAGGTGCCCAATTTTTTGTTCCTCCTGTTCCGGTCCAGCAAACGGAAACTAATTGGCCTCTTCTAACAGTATCAAAAGGATTTTTCGAAGGTGTTGTTCTTCCTAAAGGTAAAAAAACTCCCTTTTTTTTTAAAGAATAAACATGACAATTGAATTTTGTAGATAAAAGAATATTGGAAGCAGCCAATATTAGTATTGCGACGATTGATGAAGGTCCTACCGATGGTTGGGGCGCTGATGCCGATTTAGATTTGGATGAAGAAAATGGCGATGATGATATTATTGTCAAAGACAATCCTGAAGATGCTGAAGGTGCTGGCTGGGATGTCGGTGATGAGGATTTAGTTGTACCAGACGAAATTGCCCAAAAAATAAAATCGGTAGCTAAATCTGGTGATTACTATGCTGTTCCAACTAGAAATAAGTCTCCAGCACAACACTGGTCCAATAGTTCGCAATTAGTGATTGATCATATTAAAGGCGGTTCTTTTGAAAGTGCTTTTAGATTGTTAAATGAGCAAATTGGGGCTGTTAATTTCCAGCCGTTCAAATCAATTTTTTTGCAAATATTCGCAGCATCAAAAACCAAGTTTCCAGGATTGCCCAATATGACTTCTTTAAATGCATATCCTTTACGTAACTGCAAAGAAACAAATATGAGCAATAGTAGGCCAGCTTTAAGCGTTAAACTGAATGATTTGGTTCAAAGATTGCAAGTGTGTTATCAATTAACAACGGGTGGTAAATTTGTGGATGCAATACAAAAATTCCAATCAATTTTACATAATGTTCCATTAATTGTCGTTGATACAAAACAGGAAGTGGCTGAAGCACAACAGTTACTTAAAATATGTAGCGATTATATAATTGGATTAAAAATGGAAACTGCTAGAAAAGCTCTACCAAAAGCAACATTAGATGAACAAAAAAGATTATGTGAAATGGCTGCATATTTTACCCATTGTAAATTACAACCAGTACATCAAATTCTAACTCTAAGAACCGCATTAAATATGTTCTTTAAATTGAAAAATTATAAAACAGCCGCATCTTTTGCCAGACGATTATTAGAGATGGGACCCCGACCAGAAGTAGCACAACAAGCTAGAAAAATTCTTCAAGCTTGTGAAGTAAATCCAACTGATGAACATGAACTATTATATGATGAATTTAATCCTTTCGATATTTGTGCTATAAGTTTCAAACCGTTATATCGAGGAAAAGCACAAGAAAAATGTCCATTCTGTTCTGCGTCATTTGATCCTAAATATAAGGGAGCTTTATGTACTGTATGTGAAATCAGTGAAGTTGGAAAATCAGTATCTGGGTTGAAAATTTCAAATATTCATGTTAGATAAATATTATTGTACGATTTCAATTAAAAATTATTTTATGTTTAGTTTTACAATACGTTTAAATAAAAAAAAAATTGTTAAATTTATAAAAATTTAATAATAATGGAAAGCGAAATATTTTAAACAACCCATAGTAAACAACTTTTTTTTAAATAAATTTTTTTTTTCATAAATACGATAAAAATAATCTATTATGTTAATCTATATTATTCTATAAAAATAAAGGAACTTAGACTGTTAAGAAAAAATATTGGCTTTAATCTATTGATTTCAACCACTGGTGCCTTAATACTTAGATTAAAACCACGTCATTGTTTACTTTATTTTCCACACCCAATGAATTGCAACACATTTCCAAATAGCAAAAAATATTTTATATAATGAAACAATCAGGGTTCACTTATATTAATTATACTTTATTTTCATTTTGAAAAGATAACATATCTAATTATATTAAAGGAACCTGAATTAAACTTATTTAGAAGTGGTTGTCAAGCATTCATGAGCTCTTCTTGTAATTGGAATAACAATTTACTGCATCAGTGGCTGTAAATTCTGTATAAGCCCTTTTACTTCCTTTGAAATTCTAAAATAATAAGACAAGTATGTACTTTGATTTAGATCTAGGATTATAAAAATTTCAAGAACGTATTTATAATAAAAATGTATTTTCTTGCTTTTATTTCCTTTTACATTTTCGCATCTACTTACTTTAAAATCACCACTTATTAGGCCCCATAAAAAAACGAATACTGATGGAATTACAACAGCTATAACAGGAGCTAAGAATACTGGAACATCAATAAGCGTTAAGGATATCATTTTCAATTATGAAAAAAAAAAAAAACTAAATATTTACTCTACAAAAAATTGTCTTATTCCTTTTTGTTATTTGCATTTGCATTATCTATGTATAACGTCATTTTTAGTTTGTCAACTTATCGTCATCCAGATTTAGTATTACCAAATTGCAAAATTTTTTACATCACATGTAGATTTAAACTTTAAAAACATTTTATGTTTTGTAAAGAAATTTTGGTTCATATTAAATAGCTGAGTAGAAATGAAAAAAAAAATTACGGTTAAAGGAAGAATATAATATTCACAATCATACAGAAAAGATAACAAAAGCAAGGATCAATATGGATTTAACAGCGTAACAATTGAAAAATTACTATTAGAGGACGAAAATTGAAGTTGATTCTTATAAGAAACTCAGCAAAATCCCAATTCAAATAAACCAATAAAGTTTTTGTAGGAGTTTTAAAAGATTTTCAACACTGTTTTCATAGAAAATGTAAAACAGAAAATAAATTATTTCGTCTTAATTCAATTGGCTTGGCAATACTAATCATGTATTATAAACTACCCGCATAGAGTTCTTACTTTATTCTTTTGGATGTATCCATCATACCGTTATTACATAATTTCTTAATCCAAAAACTAAACCCTATAGAAATGATTCATCCGATTTATGAAATTTAAAATTAAAAGCATATAACAGATATAATTCACATGTTAATACTATTATCCTTTAATAGATAAAAATTTGTACATACAAACTGCTTATAGCGCAAAACTAAATTAAATGGCAATCAGTTTTTTACTTGTATTATCCACCTTTAAAGCCTACAATTTTCTCAAGAAATTATTTTATTTGCTAAAAATTACAAAAAAAAAAAACAAGAAACTAATTTTTTAATAAAGTATTGTGAAATATTGTTTTTAACATTTTTATTTACATATTCTTAATTTAATAATATTTCGTTTAAGATTAGATATTAGGATTTAAACTGAAAAAAAAAAAAAAAAACAGTTCTAAATTTAAAATAATTATTCTGAATAAATACCACAAATGCTATCAGTTACGGTATTAAAAAAAAAATTAGTGATTTTTTTCAGTTCTCTTTTTTTTTGTTTTAATTATTTTTTATGGTACCTTCACTTTTAAGAAAAAAGTTATTATCCTTTTTTTTTTATTATTGTTGTAATGCAAAACATATAAAAAGTCGAGTTTGCACATAAACTGCATAAAAATATTTCCTTTTTTTTTTGTTTTTGTTTGTTTTATGGTTTTTTTTTTTAGCGAATCGCCAATTTAAGTCAACGTCAAACATTTAGACGAATATCTTGTAAACCTTTATTTTGCCATAAATTTGGAGTCTTCTTACAATATGATGCAGTATTATACAATGTAACTGATGCAATATAATTATTTGGCATTACTTCAAAAATAATATCCTGATATCCATAACAAAATGTTGAACCAAATGGATTTGCTGTATTTGTTGAACTAGCTCTATGAAGCACAACTGGCCTTTCTGATGGTGTTAAACGAGTACTAATTGTATCCCATTTTGAATATGCTGATATAATTACTGGCGAGTTAAGAGGTTCCTGGTTTGTTTTATCACTTGCTGTACAATTCAATTGAAATTCACATCGATGGTACATATTAAAATTATAATGTCCCGGATAATTAGTATGAAGAATAATTTTTTTGCAACGTTGTGTTATTGCATCGAAAAGAACATCAATTCCAAGTGTAAAATAATTGAAAAATATATCACTGCGTTTTGTTTGAGCACGTCTGTGAGCGCTTGGAGAATGAATTTTCATTTTATCTTCACTCTTAAAAAATATTTTATTTGGTGATCCTAAATTTGTTGATACATCTTGGCATGTATCACCAAATAAAATTTCTCTTGTAAAAGTTTGGCGACGAGGTTCTAATGCTCTTAATGATCCATCAGTAAATAATTGTAATTTTAAACCCCTTGTACCATTTGAATTTCTTAATACGCTCGCAGATTCCAAATATATTTGCCGATTATAGCAAGAAAATGGTAAGGGAGGAGCTCGAATTTCTTGCATATTGTTGCCACCTGAATAAATAGACATTTTTGAAACAACTGGTGAAGCACCACTTGGAAATATAAGAGATCCCAAGCCGTGAGCATAACCAGGATGAAGTTTGCTATCTACTGGGAAAAAAAAGCTTAAGCCTCGAAAATGAAGAGCAAATAATTGCTTGGCAGCATCATAAACTCCTGGATGAGTTGCCCCAAAAGAATGTTCAATTTGTTCGATTGATGGCACAACTTCAGGAGAATTGAAGGTTACATCACTGTACCGTAATTTAACTAATTTCATATTGAACACTTCAATAATTTTCAAACGTTGAACTACAGGATCAAAAATTAATCGAATACCATCTTGGGGTAAATTAATAACGATATCAACACCGAGAGGATTCTACGATTTCAAAAAAAAAATAATAATAATTAAATATCAAAATACATGAATAAGTAAAAAAATATAATTACTTACAGTATCTGAATACAAAACTTGCACTCCCTTAATAATACCAACTTGAGATTGAATTATAGCCACCGCTTGAGAAAAGTGCATTCCAAGAATAAATTCCCAGCTTTCACAGCCCAAAGAAATCTCTGGTACTATTTCTAAATCTAACATTTTTGCTTTTAAATTAATCACTTATTACTCAGATGTCAAGTCAAATATTCTAATTATCAATTTGTGTGACTTTCAATGAAAATTTTTATTTTCACAAAGAAACTTTTTTTTTTTCTTTTTGACTTGCCGTTTATCTCTTTGTTTTTGTTTTTCTAGACTAAAATTATTTTTCTTTTTTATCCCTAGATATATTCCTAATCTAAATTAATTTATTTATATAATTCTATTAAATTTGAAATGTTTTTTTTTCACTAAAGTACTATAATGAAATAAAAAAAAAATTCCTAAATTATAATTACGTTAATTTTTTATTTTAATGGAAAATATTACAAAATATTTACCTTTTTTGTTTCTACGTCGTAGTCCTATAAACGAGATGTCACAAACGCTTACTATGAAAGTAATCAAATGCACTCGTAATTACATACGTAATTATTTGAGTGATTTGAGTGAAATTCTGAAACAATTAAATTTTTTTCAAATTTCATATAAAAAAAAAGTTATTTTTATATTTGGATACAAAAAAAAAATTCAATTAATTGTAATGTAGTAATTATATGTAACTTTTATTGTTTATTTATTGTACTTGTTAAATGAATTAATTTTAGTTTTTTTCAACTTTAGATTGATTTGTGATTAATTATGTCCCAATTTTTTCAAATTTTATATTTGAATTAAATGAATGTACGCTTAAATAATGTAAAACTTCATTATTCTAATGTGCTGTCATATATGAAAATATGTGTCATTTTAAAAATGTGTCAAGTACAAAAAGTAAATACAAACATGTAAAATCAATTATTTTAAAATGTTTAAAGGGTAATAGTACTTGACACTAGAATAATTGTCAAAAAATTCTCTATAAGATTTTTTTATGTTTTGATGTTTTTATTTGAATAGGCACTTTACGGTCTTTCGGAATACGAGGTAATAAAAAACAACGCAAGTTAAAAATTTTGTTCCTAGCTATAAAAATATTTTGTAATGTAGACTTTGCACCTCATTCAAGAATTTATTGATGCCAATTTAATTATAAAAATGGAAGCTTGGATTAAATTAAATAGTGAAAGTATTGGTCGTGATAAAATTGCAAGGTAAAAAATATTTTTAGAGTTCAGTACCCACTAAAATTGAATAATATTCTATTTACAATTACAAAAATAGGTTAATACAATATTTCTCAAGAGCTGTTTGGGATTCTTTGGAACAAAATCATGCCAGCCCAATAACAGTCGATCAGTTTAAAACTTTGGAATATATACTGAGTTCCTTTAGAAAACGTATTATAATTTATAAATTTTTATATAACTAAAGTTTTAATATAATTTATTCATATTTCCAGTTTTACGTTTTGGGAAATGTCTTGATGTTTTTTATTCAAGTTTAAAATCATCTCATTATCCAGATATTGCACTTCGTATAACACTGACGATAGGCAAATTATCACAATCATTATTTCTTTTAGCTGATCATATAATATGGTTATCTAGAACTGGATTATTTAAAAACATAAATCCTAAAAAATGGGGAAAAATCGCAAATAAATATTGGTTGTTATCGATAATTATGAATTTAGCACGAGATGTATATGAAATTCACAGACTTATTGATTTGCACAATTCATGTGGTAAAGTTGGAATAACAAGAAGTAGGGTTCCTTTATCTATTACGTCGTCCAGAGATTTATCTCGTTTAGCTTTATATTCATATGGTATTATGCTAGGTCATCAAGATGTTGCGGTAGACACAATAAAAAATGTATGCGATTTATTCATTCCATTAACAGCTTTAGGATATACAAATTTAAGCGCAAGAACAATTGGAATATTAGGTATTCTGTCAAGTGCAGCAGGATTAGTTGCACTTATTCAGCCAAAAGCTAAGTTATTACCAGCTTAAAAGTTATACTAAATATATATATATATAGTTCAAAAATATTGTTAAGTTCTGTAGTTTTATGTATTGTTCCAATTTTTTTACTGTTAAATTATGAAAAGGGATATATGTATGTGGTAGGTGCCTACCTACCTACTCACAAATAAATCTAAAAATTTATTATGCTTCTAAGAAACATTTTAAAATATGTATTTGAAAAAAGCAGTTAAAATCTGCTGACGGGTTATTTTTAAAATAATAAATTATTTTTTATAACTATGAGAGAAATAAAAAATTTGTTTTTGTTTTGACTATGCCAAAATAAATTTATTTAAATTAAAACTTATCGTTTGGTTTTATCTTGTAATTTTTCATTTTAAAATCACATCTTATAGTACATATACAATTCAAGTTCATGACTTAGCATATTTAATTGCTTTAATGTGTGTAAAATCACATTTTATTGGCTAAATTCTAGTCAAACTCATATTCCTTATACTTAAGTTCAACTACAGTCATACAACTAACTGATTAAACGATTTTAAAATAGAATATTATTATGGTGTCACAATCTTGTACTTTTGCTTATTTTTTGGTATACATCTCCATTATATAATCACTTTGTGTTTTAGATAAGATAAAAATTGTACATGTACTTATATACACACATGTATTATTTGCAATTCCATATTAAGAACTTTAAGAAAATAGCAATGTTATTAATTTTGTAGATGAAAAAAAATAACACTTGTACTTCGAAATTTATTAGATTGTTTTTGAGACAAATTTTATTAAGAATAGTTAGAAGATGAATTAATGATTTTTTCTTTAAATTCCGGAATAAATTTTTTAAGAAAGAAAATTTTATATATTTTTCTGGTTTAACTCTAACTTATGTCTTAATATAAAGATCCATAAATGGAAAATAAAAAATCTGGAAAAGTAAAATAACTAATTAATGTAGATTTGTAAGACAAAAAGATATCTCCTCAGCTTTAGAACAAACAATTTCTGTTTTTTTCTATTTCGAAATTTTATAAAAACAAGAAAAGTTAATGTCTTGTATAACGTCTCACAATATAAGAATATGAGTTTTGCCCATATAATCTACAAATAATTTCAATCAAAAGCGAATATAATTCTAGAAATCAATTCTAATTACCAAAATAGGACATTAAACGAATATTTTTGTTTATTATTAAAGTAGTCTTTAACATTATATTATTTCCTGGTAGTAATTCCTAAACTGGAATCTCTCTTTTTGTTTTACTAAATATTAATGTATAATTTGTAAATTTTGACATGGAGCCATGTGTGATACTCGAATTTGTAAATTTTGACATGTAGCCATGGGCTTCGACACAAAAAAAAGAACAACAGTCCCTCGAAAGCTTCCCTTTTGATCAATTCGAGTATCACGGGGAGAGTCAATTGATCGCAATTATGAGGACGTAGCAATTTCTTTGTAATGTATTGGTAACAGCTTGTATAATATTAAAATAATTATTAATTTTTTTTCTTTTAATTTTATTTATAGAAGCATGAAGACATAGTTTTATTTTTTTTATATTTTTTTTTTTTTACATTTTTTGCTTTTCTTTTTATAATATGCGTTACAATTTTTTTCACATTTATATTTTTTTTTTTTTATTATTTTTGTTTTATATGAAATTATAATAATTATAAATTTTTTTTTTTTTTTTTTTTTTTTTTTTATTTTTTATATTATTCATATTATTATTACAATTTTTTTTTTAATATTATTTTTATAATTTGCTGCAATAACTTTTTCTATTTTCTATCACAGAATTTTTATTTGCAGTAAAGAAAAGTAATTTTTAATTAATTATAATTATAATTAATGTTTTTTTTTTTCAATATTTTGAACAGTGCCTATCTTCGTTAAAAAGAAGAAAAGACCTCCAAAAAAAAAAAAAAAAAAAATTTAATTTTTTTTTTTTATTTTTTTTTGAAATTTTTAATTTTTTTTTATTTTTAAAATTTTATTTATTTTTTTTTTTTTTTTAATATTATAAAATCAATTTTTGTGCTCCACAATATTTTTTTTTGTTTTTGGTTTAATGTTTAATTTTATTGGATTTTTTTCGGGTTCTTCAAATAAAATTGGAAGAAAAATTAAAATGGTGTTTTTTTTCAATGGAAATTTTAAAATATAAAGAAAGAAAAAATCTCATTATTAAAAATAATTAAAAATAAGTATATAAAATGTATATGTATATAGGTACCCAACAATATAATTTTGATAAATTATTTATATTTAATAATAATTAATAATTAATAATAGAAAATATTTGAAATGTTGAACAATGTTTTTTTTGCTTGTTTGTTTTTGAACAATTTAAGAGAGAAATTTTTCATTCACGGTTGTTTTTCTTTTAATTTTATAATTTGTATTTTTTTTTTTAATTTTTTTTGAAAAATTTTATAATTTCTTTTTTTTCATAAAAAGCATTTTTTTTTTGTATTTACGTATATAATATTTTAATTTTTTTTTTGTTGTTGTTGTTTTTCTATATAAATAATTTTTTTTCATTACTTATTTGAAATAGCTACACTAATTTCAGTGCCTTGGATCTATTTATAATAAGTACATATTAAAAAATCAGAAATTAAAACAATAGAAAAATAAAAATAATTAATTAATTAATAAAAAATAATTTCTCGTTTTCATCTCTGAATTTTAATATTATGTATTTTTTGTGTTTATAAAAAAAAAAAATATAATTTTATATTTTTCTTTTAAATTCACAGGTAATTTTTATTTTAAAAGTTATTTATGTTTATATACATATATATATAATTATTTGTTATTAATTTACAAACTATGTAATATGTATATATATATATATATTAATTCCAAAATATTCACATAACAAAATTATTTTTTTTTTTTATTTTTATATAATAATTTAAATGTAATGTGTGTATATTATGCATATTTTGTATATAATTTAATGATATAATACTACATAAGTTAACCATTGTACAAATCTTTAAAGTACTATAGTATATATAGATAATATTAATATAAAATATAAATTAGGTAGGTAAGTATACATTACATAAATTTTCTATTTAAAAAATTCTTTAATTAAGATATTGAACAATATTTTTTATATTTAAATTATGTGTACTGAAAATAAATATCAAACAGAAAGCAATTCTTAAATGAATATAATAAAATAGTATTATAAAAGATATATGAGCATGTTAAGTTAAAAATTTAGGTTAAATATATGATGGTATATAATGAATATTATGTGTGTTTTAAAACAATTTTAAAAGTTTAATTTAATTATGAAGATGGAACAACTAAAAATATCATATTAAAAAAATATTTTCAGAATCTATTATTTATAACTCTGATTAACATTAAAAAAAAAAATTTAATAATAATTTGGAAAAGACTCTTTTTAGTATTTTTCCAAGAAATTTGACAACAAGTGTATATTTTTTATTTGATTTCGAACTTTGAAATGCACAAATAGTATACACTATTGTTAACAATTAACTACAAGTACATTATGGTGTAAGGATAGCGCCGAATTCACTTATAGTAATTCACAATAATCGAAAATTAGGTTTACATTTTTTTTTAATAAAAACGGAATAAAAAAGCGAAACAATCCTTAATACATTTCGCCAATAAAATCGACCATATTTTAGTATTGAGGAATTTCAAAAAATTCATGTTAAATTTACAATCACACGAATAATTTGTTTAGTACCCAATTTGGGGCAATTATTTAATATTTATTGATGTATCCTTCTCACTATTGTAATTCATTCAAACTGGAATAATATTATAGTGACAGAAATTATTAAAAATCCGTAGAGAGTTTTCATTTGACCCTAATTTTCAGAAATTTCTATGACCATTTCAGAAATTTCTATAAAGAAAGAAAACTTTTTTGAAAAAAATAAAATAAAATTGCAAAACACACTTTATATTTTCAGAAGGATATAACCATATGGCTGTGAATTGAAATTAATTTTTAAATTTTAATTAAATAATATTTAAAAATTAAATTATATATATACATATAAAGATAATTCATATATTACATAATATGACATTTTTCTTATTATATTTACATTTTTCTATAATTCAAAGAGAACATTTTTATTGACGGCAATCATTTATATATATATATATATATATATATATATATTTATTGAGAAATAATTAAAATTACTATTCGAACAACTAAAATATAAAATTAAATAATAATAAAAAATATAAGAAATAATTTTTTATTTAAATTTTTATATAATTATTATTTGGGAATAAATTTTTCTTTATTTATTAAAAAAATAATTATAAACAATTTAAAAATTTTTAATGATTCTGTAAAAAATTATTTTATGTGAGCCTACAATAAAATTTATGTCTATATATATATATATATATATATATTATATGACTGCCAAATCGGAGGTATTTAATTAAAGTACCCTATAGTAGTATTAATTTTTTTTTTTATAATTATAAAATAATTTTGTTTTCATGTATATTATTTTTTAGATTTTTGTGAACTTTCATTAATAAAATGTGAAAATAAGAATAACCTGTACTATTTAAATTTTTATATTAATGAATATAGTGTGTTTGTGAAACGTTAATATTTTTTACAATAATTTTTTATTTAAAAAAAAAAATACGTACTAATCCGTGCACAAGACTAAATAATTTGGTTTAATGTTGAAATAATCTCAGTTTTTGCCATTCGTCATCAAAAAGTGATTCTACATTTTTAAATATAATTCTGTGAGAGATCATACAGTACTTATAATAATAAAAAAAAAATTAAAAAAAAATTTAAAGAAATTTTCTAATTTTAATTCAAATTTATCATATATAAGTAAAAAATAATAACGAATAAATATTCGTTATTTCAATTAAATATGCGAAATACAACACAAAAAAATCAAATTTGAAATATCAAAATATTTAACAAAAAAAAATTTTTAATTAAATTTTAATGTGCATACTTGTTTAACATACATATATTAAAAATTCACTTTAAGAAACTTTGAGAGTATGTAAAATTCACAATTTTAAAATAACAAATATAAAAATTAAATATTTAAAAAAATAAATATTAAAATTTCACATGATTACACAGAAGCACGAATTTCATTTTTAGAAAATTTTACACAAGCCATGATTCTGAGAAATTTTGTAATTCAATCCAAAAAATTCATTCAATAAAATCGACAAAATTAAATTATTTGTGAAATTTCAATAATTAACACAAATAATTTTTATTTTCTCTCATTCTCCAAAAATTGAGAGAAAATTGAACAAAAATATAATATTGTACTTTTACTTGCACTCATGAAAGAGTGAAAATTATGTAATGAATAGGCGTGAAATGAAACACTAAAGGTTTATATATTTGTAGTCTATGCTCAAAAATTATTCACTTCAAATCTATGAACTTGGCTACTTATATAAAATTTAAAATCAATTCTGTTTTTTAATAATGATTTTAATTTTAATACGTAATTGAGAGTGATTGAAAACAAAAAAATATTCGTGCTTCCAAATTTAGTGCTTTTTTTTTGTTATTACATCTTGTTTTTACAAAAAAAAAATTTTCTTTAGTTCTCTAGTTTTATTTTTTTTTATTGTTTTATTTAATTGCTTTCAATGGATTCTTTATTAAGTTTTTTAATTAATATATATTTATATATATATTTTAATTTTATCCACAATTTATTTATTTTTACATTTTTTTTTAATATATTTTATTTCCGTGCTAATTAGGAATTTTTTAAAAACTGTTATATTTTATATATTTATGCTTATACGTATATATTTCAAATTATAATAAATTTTTTTTATTTATTTACTTTTTTTTTTTTTGCTTTATTTGAGATATTTTTGTTTCATATTATATAGAAATACTATGTTTTACATTTTCATCTTTGGAAACATTGTAGTATGTACTAAAAAAATTTTGATTACAATTAATAGAGAAACAATAATATTTTAAAAAAAAAAAAAATAAAAAAATTAAACAAAAAAGAAAACAATAAAATAATTTTTTTTTTTTAATATTTATAAATAGTTTTTTTTACAATATTATTCAATAATTTTAATTAATATTGTAATGAACTTTTTAATTAAAATATAAGGCAATTTTTTATTTATTTATTTTGAATAATTATGCACTTCATTTATTGAGAATTTTATAAAGTTTGGCATACATTTTTCTTTTGTTTTTGTTTTTTTTTTAATTTATAATTTTTTTATCTAATCAACCAATTTATTTATATATATATACTTATAATCTAATTAATAAATGTTTTATATTCTTGAATTAAGAAAAAATTCAGAATTAAGAAAACTAAAATTTGTAATGAAAAAGTTAAAAAAAAAAACATAAAAATTTAAGCTTTTCTTCTAGTATATCATTTTGCTATCATATTTTAAAAATGTTTTTATATATATTAACGATATGTTCAAAATTAAAATAAAATTTATTATTGTTATTATTATTTTAAATTACAATATTTAAAAAATTATAATTTTTATATCAAAATTTAAAGAGATATACATAAATATAAGAGAAATTTTCAATATTAAAAATATATTTATTATTTGTATTTTGTGTATATTAAAAAAACCGATATGATTGTTTTCTTTATTCTACTGGAATTTGAAAAAAATAAAAAAAAAAAAATAAAACAATAAATTTAATTTAGATCTTCTTATAATTTTAATTTATACATTAGGGATCAAAATAAAATTAATCTAATTGTTTATCTAGCTTTATCGTCTCGCAATTTATTCACTTTCAAATCAAAATTTTCGCTCTCTTTCTCAAATCTAAAATCAACTGAAGAATCTTATCATCTTTGAAAACAAAGTAAAAATGACAAAATAAAAAACTAGATACGCAATACGATCCACTTTCTTCGCACTTTGCGAGTAAAATAACCGAGAAACACGATCTTGGCCAATATATTATTATGGTTTAGTATTAGAAAATTAAATATTAAATAGAATATGTAATTTCCGAATTTTTGCTAAAAATTCGGAATTAAAAATTTCATAATACACGAAAATTATTTTATTATTAAGTAAAAATTTAAGCTACCATTCTGATGCTTTATTAATAAAAATTAGTATGTATTGGAAATAAATTCAAAAAATTTAACATTAACCCATCTTGAATGAAAAATTGATTGCATACATTACATACTATGAAACTTCCAAATTTAGCAGTGATTTTGTTAAAATTGTGAATATTTTTATACAAAATTAATAATTAATAAATAAGAACGAAAAGTAATTCAATAATTAATAAGAGGGTTTCTGTCGTTTTTAATAACTAGGGAGGGATTCTGTCATTTTTAAAATTATATTATTAAATCGAATATAACTTTATAAAACTAATTTTTCTGATTACATAAAATGATTCTAGAAAAAAATTTTTGAATAAATTTTTATTATAATTTTGCATTAATTATAGTTTTTATTTTATTTAAATATTATTAAAAAAAAAAACATTTAATATCGAACACATAATATCGTTTTTTTTTTTTTTTTTTTTGTTTATTTTGTGTAATTTTGTGTAAAACCCAATAATTATTTCTGATTAATTTTATTTTATTTATTTAATGCAATTTATAATTTTAATATTATTAAATAATATTAGAAGCCATGATATGCCATTCTATAATTAAAATATATAAATACATACATATATATACTAATATTTTTTTTTTATACATATTATTTGTGAATTTCTTTTAAAAATATAAAAATACAAAATTATCATGACAATAATAATATTAATAATAAATATTATTAAAAAAAAAAACAAAACATGTAATTAATAAATTTTTAAAATAACATGTAAATAAATTTTAAATTTATTATAAGGCAAAAAAAATTGTTATATAACTGTTATACAAAATTCAAATAAAGCATATATTAAATTTTTTATGATTGATTTTTAATACAGAAAATATATCTTCATCGTTAATAATTAAAAAAAATATATAAATATAAAAATTTCAAAATTTAATAAAAATTTACATAAAAATTAAATTTTTTAATCGATATATACAAAAAAAAAATAATTAAAATATTTGACCAAATTAAACATAAAAAATAGGAACAAAAAAAATGGAAACAGTGAAATTCATTTTAATTAAATATTTTATTCTTTCTATCAGCCAGATTGTGTAGTTCTCTTTTTACATTCTGCAATTTAAATTTAAATTTAAAATCAGAATTGCAATTTTTTTAATCGGTCAGCTTCCAAAACGTAATAATCGGTCAGCTTCCAAAAGTAAATTAATAGAAACACAATAATCAATCTGATAAAATTCTTTCTAAATAAAATTATTTACTTTTTCCTCACCCGGTAAGTAAGTAAGGGAGGTACACAATCATACTTAATAGATATTCATTAATATATCTTGTATATTTTAATACAAATACAAAACAAATATTATACATTATTTTTTAGTACAATACCAGTAGATAAAAATACATATATGTATAAAATATTACTAAATAAAGAATAAACTTAAATACTAAAAAATTATCAAATTCAAAATTAATATTTTTATTTTTATAAACTTAATTGAGCAATTTTTTTTTTTTTATAATTATCGATAGTTAGAATTTAATTAATTTTATCCAGCATAAATATTTCAATCAAGACAAGAAAAAACAAAAAAAAACGATATAAACAAATTAATTTCCATTTGTATAATAGATAATAGGCCCTTAATTAAATAGAATAATTTTGTACGATATTTAACCAATAATATTTAATTGCAATAATTATAATAATATGTACGAATTATTATTTTAATTTATTTTCGTTTAATGATAGTAAAATTAAAATTAGATAAAGGAAAAAATTAAAATTATAAAATATAACAATAAAGAATTATAATTTTTATTATTGTTTCATTGTTTTCCCTATACTTTTTGTTTTAGATACATAATATATATATATATACAACATTTTTTTTTAAATAGAACAAAATAATTTTATATATATTATATTCAATAAATTTTCATATAAATAAAACAAAATTTTGTATAATATTATAATACTTTAAATGCATTTTAGGTCTTTCCTGCAATTTTTAATTTTATATACGTATAAAAAAAAAACTGAATTTAAATTAATAAAACAACAAAAAAACATATTTTGCAATTTTTAAAATATTCTAATATGAATAATAAACATAGCTGAAAATATAATAATATTTTTTTAAAAATTATTTTCTTTTTTTAAATCAATTGTACAATATTATAATTAACATAAATTTGTTATACATATTTTAATAATTTCATATCTCAATAAAATAATATTGGTCGTTATTAATATTTAAAGAAAAAAATAATAATTTGTGAAAATGGATAATTTTTAATAAAATTAAAAATATATAAATAATTAAAAAATTAAACTTAATTACTTTTAGTGAAAAATAATTTTACCAAACCAAAAAAAATATGCTACAGTTAAAATGATATTGTTATACAAAATTATATTAAAATGATTTAATGCCCCCTATTATTGAAATTAGTTGTATATTTTTAAAATAATGTGTTAAATAATGAGTGTTATTTGAATTATTTAGCCCATATTGGGTTTTTGAAAATTGTTCGCCGTACATCGGTATGGTGATTACTTCAATTTGATTTTGTCATATTATCAAATACATAATATGTAAATATGCATAATTGAACTTTGTATAATTCTCATAGCAGTTAATTGTTATTCGAATAGATTTCGCCTAGACACTCTATTTATTCGATGATCATTGACAAATGATTAATAAAAAATAGCTCTATAATTTTTCAAATATTATACAAATAAAGTAAATATAAAAGAAATTAATTTAAAAAAAAAATTAATATTATAATATTAAAAAATAGAAAAATTGTAAAAAAATGAGGCACTAATTTTTTTTTAATTAAAATTAAATGTTTAAATATAAACATATTTAAATATGTGAATATGCGGTAATAATAAAAAAAAATATAATAAAATAGCCTAATGTAATGTCTTACAAACTCACAAATATTATTTTGGGGGGTTAAAATCAAAAATTTTAATATATATGCGTTCTTAACAAGTTCAATATATTAACATGAACAGGGGATTAAATAAATGAACATGAACTGGGAAACTGGGGAAACTTGTGAATCATTGACCAAATTGAGAATTTATTTGAAAAATTTGAGAGAATACATTGCCTTATAAAAATTATAATTATAAATGGTAATAATTGAAAATTCAAACAATGCAAATGCAATTAAAGTACAAAAAAGTCGACAATAAAAAATAATGTTATATTTGAAGAAAACAAACTTTATCAATGTGATCTTTTTGAATATTTTTGAATATTTCTCGGGCAAACTCTGGATTAACCAAATATCGAGTATTGTGCTGTATTAAGTTAGCAAAATATTAGTTAGTTCTACTAAAAAAAAAAACTTGCATTCTTAAAATTCTTTGGAATTTTTTGCAACATTGGGCTTTAATATTGTGCACGTAGGTTCTTAAGGCTAAGTCATTTAGCATGTAAGTCACCACATTATTAATCTAAAATTTTAATATTTTTTTATTATTACCACATACATATGAAAAATATACATATTTAAAAAAAATTTTTAAATTTAAAATATATTATTACGATATTGACCATTATGATATTTTTTTTCAAATTTCATACAAAATAAAATTAAATTATCTTAAATAAAATAAAAATATTTTTTAGGTAAATTTGATTTAATTTGATTTTTTTTTTCTTTTGTGTTATTTAATTTTTGAATTCTCTTATATACATTTATTGTATTGTTAACATTTTTTATTTACTTATCTGTTTACATAAATATACATATGTATATATACTACATATTTTGTTTATCCAATTACATAAATTAAGTATATATTTTATAAAATATTAAAGTAAATATAATTAGGATTGGAGTGTTTTATTACAAAAAAAAAGGCAAGTTTTCTTTTATTTTTGCGAGAAACTTAAATTTAAAATTTAATTTATTATAAATTAGTGTTATCATTTTTGTTTTATTATTTATTTTATTTTATATTTTAAATTTTTTTACTAATATTTTTCTGTTTTAGATTTTGTGAATTTATTTTATGTTTTTATTTTGTGTTCATTTGCATTTTTGTTAAATAAAAATTAAAAAAATTAAATATTTAGTTCGGTTTTTTTTTTTTTTTGTTTTTAGCTTTCTATTTGCAGAGGAGCAACTCTTATATGAAATTTGCTTGTATTTATGAATATTGTTGGTTTACTTGTTTATGAAACTCATTTGTTTGCGAGAGATTTACCAAAAACACACAATTATTGGTTTTTAAATATATAAAGTAGGTGTAAAAGAAATATACTTATACTTATGTATCTTGTTTTACTTTTTTTTTTTGATTATTTTTATATTTATTTTCCATTTTTTTTTTATACTAAAATTTTATTTATTTAGCTATATGTTTTTTTTTTTCTTTACTACTTTAAATACAAAATATGATATGACAATAACAAAGAATTAATTTTATTTTGCTTATATATACATATATATATATATATTGTGTTTTTATATATATTTACATATATATATGACTTAAATATTATTTTAATTACATTTTATAAGATTATGCACTTTATTATTTTTATTGAATAAATACGGATTTCCAAGATAAATTTTTTGAGGTGTAGATTAAAAATTATTTAATTTTATTTTTTTGTTTTCTCTTCTTTATATATATATATAAGAAAAAAAAATTATTTAAATTATATATGTATGAAAATATAATTATATATGTATTTTAAATGTTTATAAAGCAATTATATAACAAATTTATTGAAATGTATGATTTTGCAGTTTAAAAAAAAAAATTCCTTTTTGCTTTACTAAACAAAAGAGAATGAACTGAAACAAATAACAAAAGTAAAGGGAAAAATTTAGAAAATTTATTTATTTCTCGGTTTCGGAAAGTCGATCTCGATTTATTCAAACAATAATTGATCATATCATTGACAATATACAATACATCAAAAATTTAAAAGTTTTTAAATTGTGTTTAAAAACAACATATCTTAGCAATTATGCGCTTTGAAATTAGAACTAAATTGTTGAATGAATAATATCAAAAAATGTAATGAAAGATTTTATTGTAATAAAATTCGATGCAATGCAATACGAGACTAAAAAAACTTACTTAAAACAAACTTTAAAATTGAAAAGCATTAGCTGAATTTACAAACACTTATTGAAAATTGCAGAAAACATTGCATATTTTTTAAGTCAATGCAATAAAATATGAGATCCGGGTACGATCTTTCCCTTTTATTTTTTTTTTGGTAAAACAAAAATTTAAATTAAATTAATTTTAAAATTGAAATATAATTAAAAAAAAAAAAAACCAAACAAGTTAATTAAAATTATTAAATTATGTATATGGTATTGTACGAAAGATAGAAGCAAGTTTGTTTGTTTTATATTTCACATTAATTTTCAACTCTTTCCTCTAAATTTTTAATTATAAATTAATTCAATTATTTTTATACTAAAAATGCATACATATATATTTATGTAAATATATATATACATACAAATTTGTATTGTTATGTGTTTTTTTTTTTTTTGTTTAAGTTTTTTTTTTCTGCAAAAATTTTGTTTATTTAATATTTAGTATTTTATTTTTTATTTATAATTAATTCTTATAAAATAGAAAAACTGCAAATACCTGTACAAAATACAAAGGCAAAAATTTAAATATTTTCAACAAATTACACTTTTTATTTTTTGTCCTTAATTTATTTTTAATTACACTTATTTATTTATTTTTATTTTGTTTTATTTTAACACATTTAAGTTTTTTTTTTTATAGAGGGGAGGAAATTGTAAAATCACATTTCGTTTTTCTTGTTTATATATGTATTGATATTTATATATTATATTTTTATATATATATATTATATTAAATTATTTAAAATAATTTTTAAATTCTGACTTATTTGACACATTTACAAATTTTAATATAATATGTATGTATATATTTTTTTCTCTTTAATATTATTTTTTTTTTGAAATTTTTTTTTTTGTTTTACTAGATAGTAATTTGAAATTATTGCTTTTATTGTAAAATATTGTTTTTATTTTTTTATAGATATTTTTTATATTATTTTTAATGTTTTTTTTTTGTTCTTGTATTACATGTTCGGTTGATATTATATTAAACATTCGTTGAAAAATTGATTAATATTCCTTTTATGAATATTAAAATATAGTGCTATAATTGATTTTATTGCCATTATTATTTTATTATAGAACATAATATTATAATACTTATAACACTAATGTGAGCGTAATATTTTATTAAAATTTAAAAATAAAAAAATTAATATAAAAGTTTTCTTACAATATTATAATTGAAAAAATTTGTTATACGAACAATAAGTATGAAATATTTAAAAAAAAAATATAATATTAACTTCTTTCCAAAGTAAAAAATTGTTTAAAAAATAATATTCAGAAATAGAGTTTTAGGACAACAAAAAAAAATTTAACAATATGACCAATTTTATTCGTTAAAATAAAATTGTTAAATAAAGGCAAAGTAAATAATGAAAAATATTTTATATAATCAAAGAAAAGCAAAGTTAAATTATGTAATTAAATTTTTACAAGTTTATAAATTTTTGAATAATAATACAACCTTATTGATTAGGAACAATATCATTAATGAATTAGATTAATTATAAATAAGTATGCGTAATTATTAAATTGTGATTTCATTAAAAAGAAAGCCAGATTTTGATCACAATGATTTTCTATTAATAATGAATTAATATATATATATATATATATAAAAGGTAAATCAATAATTTTTTATATAAAAAAAAAAAATTTTTAAATTTTATTCATTTAAATATTAATATTTAATTGTTTTATTATTAAATTTTTGAACTATTTTATTTAAAAATTTTGATAGTAAAAAGCTTTCTTTTCTAAATATTACATTTACATGGTATTTAAGTTTGATATGAAACCACAAAAAAAACAAAATTATTTCTTTTTATAAATGTAAACTTTATTACATTATTTATATTACAATAATTATTATTTTTCATTTTTACTTATTTCAATAATTCCCTATTAATAATTAATTATATTTAATTTTTTTTTTTTTTAAATTTTCATTACTTTGTATTTATTTCAGGTTGTGTACTACAAAAATTTTTATTAAAGGCAAAATATATATCATCAATACGATTACAATAAATTTATTCAATTTTTTTACTATTGAAATAAATTGAGGTATTTAATTTAATTAATTTGAAATATTTAAATATATATTACAAATATTTTACATAAAAAAAATTTTTAACAAGAGAATAAGCAAAAAAATTAATTTTGTTGGTAGAATTTTATAAATTACTTTGGAAAGATTTGTTTTTTTTTAAGAAGCAAAAACAAATAAAATCGAAATTATATAAATAAATATGAATTATATTTTTTAGTGAAACAAAAAAAAAAAAAGAAAAAACACCAAATATTATTAATTTTAAAATAAAGTTTTCTTCTAAACATACGATTTTTAAGATAAATAAATAATTTTAAGTAGAAAATACAAGATTCATTACAAATAATTGATTGTATTTAATAAAAAGAATGTTTAAAATGTAAATAAAAATATTTTAACTATTGTTTTTATACGCTGTTACTTATATTTTTGAGTATGTATAATGTTTTCAAAATATTGTATATAATGTTATAAAACAACTATCATATAGTTTATATATTAAGCTATTTAATTTACAATAATAATTTTAAGTATAAGAGGATATTTTATGTATTTATTTTTTTCGTTTATATTGATTTAATTTTTTTTTAGTATATTCTATATATTATGTCTTTAAATATTGACATAATATTTACGATTTATGCATAATCATAAATTAAAAAATTCTTATTAATAAATTGCATCATCACATTAGAATTTTTTTTTTAAATTAAATTTTTTTTTCTTTTCTTATTTAATTTTTTATTACAAAATGTACTTAAAATAATTGCAAAATTTATATTTTCACATTTAATTAACATGTTTTGAAATTGATTATTTCTTTTTTTTTTTTTGTTTTTATAAATTTTTTGTTTTAAACTTACACTTTTCTATCTTTCGTTTGAAAAAATTAAATCAAAATGCAAGAAAAGAAACAAAAGAATAAAAATAAAAATCTAAAATTATCTTTTCAATTTATTTTTTAATTGTTATTTTGTAACATTTTATCTTTTTTTTTCTAGAAGAATAAAACTTTTTTTAAAAAAGGGAAATAGCTATTATGTTTTTGTTATTATTTAGAAAAATAAAAATTATATTAAAACATTTTTAATTTTAATTCATATTCAATGAATTTTAAAAAGTTTGTATTATTTTCCACTTTTATTTTATTCTTTACATAATAAGTTGTACATTTACATAAAACACTTATTGTACAACTTATTATTTTATGTTATTTTCAAATGAAGGAACCAGCAAAAAAATACAACTATTTAATTTATATTTTTTGTATTTTTTTATATTATTTCAACTATACAAAATTTAATATTAATAACTAAAATTTATTCTAATTTAATATTTCCTTATACTAAACAGAGAAAATAATATTTATATTTTATTTAAAAAAATAATTGATAATAAAAAAGAAAAAAAAAATAATTGTTTTTTAAGAAGGCTTGTTGCGTGTACTCTTTCATGGAGGGAAAGATTATATAATATTATTATTTCTATAATCATAATTAATTAATAAGTAATTTGTAATATAATTTATACCATCTTGAGTAATATAATTAATTTTAGTTATGCATTTTTAGAAAATTTCAAAGTTTTACAGGGAAAATAATTTAATTATTTTATCCATAATGGTTTCAATATTTTTTTTTCCGGTTCATACCGTTTACTTTTCAGTTATAATCATTTTTTTAACTATAGTTTTTTGTGTTTTTATGTTTTTTTTTTCTTTTTATCTTTCATAAAAGGGAAATATGGAGGGGTAGAAATTTAATTGGTCCATTTATTAATGGTATTTATTACAAGATGCCATATTTTTTTTTCATTAACTTTTTTTATGTTTTTTTTTTGTTTTTTTTTTAGATTATACATATAAAAGTTATAATTTTTTTTTTATGTTTACTTTTTTTTATATAACACGTGTTTTTTTATTTTTTATTTTTTTTTTGTTTTTATTTTTTACTAATTACATAGATTAACTCGATTCATCTACAACGGATGCATTTTCATCACAACCACCATCAACATCGGTTTTATTAGTATTAGAACAAATTTCATTAGAATTAAAACTAGTGTCTTTTGCTGTTGAGCTTTTTGCATTATTTTCGTTTTCAGTATGATCATTACAATAATTTGAACTCTTTATAGCATTATCAGATACTTCAGTTGCAGACGATTTTGGTCTAGAATACGAAAGTTTTATTTTTTGAATAAAACGAAAAAAAAAAAATAAAACCCGAATCAGGATATAAAAATTTTTACTTACATAAATTCATCACTAACTGGACCATTGGAAGCGCTGTTAATTGTAATATTATTAGTATTATCTAAAACTTCTGCTTGCACTTTTTTAAAGCTATTATTTTCACCATATTTATTTACGAGTACATCATCATATTCATCAGTCTGTATTTTACCATTATCGTTTTCACTTTCAATAACATTATCCATTTCATCACCAATAATATCATTAGTATCATCATTAACAATACTTTCAATAATTTTTTCTGCATTCGTTTTTGTATCATTAAAAAAGTTATCATCATCATCAAATGATGATAGCTTATCATTACAAAATTTTTCAAAATTTGCGTTATTATCAGATTTATCTGCAATCGATTGTTCTTGACTCTGCTGAATTTCATTTAAATTTTTAGAATCTTGTTCTGTACTACTGATACCGTTGCTAATTTTTTCTGCTCCGCCATCATTAAAATGTAAATCAAAATCAGCAAAAAATTGCATAACTTCATCACTTAATTTTAAGCCTTTCACTACATCATCATCTGTAGCATTATCACTATTAGAATTACTTTCATTATTTGTATTATCAACATTTTCAACGTTGTCATTATCACCCATATCTACCAATATTTTAAGCTGTTTTAATGTCTGATTTAAGGTGATTGATAATCCAGGCGTTAGAATATCGGTTACATTCAAATAATCATCTTCAAAATTCGTTTTTTCAACAAATTGCTAAAATAAAAAAATATTTATGGAAAATAATATACGTCAAAAAATAAAACTAAAATTATGTTGTTTAAGTTAAATTAGTTACCTCATATAATACTCCAGCAGATGAAGAACCACCAAATATTTCATCATCTTCTTCTAGAAAAGCTCTGAAACGGGTTTAGGAAAATTTATAAATAAACAATATATTTTAATTTAAACTAAACTTACGGCAAGTTGGATAAAGTAGCGTTAAAGAGTTCTGACGGGAAGGTTTCGTTGTGAAATTCCTTTGCTAAATTTGTGTAAACTTCAGCTGATTCATAAGCATCACAATGTGCTAGCATTCTTTTTTGAGTATTCAAGTCTTTTATCAATTCACCTTCATCTTTGTTTGTTATCATACGCCAATTTTCTAATTCATCCTCACTCAAATTCGATTCAATTAAGGCACCCAATTTATCGGATTCTAATATTGATGTTGTGATTGTATCAAAAATTTTAATAAGATGACCCATATAGCCTAAACGACGACCTTTTGCAGATGACCTAAATATTTAAAAAGAGCAAATAAACATGTATCAATATTTGGAATAAATACTTTTATATATTTCTACTTACTGCATTTCTTTATTTAACATCCAACATTCAATAAGTTTTGATATAACTCTACAGTTAACTATTGCCTGTGAAAAATTTTAATAAAAACTAAATGGTTTATAAATAAAATTTTAACTTATTTACATATGTTTGTAAGGCAGATGGATTTATTTCAGGGTTTTCAACCGTATCACCATTGCTATTTTCATTGTCATTGTTTTCAGTTTGTTGTTGTTGTTCCTGCGGTTGCTTTTGCAACGAATTTGCTTGATTATTTTTCTTAATATTATTATTGTTATTTGAAAAAACAATTTTTAAACATTTTTCAACTTCACTATGTAAAAAATTATTCCAGCAATATTCCTTAAATAATTTGAGCAAAGTATTAAATAGATCAGTTTTACATATTCTAGAAAGAAAAAATATATTTAGCTTTTATTTAAAAATCACAATATTTTACACTTACGCATCAATTAGCCTACTGTTACCGATACGAATTAAAATGGTAAAAAGGCTACATATTTGAAGTCTTGTCAATCCAAAGGGGGGTGGTAATTCAGAATAAATATTTGAAAGATTTCTCTGTAGAGAAATAGAAAAAATTTACATTTCATTTTATACATATACATACCTTAGTACATAATACATGTATTTTGTAAATATACTTTAACTTAATATAATTAGACCTACTTGTGGTGGCTTTGATAAAAGATTATGAAAGTCATTTATTTTTGGTTCAACTACATCAATAATAATATAAATTATTCTGTCATGATTATCTTTTTCTTTATCCATTATTAACTGCAAGGCTAAATCTGATGCTGGTTCCTCACTAAAAATTAATTTCGTAAGTTTGTTTTATATTCCGCTCGAATTTTCTAATGATCAAAATACTTACACAATTGATTCATCAGCCAAGGTTAATAATACTTTAACACCAGCGACCACGGTTGTTTCTTCTGCTTCTGGTAATAACATCACGTCAACCAATTGTGATACCGCAGAATGATCCTCAATTGAAAGAAGTAACAAATTACCATTTACAAAACTTTGTTCAAACGAATCATTATCATAGGTTTGTCTTAATGATCTTCCATATCGTATTAATTCACACAGAAATTCAGATATATTTTTGTGCTTTTCAGACTCTTCTGGCTTCCCTAACATGCTAATCAGTCTTTCAACAAGATTTTGTTCCGTAAGCCACTACAAAATATTTTATATAAATCATATTTTACTGAGTCATAATTAAATGTAATATTTTTACCTCATATAAATCTTTTTTAAGTGCACCTTGAACTTCTCTGATAATTTGAAGCAGTAAATCCATAATAACTGATGTAGCAAAATGTCGAAATATTAAATCAAGAAAGTTACCACGTGATTTTATAAATTCCAATACTTGTAGGCACAATTTTTGATATAAAAACCAATCTGTTTCAGCTTTTTTTGATATTAACATACTAAACGTTTTATTAAAAAATGACGACAGGAGAGGATTTAACGGTGGTTCTTTTTCTAGATATGAATATAATGTTTGCAATATTTCTTCATCCTCTACTAGTTTCTCGTCAAGGGACGGTAAACCACTGTAAAAATAAAATTAGAACACAAAAAATTTTAGAACTATATACATATCTTTAAAATAGAATATAAAAGCTCAAACAATATAATTAAATGTGATATATGTAAATATAGTCTAACAAGATAAGAAGTACCTATTGTAAATATTATAGGAAAATTGTTACTACGTATATAAATATGTACATATAAATATGTATATCAATTTTGATAGCCTACATTATTGTCATTTACAATGATTTACTAAAAATAGAATTTTTCTTACAAAGTCAAAATTTCACATGCCATATTAGCATGTTTAAAGCGTTGTGTTATGGATACATCTTCTGGTGGTTCTGTGATTGTTAATTCAATAAGTCTCTTAATAATATCTGGACGAGTTAAGCTATAAATAAAAAAAAACTATAATACCTACTAAAAACAATTTTTTTTATTTTTGACTTACTACTGGATAAGATTTTTCTTTTGGTTTTTACATTCCTGCAGAATATCTTCATCGTCCAAAAACTCTTCTAATACTACGTTCTATATAAAAAAAAACAAAATATTCCATTAAAAATAATTATTATTTTTTAAAAATTTATATTTTTTACATCTTTTTGTAACAAATTTTCGATATTCTGTGAAGGCGTATATCCCTTATCCCAAAACATTATGCGTATGTGTGAATGTGATTTTACTACCTTATATTGGAATAAAAAAAATAATAAAACTGCAAAGTAATTTGTTCACTATTTTAATTTACTACAAAAATTAATAAAGAATTAAGCTGCTACGTATTGATATTTTATTAAAGTCGATATAAAAAATATTTTTTATTTGAAAAGAGTGGCCATTAGAATTTTCACTATTTTTCACTCAATCTTTAAATGACGTTTAAGTTTTGAATATTTTTGACATCTGTAATTGAGAATGAATTTTATATTTTATTTTTTATTCGTGTTCAATATTATATTCACAATAGCGTTATTCACAATTTATATATTATTTTTATTCATAGAAAAATAATATAAAAATTAAAAGAAATTAGAACAGAGTCCCCTTACTTTTGCGACCCTATACAACATAAAAATATTAAATTTTAATAATTCAGTTGACTTATTATCTAATAAGAAGCTTGATTTGTTAGCGGTATTTTTGACAACTTTTGGTTAAGAGCAAAAATGTTACTATCTTTCAAATAGAAGAAACGGGAAAAGATTTTTGAAATAGAAAGAACAAAAATATGCATATAATTAAAATAAAAATAATTTAATTATTTAAAGACTAACCTCAAAGTTTATCATTTAGTTAGGTCATTTTATTTAGAAAAAAAACTTTCTTAAAAAAATTTTATAAATATTAATAAAATTTAATTAAACACGTATCTTGTAAAAATATGAAAAATGAACTCTAGATTATTTATTTTGATTTTCGTTATGTAAACGAAAAGAATTTACGTAATAAAATAAAATTTTTGACAATTTATGCAATACATGACATTTTTGTGCTGAGGAATGACGCGTGGAAGCCCTTTACTTTAAAATGTCAACAATCAACAACTTTTTTTTTTCATTTTTATTTTGAATTTCAAATTAGCACTTGGCTTGCAAATCAGTGACTGAAATTAGGATCATACTCAAAATTCAAAAAAAATTTAGATAACACACAAATTTTAAGTTTTTGAGGATAAGTAGCACGAATATGGCTGTAAGTTTTTATGGGTTTTATTTTATATAAAAAGCAATAAGTATTAATATTATAGGTACAAAAGGGAAAGCAGGGTACCAAAGGTGCAAAACAAATCATAGAAGAAAATTCTGCAACTATTAAATTTTATAGAAATATGATGGCTGGCAGCGTATTATTGTATGTTTCAATTAACCTTGTGTTTTTTCAATTTACCACATTTTTAGCGGTATGGTATTAAAATCCATTAATATTTGTAATATATAATAATTCATCTAAGTATATTCTTAGGTAATGAGTGTACTTAGTTTCGCAATACTATTTGCAGCTTTTCAATTTATGAATTTCATGTCCCAACCAAAACTCTCGGAAACAGGAACGGTCATAGATAGTGGAACCGATTTAAATATGCAAGGTGGAATAGCTGAGTAAGCTACAATCTCTAAACTAAAAACTAACTGACCAAATTATTTAACGAATCTTTTGTTTTTGTTAGGAACGTGAAAGATTTAATAATTTTAACATGTGGAACACTGGTTCTCACTTTGTTATCAAACTACTTTTGGTTAACTTTATTATTAATTCCAATCAGGGCAGTTTGGATGTTATGGGGTTCTGTAATTAAACCTTGGCTGCAACAGAAAAACGAAGAACCAGAGGTTGACGAAAAGAAACAAAAGAAGATGGAAAGAAAAATGAGAAGAATGAGATGAAATACACACCATCAATATTAGGACTTTTTTATGTTTTCCCTTTTGCTTAACCTTAATTCTCTTATGAAATTTGTTTATTGTGTGTAATTATTTAAATTGATTTGTAAGATTTAGACAAAAAGATTTTTGAGAAATAAAAATTTTTTTTATAATTTTGTTATTTACATACATAAAGTTATAAAACTTATTAATTTATAATCTTTGAAAATCTTTAGATAGTATTTTACTTTAAGCGCACATTCTATTTACGAATATTAAAATAAAATATTAAAGTATTTATTCCTTGTTTAAGATATAGGTGTAAATAATTCAGCAAGATGAGTATAAGCAATTTACCTTAATAAATTATTAATAAATATTTAATTTTTTAAATTAATTAAAAAATTATGGTACATTAATTGTAGAACATATCTCTGTTTAACTACATATTACTTATTTATTTTTAGGTACTTAATTAAATAATATTAAAAATTATTTTATACAATAATATAACAATTTAAACAAATAACATGTTATAAAAAGTGCAAGTAACCGATATATATATATATATATAAATATATATATTTAAATTAAAATTAGTTTATGAATTTGCAGAAACAATCTTTTCGAGCAATATTTATTTCAAAAACGAATTCATATTCTAACAACTTAATTAAAAAATATTTACAAAAAAATTTCTTTTACATAACGTGTTTGGCAGGGTATATTAGTTGGTATTTAATGATTCATAAGCCTTACTGTAAATGTACAGGTATACAGGTATGCATATTCTTAAAAATTTTTAAATTTAATTTAATTCTGTTATTTATATATGTACATTAATTATGCCTTAAAAAATATTTCATTTGTTCATTAAATAAAAATTGAGTAAAAGCATACGTACATATTATTATCATACAGTGGGGCGTATATGATTGTATATAATTGGGCAAATTTGATACCCATATAAAAAGTAAGTACGAATAAAGTGTTTCGTTGCATATAGGTTTTGAAACACTAAAAATTTCCAATTTCTTCAAAAATTTAAAATTTGATTTTTTTTTTTATTTTGTAGCAAAAGTATTTATGCTTTAGCTTCCTATAGCTCTCATATGCATATAAATATGTACATTTATGTATAATAGCTCCTAAAATTTAAATATAATTTAATTTGTGTAAAATAGAATTCAAATTTAATATTAATTTACAAGAGTAACGCCAAAAATATCAAAAGTAAATGATTTTAAAAAACAAGAGTTCCAATTTTTTGTATAAAAAATACAAATTTCTTTTAAACTTGCGATGTGACCTGCTACGTAGTACATTAATGTACAACTTACATACAATTTGGATTACATTAAGGAATGTCGCATACATAATATTATGTTATTGTATTTGTATAGACATACTTTACGTATTCATGCATGAAAATTATAATACATATAATATAATAATAATACTTAACATTATTTTATAGGGCTAATAAGTCTACAAGACAAAAAATTCGTGTCCGTACTTTACAGTACGCTAAAAAAAATAAATAGGTAGATAGGTAAATATATATTATTTAACAAGAATTGAGTAAAAAGAGCACAATGCAAAGAATTTTCTTTAGTAAGATGCTCGCGCTGATACAAATGAAAAACTCATAAAATAAAAAGAAAAATAAGGAAAATTATTAATAAGAAAAAAAATGTTTAAATCAACTATAGGAACATTTTTATTACATAGAACTTATAAACTATACTATGAATGATTATTTTGTAATCTAATTATTTGGCCATAATATGGCTAATTTTTCGCAATAGCGCAGTTAAATCATATGATCTGCTTTAATTTTATAAAATATTTAAAAATTTATTATGTATGGCATATTTATTAATCGTCGCGTTATATTTTTTCACTATTGCTTTTCGCATTTATCATTCTGCAGTATTGCGTTTATGAAAATCGCTAAACTATAATTATATAACACAGGAACAATATTACATTTCTTTTCCATAGGAATATAAAAATCAAATATCTGAATTAATTTATTCTAATAAAATATTTAATAATATTTTATCTTTTAATATATACTAATGGGAATTAATTTAAAATAATCTAAAATTAAGCTTTGAATTTTATTTTTAATTACTTTTGAATATGACTTTTTTTATATTTTTTTAGACTAAGTAATAATATTTAAAATTTATTTTTATTACTTATAAAATTAATGTTTTAATATTTAATTATTAATTATATTTCATTACATTGTTTAATATTAAATTATACGAAATTACGATTTTATTAATATTTATTGCGTATATTACAAACGAATTATTCAATATTGAATAATGTGTAAGAAGAAAAATTTATTTAAAGAAAAGTAAAAGATATTATTTTATTATATTGGATATACTTTTGGGTTATAAAAATTTTCAAGGAAAATTTTGCTATTTCAAAAAATAATTATATTCAGTCGGAGATTATACGGGCTCCAGGTATAACATCTTGATGAGGAATTGTGAATTCGTTTAATTTACAAAACAAAAAAAAAAGTAAAGTCCTATGATTTTTTCTTTTTTTTTTTTTTTAATTTTATTTTATTAATAAATTTAAAAAAAGAAAGTAGTCTAATATTAAGAGAAATCTGGGACTCGGGAATATAATTTTAAGTTAAATATTTAATAAAATTTACATATAATAACAATATTCATGAATGTGCAGAGTTAATTGTATGATAAAGCGAAATATTATAGAAATTAAAAGATAAAAAAAATAGAGGAAAATTATAACAATTTTTCTTTTTCTATTTTACTAAATTCGTGAATTATATTATTTTAAATTAATTTATTTGAAATTTTATTTAAAAGAAAAAATATGATTAAATAGTTGTGTATTAATAAAATAAAAAATTAAATAAAAGAAATAAATAAATAATTTAATGCAGAAATTTTTAAATGTTTATTATATGCACATTTACACGTACATACATATATATATATAGAATATACATAAGTACATAAAAAAAAATATTGAAAAGTGTATTGAAATTGTTTATGAATAAAAATTTAATTATAGAATTATTTATATACAAAAATAATTATGATGGAGCCGACTACTAATGGTGTAGATCAAAAATCACCTTCAGGTAAACTAAATAAAAATAAAAAAAAAATGTGTATGTATAAATTTTTGTTTTTCCATTTTAAAAATGCATTCCTATTACGCAATACCCAGCGTGTGCAAATTCTCAAAAACGATTTATAATTTTAAAAATATATTATAAAATGAATAATTTTTAAAAAAATTATTATTTAAAATTTATTACTTATATGTGTGCTATTTAAAAAATGTTATAGGGTACTCAAATATGTATATAGTAAAATTAAGAAAAATTTTATTCATATAGCGGTTTGCAAACGATCGGAATAAATATAAAACATTTAATTTTAAATATGGGGAAAGAAATTAATTATTAATTTAATATTATAGGTATTATACTTAAGTTTAAAATATAGGAGCACTATTGAGTTACTCAATTCGTAGTAAGTATGTCAAATTTTAAGAATGACAATATTAAAAAAAATTTGAAATGGGATAATCATATTAAAAAAAATTAAAGAAAACCCTTATATCTATTAAGGTTATAAAAAGATCTGACGGTATATTCCTGAACACGCAACACAACTTGTATATAATGGCTTTATTTTATGAATAATCAGGTATAACATAATATGTAGTTGGAGTAACTGTTCAAAATTTCATGTAAAGCACTACTAATTTAAAACTGATATAATTTGTTATATATATATACACATATATGTATATTTAAATCTTGTTTTAACTTTTATAGTTTTAAATATTTTTTTCGACCTATTCTTGAAAATATCCAAATTTTGACTTTTCTTGATATTTGAATTAAAGTTATTAAATAGCGTTAGGTACTTCTATATATATTTTTTCTACATATTTCTACTAAAATAATTATGAATAGTTTTTTTGTTTTTAGGGCACCAGTTTTGATTTAAAATTATTTCGTTTACAATATTATATGTGTATTTGCATTTCTCAAAATATATTCATTGATTTATATTAAATGTGTTAACACTAACATGTACTTACTTCTTCAGTACTGGCTCTGGTACTATAGTTCTAGTGCGCTTTCAATTAATAAACAAAATGATTGCTCTAATTTTTTTTGTGAATATTTAAAAAATATTAATTTATAATTATTTAATTATCCATGATTTTAAAACTTCAATGATATTGCATTAGTTCACAATTCAGCAAACATAATTCATATGCTGAACTGCTTACGAATACCGAATACCGTATTACTGTAATTTTATATATTATATTATACACAAACCACATGCGACGAATATAATTTAAAAAAAAGTATACGCTTACATCGTGTACTTGTGTGTACTATTAAAATTTTATTGAATATATTTTTATAAAAGTTTATAAAAATTTTTTAAATATAGTGAAAATATTTAAAATATTAGATGTATTTTTTTTTTGATATTTCTGAAAGATAAGTTAATATAATAAAATATAATATTATATTAAAATATATTTTCAAGAAAAAAAAAATTTATATTTTATTTATATTCTTAATAACGTATTAAATAGGCGCGTCATAAATATCGCCCCGACCAATAAAATGAACATAAATAAAAGATTTTTTTTTTTTGTATTTTTCAAATATTTTTGCTTTGTTATACTTATATATAAATTATTATGTATATAGAATGTATACGAAAGTATTTCTAAGATATATTTACTTAAAATTGAAAATAATCTTATACCATCAGCTTTTTGCTTGATATTTCGTATATTGTTATACACTTGTACATACAAAACACAAATAAATATACTGTGCTGATATTTTGAGAGCACAAAAATCAATGTTCAATATTATTTGAATTAAATAAATGGGGTAATTTGAGTTGATAGCTGGTGGTTTTATATAACAGATTGTTATATAATG
Source organism: Condylostylus longicornis (assembly GCF_029603195.1). Lineage (NCBI taxonomy): Eukaryota > Metazoa > Arthropoda > Insecta > Diptera > Dolichopodidae > Condylostylus > Condylostylus longicornis. Next base: position 7,975,126 of record NW_026577996.1, read on the forward strand.
AAAACACTTTTTTTAATTGTTACATTTTAAGTAATAGAAAGGTATCAGGGCAAAAGTTCATGTGCTTACTTTAAATTAGTTTTTTGAAAAAATTTCAAGTTGACAAGTAAAGTTGATTTGAAGTGATTATATTTGTAAAGTAAGTGTTCTCACAGCGTCGGTCTCGTTAAAGAACTACTCATATTTGACAATAAAAGGTAACTCGAATATAAAAAGCCATAAAATTGAGTTAATTCTTAAAAAATTATAAAAGAAACTCCTTAATATTTAATTGTCAATAATTATTAAATTAAATAATTGTTAAATATGAAATTTGAAAAAAATTATTTAAAATGTTAGATTTGTGCGTATGTTGTGTAGGTATTTATGTAGTTTAGTTATTTTGGTTAGTTGTGTATATTCTACTGGCATAAGATTTATATTATGTGAAAATATATACATAAGTATGTTTGCATGTATGTATAAATTTCCTGTAGATTTCCTGTAAATTGTTTTTAATAATTTAATATAAAAAGGCCTGTTCAATCTTTTTGTACTAAAAATGAACTTTTTTTGCACTCCACCAACCTTATAAAAATTTATTTTATTTTAAAGTTAAAAAAATATCTTCAAAAACAAAAACAAGAAAAAAACTTAATAAACAATTTCAAATAAATAAATTAACAAAAAATTACTAAATTAGCAAATATAAAATGAATATGTTTTTCGGCATTGCTGGAAAAAGAACTAATTCAAACGACTTATTTCATATATAAAAATTGAAATAACAGTAAATAGAAATTGAAGTTTGACAAGGTGACGATTGCACGTAATAGTGTTCACCATAGCTCTAACTGAGTCGACTTCTAAGAAGTAATTTTTTAATATTTTTGTTTGTTTTTTGTTGTTCTCGGCTGTGTTTTTTTAGTAAAAGAGTTTCTTACGCGTAAAATACTTTTTTATTCTGCTCAAATAAACACATTTTTTTAATATTTATTTTTTTTTTTATAAATGAATTTAATTAATTTTATTTTATTTTAAAAATATTTATATGCTTTATTTACAAACGCTCTCAAAACAAATACCTTGATATCAGTATTGCGGTATCACCGCATTAATTACTATTAAATTGTTTATATGCAGCGCTATATACACAATTTAATAGTAATTAGTACTCAAATTACCCTGCGTCAAATGTCTGTATATTATTTTGGTATTTTGACACCATTACTTGACAGTTTTCAATATGAACTTTTAAAATGAAAAAGTTATTATAAATTAATAATGAAAATTCAATTTAATTTTAAATTTTTTTTTCAAAATGTATTAAGTTTATATCCCTATTATTATTATGGAGTTTCTTAAATTTAATATACTACCCCATGAATGAATTTACACTTATGAAATTACATGCGTATATTTAAAGTATTTCTGAAAATTTTATTTAAACTTATGTACGTACCTATATGCATTTTAAAATTTTATGCCAACTTAAAAATTCCAAATCGGATAAAAAAACAACCATAATTAATTTACAAAAATAAAACTTGTTTTTTTTTTGTTTTGTTTTTTAGATTTTTACATACCTACATATTACTAAAGTACTATATTAGAGAAAAAGTGAAAGAATTTTGGTTTTTGTTTTTTGTTCTTGGATAAAATTATATTTACAAAAATAACTTAAAAATGTTTTATAAAAATAGGAACCCTAGACGCGTGCTCAATTTAATAATAACTTCATACGTACATTTTTCCGCATTTAGTTTCATAATAGCAGCTTTTTATGTATGTATACAATGAATTATATTTGAAAGTTGTTATATATTTATTACTCCATTTATAATATTGAAGTAAATATCAATGTGGAGGAGAGTATCCACATTATTCTTTTATTATATTAAATTTTGTTTGCATGTAATTGAATAGTGAATGAGACTCAACGAAGTTTTGTTTCTTTATATTATAAAAGATTTTCATAAACGCAATTTTCAAAACCTATTTCAAAAAACTAGCCGTACTCATGATCAAATTACGCTAGCAACATTTGTTTATAAATATAAACATAGCGCAGTTTTTGCTATATATCATAATATACTGCATTCATGAAAAGGCAAAAATTATTACAAATTTCATTTTTGTTCACTAAATTTCATATTAATTCTTACATACTTATTGTTCATACTGTATAGTTGCCTTCAACTTGACTGAAATAAATTTATATCAACATTATAAATGTCTAGTGTGACAATTTATTTGAGTTTTTCAACATGATGTTTTTGTCTGACAATATTTTGTATAAAAACTGTAATAAAAAAACACATTCAAATAATTTAAAAAAGTTTTCTTCTTGCATTTTTTTAAAATAATAAGTACTTTAATATTTTGAAATATAAAGTCATTTTAATTTATTTGTACCGAATTTATAGTAATAAATATTAAATTTTAACCATTAAGAAATAAATAAATATAATTTCAACATACTTTTTGTTGTTATAAATTTAGTTTTAGAATATTCTACACAATTTTAACACAGAATTTCAACATACATAAATCTGTGTTGAAATTTTAGTGTGGTATCGGCTAGACTAATCATTTATTAGTAGGTGAAAGAGTTAAATACGAATCAAATTTATTTTATTTTAAAATTTAAAAAAAAAATCGCATATTCAAATAATTTTTAATTGCATGTTGATTAATTATTACGTTCGTAAAGAAAACCAAAATTTCGGAATTTCTATAATTTTATAAAAAAATTTTAAAAAGGTCTAAAAATCACTGATATTTCAAACCAAATCTAATTTAATTTATGACAAGATAATGACACAATTTAATGAAAATATAATTACCAAACTTGGCGAATGATTATTTTAGCATAATGTAAACCTGAATTTTAGCATAAATTTTTAAAGAGATATTGACATATCGGCTAAAAAAAAATTTCCGCTGGCTTTAAAATTGTGGTAATCAGGCAGTAGAAATACATTAATTAATGAAATTTCAAAATCCGAGACTCATTTACACATATTTCTATACACATATATATTTATTTTAATTAAATTTAATCAAAAATCATACTATCTAACAAATATTATTAAATTACAAACAAATAAATAATTTATGAACTTTTACATTCAAAGTTAATTAATGTTATTACCAACATTTCGTTGTTATATGGAAATATACATACATATAATGTACTCGTATATTATGTACAATTTTGTTTTTCTTTTTGATTTTTTTCCAAAAATAAATATTTTTAAAAATATTAATTTAATAAAGTTTCGTTTTTTTTGGCTTACTTGTTTTTGTATATATGTTTTTGTTTTTGTATTGTTCATTTAAAAATCTTCACTCTAAAAATATAAAATTGTTATTTTACCATTTTCTATTTTAGAATTTTTCTCGTACATGTACATATATTATAAATGTATATATGAACTGCTAAATTTGTATATAATTTTATAGTATATATTAATTTCTTATATATATATGTATATCTTATAATATTTAGGTAAATATACAAATATTCGTCGAATTTGGCTCATGTTTTTTTTATTACTTTCTATGAAAAAATTACCCAACAAAAAAAAAATGTATTAATAAAATAGAAAAAAGAAAACTCTATTTTGTCTACCTCAATTTTGACTTTTAATTTTAACCCCTTGAAAACTTATGGTTGACTAATATAGTTGACTTAATTATAATCATGGTTTTTATTAGTAAAAATGTACTAATTAAATAAAGCTCATCAAATAATCTACTTCATTCAGTAATTAAAAATTAATTTACTGAATAATTTGCATTTTAGTACAGACTCTTAAAAAAACTTTTGAAATAAAGATGAAGTAAAATATTTGATATCGAAATTACAATGACAATTTGTTGTTGACAAACACCAGGGATAACAGTGTTCAGTGAGAAAGATCAATCGTTTCATTGGTTGACGCAAGCGTCTATTCTTTCTCATTTATCTATGCTGTAATTTACTTGCATCCACATCAAATTTACCTTGTTATACCAGGGCGTAAAGTGTATCAGCGCATTTCTTTAGCAATTTGGATCCTACTACATCACAAACAAGGTCCCCATAAGAACAGCTTTACTGTCCGAATTAATGACAACTCTTTTTGATACATTCCAGAGCACACAATCAATTGTGTTAATTTAAAACAAAAAATTTATGGTTTATATATATATATATTTCTATATAATATTAAGTTATGCATGTCAATAAATATATAAATAAGATTAAAATAATAAAGACAATTGTTTTGAATTGGAAATGAGCAAGATTTTCTACTCTGTCTAACAACAAATTCTGGATATAAAAAAAAAATTCAATTTTATGTTTTTTTTTTCTTTTTCTATAGAAACAAAATTTAAAATAGATTAAAATCCAAATTATTTAAGTAGGTATATTATAAAAACAAATATTTTTTTTTTTACTGCGGTAAAATTTGTACATATATTGTCTATTGTAGGGTAACTATATTTAAACAAGTGTATATCATATGTAGTTCTATTTTATTATATATATTGACATATTTTTAAAACATTTTTTGTATATTCATTTTTGTGTGGAATTTTGTTCACAATTTCATAGGTATTTTATTTATTTTGTATTTTTTTAAGAAAACAAATTTATATTCTTGTATTTTATTACAAAATGAAAGAAATGCAAAAAAAAAAAATTTGTGTTTTGCAAATTAGATTTTGATCATAAAAATTTCCGAGACAATATATACAATTAAAATGAAAATTATATTAGTTAAATGGCCTGTGTAATTATAAAATAATATAATAATTAATTAATAATGACATATACAACATACTTACTTATATTTTATAGTGAAACTATTCAAATATTTATACAAAATTTTTAATTATTATGACCTTCTTTTTTTGTTTTCGTTTTATAAAGTACAATGTTTATTTTTAATGTGTCCTTTTTCACGGTTTACTACCCTAATTTTTTTTTTTCATTATATTATTGAAATTGTAAAAGAAAATTTAAAAAATTTTTAAAAAATAATAATAAAATTTAAATTATTTTAAAAATTAAATTATTTTTTTAACATAACATAACAATATACCTGTACTGTTATGCCAGAGGAACGAGCATTATACAATAAAATTTACCGGTAGCAAATTTTTTTTACTTTTTCAAAAACTATTGCATACTTTCAGGGGTACGTGACTTTAATAATATAAAATTCAAATGTTAATAAAATTAAAATCATTAAAATAATAAAAGTGAAAATTAAAAACAGAAAAGAAAATTATATTTTTAAAATAAATTTTTTGGCAAAATAGTTTTTGTTTTTTTTTTTTCATACTTGTTAACTATTAAAAATCAACTATTTTATGAGCGGTAATAAACAAACAAGTGCAATTATTTAGGTAAATAATTGGTTTAATTATTAAAATGACGACAAATTTTTTAGTTTATTTAATTATTATTTAGTCTTTGTTATTTTTATCATAACAATAAAAGATAAATTTGTCGATTTTAAATTTTATATATGTGGGTAGAACACTTTTATTTATTAATCTTATTACAATTTGGTTTGTATGTTGTACTCGTACATTATAATTAGATAGTGATGTGCTCAAATAATATTGCCCCAATTTTTATATATACAATATATTTGAAATAAAAAATTAAAATAATTTTAATTTTCGTCATTTGTTTTTTAATTTAAATAATCAAATTGTAATTTTAAATAAAATTTGTATAGAATATAAAATAGATTTTTAGAAAATTTAAATTTTGTGTTAAAACTACAAAAACTATAATAACATTTCTAACCGGAATTTTTTAATGTACAATAAATAAGATATGTATTTAAAAAATGTAAAATATTTACACAATTTATAAATATACATATATAATTTGATTACTTTATAAACGCCATTTAATTTAATTTTAAAGTGTTAATATATTTTTATATTAACAACAATATTGCACTCATTTTGAATTTTATAATTGCTTTTTTATTAAATAACAATTTAGAGGCGTTAAATAGTATGACTTTGGTGTCTGATTGACACATCTTAAACTTCAAATTGTAACCACTTAACGAATATCCGATAATTTGGAAACCATAATTGTCTATGTTACAGTCCGGTAAACACATGTTTCCATCGACCAATTTCTCCATTGCAATAGATTAATTTTTGAAAAATACAATTGTAATAAAAAAAAAAATAAATTGTTTAGAATAAAGCAAAATTAAGGAACTAGAATGCCAAGGGTCTTATGTGTGAGGAATGATTTCAAACCTTTATGCAAAAAAATACTTCTTGTAATTAGTTTTCAAAATTTTTCAGAATTTCATTGTGCATTAAATTGAATTACTGTTGATTGTCGATCCGTATAATAAAATTTATTTGATGCATATGACATTTGTAAGGACAAAAATCAAAAATAAACTGTTTAACTTCTTATATGGTGTTTTAGAATTCCATTCGAAATATAATAAACACTATAATTATAATTTATTCAATTTGATTATAACGTCACTTATGACAGGCTAATTTGGGTATTTGGTAATAACACTGAATTCACTCGCCATACATTTAAAACAGAGCTGCTTCATTTATTATTTTTGAAACAATTAATGAACTCAGCAATTCATTGTTTTGATCCACGGAGTCTTAAAGTTTTTATTTTGATTTGGTTCATCAAAGTTCAAATTTTGAAATAATTTAAAAGTTTTTCTCACTCATACAATTATTGAAAATATCAAAGTTTGATTTTAATTGTCATCTCCACCTGTATGTCAATATTATCACTTAAATTTTGTATAGCACCTCTTTGTATAAACCTTAATAATTAAGTGTTACAACAACTATAGCTATAATTTGTAAATTTTTAATTAAATTTTAAAAATTTATTTTTAATTAATTATATTTTTTTCTTATTTATTTTTATTAATTTATTTCAGATGTGGTCGCTGAATTAAATAAAATTTCAATAATTGAATCGATAAAAAATGCGGCGGCGATCACTACGAATGGTGATGCACAATCATCAACAACATCATCATCAGTATCAAAAGCGCCATTTTTAAAAAACACTGAACTTTTAGGAATTTCTTTTAATGAAAATTCAAGTTCATTGATTAGATGTGCGCCAAATGAACGTGCAACATTTTTTATAAAAATTGATTGCCCTGATGATCATGAAGCTATTCCATTTACATTTGAATGGTATGTATATATTATGTATATAAATATATATTGTAGACATTAAAAAAATTAGAAAAAAAAAATTAAATTATTTGAAATTAATTTGTTCTGTTTATTTTTGATTTAAAATATATTACATTATATTTTGGTATAAATACAAAGTATATATATAGGAATGTAAATAAATTCTTGTACATATGGGTATATTTATGTAGAGTTTATTAAAAATGTGTTAAGATTTGATATGAGAGTTTAAGACTTAAAATTATTGAAGAGCTCAAAATTTCAAATAAAACAAACTATTTTACTTAATGAAGGCTATTTGACCTATTCAACTACATTTCTAATTCTAAATTAATTCAGTAAATTTTAAAATTACAGTAGATCCAGAAAGCTCTTTCTTTTGTAGACAAAGTGTCTATGAATATCCTTCATTATTAATGTACACACATATACGTATTGTATTTTATACAAAATTTAATTAAAAATCATAAATATTTCAAGAACATATCGTTTGTTTACTGCAACACTAACATAACTCAAAATTTGCTTAATTGAAAAAATCGAATTTCAAAATTTTGAAGTTAACATGTTATTTTTCTTAGGGTTCAGTCAGACATGTAATTTTTAGTTTTGCAATTATTGCTTAGTTATAAAATCGATACGCGCATCTGTAAAAAACTAAATCGAATGCGTCAAATCAAATCGATACCGTTAACCAGTCAGTTTTTAATAAATTGTAATCAGCTTGTGAAAAAATACAAACTGTTTGATTGCTTAATTGCATGCGATCAGACAGTTGCATGTGTGCTCGCTTGAATACACACGTATCGAATACAAAACATCAATCAAACATTCGCATTCGTATGCAATTTTCAATTTTACCCAAAACGAATGTTTTAAGCCCTCATGTATAAATAACTTGGAAATCGTATATCTTTTGAGTTATGTCACTGTTGCAACAAATGAGTGATATGTTTTTATTAACACAATATAGGCATATAATGCTTTTTATTTCAAATTCAAATTAATTTAAAATTTAGAAAAAAAAAATATGTTAATGTCTATTTACCCGAATGTCTATCATTGTTGAGTACTTGGTGTTGGGACACAATCATTCAGCTGCTGCCTTTCAATCTCACTTATGCCTTTGATTTATGATTTTATGAATTTTTATAGTTCAATTTTTAAAATTTTTAATAAGATCAAGTCAAAATGTGTATATTATATTCTTTTGTATCTATTTAAGATACGTTCTTGTTTACGATTTCTAAAATATAAGTATTGTTATAGATATTTTTATCCTCCAAATATTGAGATCATTATATTACACGAAAATCAATGGTGCCGAATATTTTAGTTAAAAAATCGTATAATTGAAGTTTGATTTAATTGAATTGAGTGTAAAACGAGCAAGTGTAGTGCATTCGTAGTTGTAGCGCGTAAGTGTAGTACAAATGTACCAGTGTATTTCCTTAATTGTGCTGCATGCATTTGAAATTCTGGTGTTGAAATAACTTAAGAAAAAATTAATGATTTATTCTCTTGCAATTAGTTCTATTAATTGTCAAATCAAGAATGGTCACATTGATGAACACTTTATTTTATTATAGTGCTGCCGAGTTAAAAAAATTGATAACTGGAATTAAGTTATATTTTCAGATTTTTTTATAAAGTTCTTGAAATAAGCGCACTTAAATAACGGGGGAAAAAAAGAATGATCTCTATGTAATAATTTACAGCTCCTAACAGTCTAATATTTATACCACTATAACTACATTTCTCCAAAAAAAATTTTAATTAATTCTAAGTAATTTAAGACTTGCCGTAGTTTTCTTGAAAATTTTGTTTATTTACAAAATACTTTGGAAAAAAATTTTAATGTTCAATTTAAGAACTTTTTCAATTGAAAATGAAAAGTGAAATTATTCTTAATTCAATGATATGAAAAACTGAAGTGAACTTATTGACAAGTCATCATTATACTATAAGCAAAAGTATATGTGTGTAAAGGTACATACATATATGTATGTATTTGAAATCTGTATACAAATTGATTATATAAGAAATTGAAAAATTTTAAATAAAATATAAATAAAGTTTACTTTTATTGTTATTTTTTTTTTGAATTTCCATTTTGTAATTCCCGGAAATTCATATACAATTTTTTGTTTCTATATTTCTTTCTGTGCTAGAATATATATATATATATATATATGTACATTCAATCTTCAAAGAATTTTTTAAATATACTCGTTCTATATATCATTGTTAAAATGAGGTTTTTTTTTTGTATATCTAAAATGAAATTGTTTAAAAATTTTTTTCATTATTTCTAGGTTATTTAAATTAATCTATAAATTAAATAAGTTATGTATGCTAAATTTTTTTGCTCATATTGAAAGTACTCAATTTATATTATATTCGCGTCGAATATACGAAAAAATTCTGATATTCCTTCCTTGTAAAGATAACATGATTGGAGAATATAAATTAAGTTATTGGTGGTGTCTCAGAATATTATTTGCAAAGAATTTGTAAAGGTCATGAATTTCAATACTTTTTGAAACTAGCTTCATGAATTTAGTTCTTTGTGGTTAACGCAAGTGATTATCATGTTTTGATTATTTTTGCAATTGCTCTTGTAGTACTGCTGTAGCTCATAGGCTTTGTGGTAGCGGTAAAATGCTACAGGAATAAATTTATGCAACTACTTGGCTAAATTCCTTTTTTGGATAGACTGGTACGTTCTTATACGAATAATATTGAAATCTATTAACGTAAAATTTCGATATTTGCGTTGAAAATTTCGATATTTGCAAATTAAAATTTTTGAAACTTTTGGAACCATTTTGAAGCGAAGTGTAATCATAATAATTAAATTCTTTACATAATTTTACATTTTTTTTTAGAAATTAATGTTATAAAATATTTTACATTCATTTTAAGCAATTATTATTAGAAATATATACAAATTGTATTTATTCACATTTTCTTTAACAAAAAAAAAAACAAATTCGATTTTCAAAATTTAAAAAACAAAATTTGGAGACAAAATATATAATTGTTTACATGTATGCATGTACATATATTTTTTGTATACATATGCATATATATCTGTAATGCCTGTCATTATTCTATAGGAGCATTATATATGTATGTAAGTATGTATTATAAAATGGGTGATTTTATTATTGTTAAATTATTCTCATTTTAATTTTGACATTTAATGCGTGATTTATTACATTTATTACACAGTGATTTATTACGTCAAATGTACGCTATATTTTATTGAATTAATGCGTGAACAAATAATTTAACATTCTACATCTGCCAATTTGCAGCTGACATTATGCAATACAGAAATCTTCGTACGAACAAATAATTTTTGAGCACTTATCGATTTAAACTGTTAAGCTATCACTGAGCAATTAACTTGACGTTTTGGATTTATCAATTTGTAGCTAATATTATGCAATTTGACCGTTTCAGATTATTTTCTAGTTTAAATATTGTGCTTTTGCGGTGTTGGCATCAACAAACAGAATAACACTCATTTGGATGCCGGGACACAACAGAAATGGGGACAGCGTTCCCTTTCGTTGGGCCATCTCCTTATGTGGAATGTTAATGTCTGTCATTAAGAACATACTTGGCGCCCTGTTTGAGGGGGAATCGAATCTTAGCTCGGAGGCTATTGAGAGGTGTTATTATTCGAAGTTGTTCTCTCCATTCTGCTTAAAAAAGTTGTCCTTAGCGCTAGTTGAAATGGGCCGAAATTGGGATCGTGCTTTTTCTGCGCAAACTGGGCAAATAGGAATTTCTTTTGTGTAAATTCTGCCTGGACGACAAGGAAACGGCCCTACATATTATATGTGACTGTGACAGTCAGAAGGTGCAGATGATTTGGGCGGAGCTTTCTCAGTTTTGAGAAGCTCAAATTTAGCTCCCTTGGGTACATTTCCGAAGATTTAATTGAAACTGGAGTAGTTTACGTGTTATATGGGACGGCTACAATAAGTCATGATTGGTTGCGATGGTCGGAGGGTACAAGTTCCTTTGTTCATATCTATCTCTTAGTTTCGATATTTGAAAACTATCGATAATATCGATCGTGCAATTAACAGCTCCTCAACTCTATTTGTGGTATTTTACTTGAAAATATTGTGAGAAATGTTTTATATGTCTTAATTTAAATGTACAAATCGAAATCTTCACAAAAAAATCACCCATTTTATTTGTATATTGCAAAAAAAGAATATTCTGAAGAATTTTTTTTTAAATAAATTTATTAGAAATATGGCATTATACAACGTGATGGTTAAAATAAATATCATGCAAGCGTGTCAATATCTCATACTTTTAATGAATTTTCCTCTTGGTTTTTCTTGTTTTTCTTTTCGGTTCTTTTACTTTCTATCTAAATATATAAAATATATTTTTTTTTACTTTATTTTCTTTTCCATTATGATGAATTTTAAAATTGCGTAACATGTTTATTTTGATGGCGGCTATATAAATTGAATATTTCGTTTTTTTTTATTTTAAAATTTAAAAAAAAAATTATATTACAAACAAAATCTATCTATGTAAAAATGAAACTTTAAAATAAAAGAATTGGGAAACTAAATTTCAGATAAGGCATTGCCCCTTTGCATGAAATACTTGTGATGAAGTCATACCGAAAACATTATTAACATTTAATATGCATTCCCAAAAAATTTATTAGATACAACTGGAACACATAATTATTTTTAGAACTAACATATAAAATTATACATATATCAACATTAATGTATATGTAGATTCATATATATAAATAAAATATATTGTATATGCAGGGATAAGCGATTGTTCTTATAATTAAACGAAAAATTAGAGCTTTAAAAATATTAAAAAAAACAAAAGAAAAATAATGAAAGTCCCACATTTTATATAGGATTGGAAAAATTAACATTTTAATACTCAAAATAATTATAACAAGGAAATAAAAAGAAAAATCTTAAAAGAGTAACAGTAGAACACTTGTAAAATTAATTATAGTTATTAATTAAGATGACACATTAAAATCCTATGGCAACATCACACAAACTCGTCAATATTTTCTATTTCTAAAAGTATCACTCCAGTTTGGTAGATATTGATGTAAAGATCCATAATGTACACTAAGACTACAAAATATATCCAAATTTCTACCCTTACATTAAATAGTCTGAGCTTATCTTATCAACCGCTTGAAATCAATGCTCCATACATTTGCCAGAGTAGTAACCCCCAAAATGAAATACTCAAAGATGCCTTTATTTTTCTAAAGCCTGAAAATGAGGAACTCCTTCCCATCAATTTCTGTGGATACCGTTCCAGTGTTTCCCGCCCTCTTGTCATGAAATGAATCATTAGTTAAAGTTCATTGATGTATGGAAATCAAACAACGCTCATCTCCTTTTGAGTACAGAAAAAAAGTGCTTTTTACCAAAAAATTTACTGACTCATTTATTAGAGGTTTATTGTAAATTTTTATAAGCTAAATTTGGAAACAATATAATTAAATTTTCTAAATAGAATTTTTCTTTGTTTCATTTTTATTTTAGAACATTCAAAATTTAAGTTTGCAGTTTATATCAATTGTTATTTTAATTTATTTCATCAATATAAATTTACATAAATTAATCTTCTTTTAAAAATTTTGACATTTAAAGCACAAAACAACACAAAATGAAAAGTATTAATTATAATTTAAAACGACCGAATTTAAGATTTATTTTTTTTTTTTGATCTTACAGCGCCATATTGTTGTCGTATATTAATTACTAAAAATTTCTAATCGAATACATATAATTTATTTTGAATTCTAAAAATTGTCTTGAATTAAATTTAATAAATTAGGCTTTCTAGAGAACAAGTGAACACATTTTTTTAAAATAAAAATCTTCGCCTTAAATTAGTGTATTAAAATTTTAGTAGATATTGCATACTTTAAGGAATACGATAAAAAAAACACTGAGTTAAGACAATAGTAATTTTATTTTTTGATGGCAAAACTTTGTATATTGTTGAAAATTTTGAAAAGCTTATGCTTTTGAAGTAATAAACCAAATATTCGAATTTTGCAAATTCTGAAAGGCAAACGGATGGACGGGGTTGATAAGAAACAAATTTTGTTCTGACCAAATAAAACAATATTACTGCAAACACTTTTAGGGGGGAGTTAATTTCTGCAACGTTTAGTAAAAGGGAAAAGAAGTGAGGGAGCTACTTTTTTAGAGGAAAAACCTCTTCACAATATTCCATTTGTATTTATAGAAAATTCAGCTGTCTATCATAGAGGGTGTAGAAATTTTATAAACATACGCACAGGCAGTCTAATAAGCACAATTTCTTCTAATTTTATTGGAAATTTGTTAAGAACAAATTAAGGGTTTTTATAATTGAGAAAAGTTAATTTGATTTATTTTATTTTAGACGTTTAATTTAATGCCAAACTCTTATGTAATTATTTAAAATTATCTGATTTCGATCAAGTAGCAACTACAATAATATTAGCAAATGAATCATTTACATAAAATATACATAAAATATATATTTAAAATTAAATAAAAACTACAAAACTACAATGTATACAATACCCGTATAATATTAATATAAATCTCTAAATATAATATAAAATATTATTTATTGTCTTATATTCTAAAAATATTAAAATTTTATCCGCATTATTTTGAATCATCATTTTAATTTTAAATATACAAAACATACAGACAAAAGGATATACAAAAATAAAATGACGATCATATGTTTTTGTATATTAAAAATAAAAAAATAATATTGATGTTGTCAATTTTTTTTTTTTTTTGTTTTGGTCTTCATCTTACTCACATATACGCATGGAACACAATATCTAATAATATTAGTAAAATATAGTAAGTTTAAACTGAAAGTAAAAAGGTGGCTTTATTCATAACACTAGTTGAACAAGTGTTCGATCCTGAAAATGTAAAATGATTTAATTAACAAAAAGAAAAAATCAAATACCCAAATTTCAAGAAATTAATTAACCAATATTGTTATATTATGGACTATCTAATACATTTCATTCAAAATTTGAATAAAATGTTCAATAGAGGGGTTTTCTCAATTAGCTCTCAATATTCTAAAATGATTTAAAAATAATTAAGTAAACTCGGTCGCATCAAAAAATTTAAAAAAAATTTTAAATTCTTAAAAAATGTTCTCATTTGTAATATTCAGCAATTTTCTAAATATTATAATAATTTGCATACTTATAGGGAACCAAAAAATAAAAAAAAAATAAAAAAAAAATTAAATAGGTATTCTCTTCAATTTAAAATACCCTGAATTTCGTTCAGAAATGCATTATCCCTCTTATTGTTTACGTGATCAATATATACAAAAATATACTATATAAAAAATAGGGTGTTCATACTTGTAATATATATATATGAATTTCTCCCACAACACATGGCTTCATACACGTTCATACATGTATGATATGAATAAAATTTAAAAGTTGTTTAAAACTTATTTTAATAACTTTATATCTCATAGTTGTATAAAGTATAATTAATTTTGACACATGTAAACAATAATAAACATAATTTTTAAAAATTAAAAAAAAAAAAATTAATATATTTTTATTCACACAGGTAGCTATTTTATAATAAAATTTTTATTAACTTTAATTTTTTAAATTTTTGCACATACACAATCTAAATCTAATTATAAACTACGAATATGTATGTATATATATGTAAATATATGATATATTAATATATATAATATTTAATTAGCTCTCTGTCCCAAAATTTTTATACTCACTTCCTTTTTATAATCATAATTTATAATTTATATATGATTATTAAATATATGTATAACAGTTTTTTATTTAGATTATAAGAATTTATTATAAAAACAGTAGAACTATTTGTTTACAAAAAAAAAAAATTATTATAGTTTATATAAAGATCTGTGAATAAAATATTTTATTTTGTAATATTTACTTGTATGATATTACATATAGTATGAGGAACATACAATCATACTATATGTTGTAATATATTGCATATAGTATAACTGTATGGTACACTATATGCGATTAAAATAATATTTATTAAAATTTCTTTCATAAATCATGTTTTTCCCGCCACAATTAAAAAATGTTAATCAAAAAAAAAAAAAAATATTGAATGAATTTTATCGTTTTTGATAAAAGAGTAAAAAAAAAAACACGGTAAAATTTATTTTTTTTTTTTATTTTCTTTTAATTCTCAAATATCTCATAATGTGATCGTATTTTATTATTTTGTATATTTCTCATATAATAACAATAGGTGTATATATACGGTTATATACGGGTATATAAGGGTGTATTTCATAATAATATTATAAAGATAATATAGGTAACGGTAATTTTTCTCAATATTTCTCTCTTCTTGTTTCTTACAAAAAAAAAAATGAAACATTCGAAAATTAATTTCGAAAATGATTTTTTTTTTATTCTTACTTACTGTTTAAAACTCAGAAGTTATACAAAATTTATAAAAAATTTAAGAGAGTGAGAATTAAAAATTTTTGGGAAAATTTTATTTTTTAATATTATAATTTTCTTTTATTATGATAATATTTAAGATCTCTTTGATATTTTTCTTATATTCTCACAATTTCATTATTAAAATGCCTGCATCATATAGGTAAGGCATACATAATTATGTTTTTGATATTCTTTTTCGTTCTCCTCCTTTCTCTTATTTTGTGTGTGTATATAAATTCACCCAATAACCTAATTTTTTTTTTTTGAAAATTTTTTTTTTCTTTTATGAATGTATATACAAATTCTTCTATATACCTAAATATTTATATATTATATATATTATATATATATATATATATATATATGAAACATATTTGATTATTTTGTTTTTGTTTTATTTTTTCAAAAATCTTTAATTAAAAAAAATTTTTTTTTTATTTTTTTTTTTGAAAAATTGGGAGAATATGAAAATTGTTTAGTCGAGTTTTTCCCATCGTCGTGTATATTAGTTCCGAACGGTAAAATATAAAGTGTAATAAGCATATATATCATAAATTTTGCATATATATTCAATATTATGTTAATATATATTAATAATTTAAAAATTCATATAATAAATATATATTTGAGAAGAAAATTCTACAGAAAGGATACTTCCTCGGCTTCACATTAATTAAATCCACATAATAAAGAATAAAAATTTGAAAAAAACACACACGCACACACATACACAATAATAATTTT
This sequence comes from Condylostylus longicornis, assembly GCF_029603195.1. NCBI lineage: Eukaryota > Metazoa > Arthropoda > Insecta > Diptera > Dolichopodidae > Condylostylus > Condylostylus longicornis. The sequence goes on from NW_026577996.1 coordinate 7,991,588, forward strand.
CTTTAAATTATTTTTTACATATCGTATATATATATATATATATAAATTTAAAATAATATTTTTTATACTTTTTTTTTATCCAAGTTTTAAAAGTAAATAAAAGTATATTATTAAGTATTCGATATTAAATACTTACATATATTTTTTTTTGTAATGTTATGTGGCATCCCTAAAATTAATATTTTTTAATTTTAATTATAATACAATTAATTTTTAAATTGGTTTTAACTTAAAAAAGAAGAGTTTTGTTTAAAATAATATTAAATTTAATAATTTTGTTTGTGTTTTACTAGTAAAATAATAATAATAATCAGATTGTTATAAAATAGTTCCAAAATTTTTATAATATTTCTGGTTGACTGGGAAAAATTTCAAATTTTTTTGATAAAATTTTTTATATTTTTGTTCCTTTTTGATTTTTGTTTTCTTTTTTTTTTTGAGTGCCCCTGGTGAAATTCTAAAATTAAAAATCAAATTTTCCTATAATTTTCTTTTTTCTTATAAAAATTTTCATTTATTTTAAATAATATAAATAAATTTTTTTTTTTTGTTTTAAATATTTTTAAATTAAATATATACAATATTTATGTAAAAAATTTAAATAAAGAAATTTTTAAAAATAAATAAAAATTTTTGTCAATCAAACCAAAAAAAAAACAAAAAAGAACGAAAAAAAAAAAAAACATTTCTTTTTTGCAAGTGCAAGGTTATTTTAATAATAAAAATTTGCAAAATAAATATTTATGTAAATCCTTATTTTAACATTTAACATTAACATTTAATTAAAATATATTTAAATAGGAAAGAGAAAATAATTTTTATTTTTCTTAATTTTTCTCTTTTATAAAATAATTGAATAATAGAAAATTATGTAATCAAAAACAAAAGTTGCTAGGTGTATTTATTTTATGTTTTAAAAACCTACATAATAATATACAAAATGAAATAAAACAGAAAAAACAAGAAAAAAAAACACAACAATCAAACGCAAAATATTTTCTTTATTTTCACAAAAAAAAACAAAAACAAAAATTAAATTAAATTTAAACGTGTTAGTGATTTTTTTTTTTTTCTGTGAGGTTTTTAATATTTAAAACAATGTTCATTTATTTTTTGCAAAAATAACTAAGTTACAAATAAAAATTTCAAAAAAAAAAAAATAAATAAAATAAAAACATATAATTATAAAAAGAAAACTGAAAAAAAAAAATTGGAAATTTATTGTCATCCCATGTAACAATTTTTAAGATATTAAAAATTTGAAGAATTCAACAAAGAAATTGAAGCTATACAATTAAATAATTTTCAATTAAATTTGAAATATTGCACAGCATTAATAAAATACTTTAAAAGTGACAAAAAAAAATTTGCTTCATTCACTTGGAATATAAATTTTAATTACAATATATTGAATATTAGTTGAAATTTTAAATATGTTAAGCAATTTTTTTTCAATTTTAAAAAATTCATTATCATTGTAATGATTATCAATTGTTATAATACGAATTTGATTATATTTCTAAAACAAAATATTCGGATTCAGAGGTATTTCTAAAACAAAACCTTCGGATTCGACTGAATCTTTGCTAAAATATTCGATTCGCTATTCGGATTTAAATAGCCGAGTATTTGTTTCTTTGTTTTTCAAAATTCCGTCTCCAAACATATAAGTTTAAATATCCATCTAGTGTAATAGTATTAGATAATTAATACTGCCTGACAGACATGAAATATTAATATTATCATAATATCATTACTACCATACTCTCAATATTACAATATAAAACGATGTTGACAGCATTTTCAATCAGGGCGAACTGTATTAAAATTTCAGTAAATCGAAGCAAGAGTTTGCATTATTCAGAAGCACGGGATAAGGAACACCAAATCAGTTAAGTCTACTTCAACTGATATAGAAAGACCATTTTTTGTATCTGCTAATTTTTGCACAAAAATATGTTCACAATTAAGAGGCAAGCCTATCAATGGATTGTCATTTTTGAATCTTTTTTATTAATATGATAGTAAATAAAGTAGGTATATATGTATATATATGTATGTGTCATTGATGATACTAGTCTTTTAATTTATTATTCGGATTTGGGATTGGAATCGATAAATTCAATATAGGATTCAATATATTCAGATTTGATGAATCTTAAAAAATACTAAATTTTCAAAAATTCTAATTCGAATATTGATTTGAAAAATTTTTATAAAAATTACAAAATTATATAAAATCTTTAATTTATTTTTATAAATAAATGACTATTATTAAATTTCTATTTTAAATTTTAAATTATTTTACAAATTAAAAGAAAGTATTAAATATTGAATATTAAATTATTAATATTTTGTAACATATACTTATGACATACGTGAAAACATTTAATACAATAATGGCAAAAAATTTATACACAATAATGCCTAATATTGCTTTGAATGCCATTTATTCCTATTAAAAAGTTATTTCCTATTTATTATGTTTTATTTATAGAAGAACATTTTTATTAGGCATGAAATATATAAAAAAAATAAAGAAAAATGCATAATTTAAAACTAAAACAGAAAAGAAAATATAAAGGAATTTTAAAAACGATTTGACTCCTTTTTTATCGAAAATTGTTTATACATAATAGTCATTAAAAATAAAAGAATTCGCGTAATTATTTTAAATTTAAATTTTAATAAAATTAAAGTGCATATTATTTAATTTGTACATATATGTATACATATTTCAAAATAATTTAATAAAAACCAGCTTAAGATATTTATAAAATTGTTGATTGCCCAAAAATAAAAAGTAAACAATCGAGAGTAAACGAATCGAGTGTGAACAGGGCATAAGTTTAAACAAAATTTTAAAAAGGAAAAAATTTCGTTCTAAATTTCAATTATAAGATTATCAAGATAAATGAATGGAACCTCTGCGAAATACCAGAATGGGAAATTAAATAAAATGTTTAAATTAAAAAAATTCAACTATTTTGACACTGTTACAATTAAAATTCTTATTATGTATTCGTATGTCAAAATAGTTTTATGTCAAAATTTTTATAATGTCAAAATCTGTTTTTATCAGTTACTATGTTTTTATTATAAGTTAATTTTTTTTTATTAATGCACTTAATAATAAAATAATTTTTAATATTAATATTTTTTGTTATTTTAATTGAATTTATATGGCATTTTCTTTATATATATATCAGACAAACATAAAGTTATATAGCCTTCTAACCTTGACAAATATAAATTTTACATAAAAGATATTCCGATAATTTTTCTATTTTTTTAATTTATTTGAAAAAAAAAAAATATTTTAAATAATTTTGACTGGTACTCTAAACATTTTCATGTTTTCCAGATAACATGATCGAATCAAGAAAAACATAAAAATTAAAGAAAATTTAAAGGCTCACGAAAACAAAATTTTGTTTTCTAATTACAAAAATTTTTTTATATACATATTTCTTTTTCAAAATTTCATACATATTTTAAAATTTTAAGGCCTAAATATTATTTATTTGATTTTTTTATTGATACACTAATGAAATTGAGTTAAAATTTTATTTTTATTATTAGAAAAATATTCTATGTACATACACTCATAATCAATTTATCCATCAGCTATTTACAAATTTTTAATAAATAAATGACACAATTGTGTTTTTAATGCTCTCAGACCTGAATTTTCAATGTAATGTGAACCTTGGTTATAAAAAAATCTCTATTTGTTATAATAATAGAGAACGTATACGACGTGTAGATTTGAAAGAAGAGCACGATTACTTCCACATTCTCCGCTTGAACGCTGCATGTCAGCTGGTTATGGAGTTATGACAATATTTAAAATAGAGTGCGCACACTTAACAAAAAAAAAAATTGATTGAAATTTTGCAGAAAAAGTATCAGAAATATATCTGTCAAAAAAAAAGTGCACTTAAACGCGTAAAAATTCATATAAAAAAATTTTTGATGAAATTTTGTGCTTATGAGCATTACACTTATCCGAGTTAAGTGTGTTCTACTGTATATATATTTTTATAGTATTTGTAATAACATTATTCCGGATCGATATGTCAATATTAATACTAAATTTAAATTTTCTTTTTAACCCATTAAAATTATTTAAGTATTTCAATCAATTAACAAAAAAAAAAATTTTTAATATAAAATTTCAATTTAAAGTTTCGAATACAATCGTAATGAAACAAAAAATATTAAAATATCATAATTGTTGCTTGGGGGAAAGGAACAAAAATATACATTCACATAGCTTATATATATTTCTGTATGGTTTCATTAATATGTTTTAAAAATGAAAACAGTGACTATAAGTATAATTTTTATTATTATTATATTTTAAAATAATAAATTTTCATTTCATGTGCCATGAAAACATGAAGAATTTTTTTTTTTAATTTTTTTCGGAGAGCGATATAACGCAATACAAAACAAACAGAGAAAAAAAAAACAAATTAAAATAAAAATAAATCAACCAAAATTATCTCATATCATAGTAAAAATATTTATATACCTTCACATACATATATGTACATATACAGCAATCCCTCGTTTATCGTAATTTTTTCAGACCGAAAAATATTTACGTTAAGTGAAATTACATTGCACGAGATTCCAAAAAAAACCAATGCTTGAATATCAAGCCTGTACTAATAAATTGTATATGTATAAGGGAGAGAGCTCTGATAGACTTCGGTGACACATGTTATACAGTGTTTTTTTTACCTAATTTCATTTTAATACATTTTTCTCTGCGATCTTTTATAAGTTTTTTCTTTTCTTTTTATTTTCATTTTAAAAGCATTTTCCCTTAATTTCTAAAATATCTCAATATGTGAGTTGGAATCGTTCACCAATCAGTTAAAAGCTAAGTTACAGTAATATGCAAACTATGACTGATGAACAACATAACGAAAAAAATGACAGATGATTTGTAATCAAAGAGTATTGTTGTCAGTCAAAGAAAATATGTTACTGACAGTTCATATATCTATTTTTTGAAGTGTATTATGGAAATAAATTTTAGTTTATTTAAAATAGAGTTCGTGGCGGTAATTTCGCTTGATTCTGGGCAGTCCCATTTAAATATGTGTATTTTGTCGAAAAAAAAATGAACATAAACGGAGTACAAATCACATTTTAAATGAAAATTGATCGAAAAAATAAAACTAACGTACATATCGAAATTACGTAGTAAGAGATGGGATTGCTGTACCTACATGTTATTTCTGTTCGAATGTACATATTATCAATATTAAATAAAATTTAAAATAAAAACCAAAAAAAAAAAATTCATTTTTGAAAATACATGAATTCCTTTTTAACATCATCAAGAATTTAAGAAAAAAAAATGTAATAAGAAAAAATTAAAAAATTTTTTTTTTTTAATGTGTTGATAGTTTCAAAATATTTTTAAGTAAATTTATTGAATAACTTGAAGAATTTTTTTGAAAAGTAAATTATGAAAGAAAAAAATATGTAGGTATGTTTGTCTGTATTTTTGAAACATGGAAATGTCAAATTTTGATTAATTAACATTTTTATTGTAACGAATACATACACATATACAAATAACTTGTAATCTACACACAAACACTATAGTGTACATAAATAATATTGTTAATAAGCACTAGGCATATATATATATTAATGAAACATATAAAAATTAACGAGATTAAAACAAAAAACCAAAAATAATCGTAAAAAATATTTTTATGATTTAAATTTATGCAAAATATTTTTTTTTTTTTTGAAATAATAAATATAGTAAAATTTATTTGAAAATCTTCCTACGTAATTATTTTTTTTTTGTTTTAAATTCTTTTTTTATGTCTGATCTCAATTCTTTAATATACATATAAGTATGTACACGTATGTATAAATAATATTCTAATAAATGAGAAATATGATTTATTATGTCATCATATAGCCTCGCTGTAAAAAAAAATATGTATTAATTTATAAGTTCTTTAACCCGATATAGTTTTATATATATATAATATATATATTTATGATTTATATATTATGATATATATGTATGATTTAATTTGAAAGTGACCCAAGTCCACTTGCAAATTCAAAACTCTTATAATTTCCAAAGTAATGATGTTAATATAAAGCAAATACCTAGTTAAAAGAATTTTTGGTTCTACTTTAAATGCAAGCGGAGCTATATTTAAAACAAGAAACTTGTTTTAATCTTTATAAAATCGATAAGATTTGACTTCTCTTGTCCAAGTAAAATCACAAATTTTCTTTCGAATTCAAGCTCGAATTAGGAAAAAACAAAAACAAAATATTGCGATTATTAATCTTGTAATTCGATATATATCATATATGGTATATATCAATTTCTACCTACACAAATTGGTTTTGAAAATTTTTTTTTGATATTTTTGTGTTTCTAATAAACAGATGAACTAATTTTCTTTTATTAACACAGAAAAATATTAAACATTAAAGGGTTAAAATTATAATAATTCTCATCGAATATATGTGTGCATATGTATATTAAAAACTATTAATTGAATATTCAACATTAATTTTAATTTAAAAAAAAATATTTTTTTTGTGTTATAATTAGAACAAAAAGGAGAAAAAAATTGGAAAATTAAATATATTAATTTTTTTTTATTTTTTACTTAAATCATCAACTTGATAAATTTTAATAATGTTAATTTAGAAGTTCACTTACCCATATTAATAATAATTTATTTTTGTAATTAATTGTTTTTTTTTTTATTTTGTATTTTTATTTAGAAAAAAATTTTTAATTTTGATTGGTATCAAATTAAAATTTTCTTTTTCGAATTAAAAGTTTTTAAAGTATAAAAATATAAGGGTATTAAATTAAGAATTTAGGTTTAGACTTTGCGTATAGATTCACTTATAAAACATCTGGTTTGGAATATAGGATTTGTTCTTAATTTTATGAAAAATATATGAAAGTAGATGAAAAATTATATTGGAATTTTTATAAGCATATTACGTGAACAAAAAATTTTCTCATCTCTGTGAAGACTGGATCAAATATAATACAATAATTCTAATATATTCCAAATAATTGAGTATAATATAATATATGATGATAATATAATAGTGTACGAAAAATATTGTAAACTTATTAAAAACGTGTGTTAAAGAAAATGTTTACTTAATTATTAAGGCAGTGTTTTATGTAAATAATTTTTGTTTTGGCTGATAGTTACCAACGTTATCAAATGAAAACAGTTTAAATAAGTTACACAATTGAATAGTTCATAAAAATTTTAAATAATAGAAGAATTAATTTTGAATAGGATTTGAAAAAATTCTAAAATTAAAAGTCATAATTATTATAATTTTTTGTGAATCTTGCACTTGAAATGTACTTATTAATTGAAAAATATGTAATATATAATAAATAAATAATAAATAAATAGAATTTTTGAGTTATGAAAATTAGAAATTTTTAAAATTGTATATAAATTATTATTAGCTATATTATTTTAGAAATTAAATTAGGTTCCGTTTTTTGGAATTTATTAAATTCCACTAACAAAGCTCTTTCACGCAACATGATTTTCTTCCATTAATTTTACCTAAAAGTATGCAATTTACACAAATAATATTAACCATACATATTTTACAAAATTGAAACGTTGCATTGCATGATATTGTTCTATATTAAAAATTATTAATTTTTTTAATAAATATTACATAAATATTAAATAAATAATAATTAAAAAACAAATAATATTTAAAATTTCCTTTTAGTATTTTACAAGTAAAATACTTTTTAACAATAAACGAACTGTGATATTAAAAAAAGAAATTATTAAAATTATGCATTTCAAATGCATAAAAAATTATAAATTTTCCATTAAAAATTTGTATACAAAATAAATAAAAAATATTAAGAAACAAAACAAAAAAATTATTTAAATATTTAAAAAAAAAAATAATTTCAATAAAATTTAATACATAAATATATGTATATTTGTTATATATATATATATAAATATATAAAATAATGGGAAATCAATGTTCAACATGTTGTAAAGCATGTACAGATCCAAAACATGCTGGACTATCTTCATCATCATCAATTTATAGACGAAGGTAAATGGAAAAACCATGACTATTTTCCTTTTTAGTTTTTTAATAAAACGAATACTTTCTTTTCAAACGAATTGAAAGTTTTACGTATGAGTTCAAAAAACCTAAAAATATAATAAATTTTGTTTAATATATTGGAGCGTATATGGATTTCTATTTGATTCAGTCTATTCTAATGGATTTCTATTTTGTTCAATCTGTTACAAATTTTACTTTACTGACATCGATAGGGTAATAAGTTATTGTAGTCTGAAGCATCAACTTTTGCAACGGTCACATATATGGTAGATATTATAAATTAAAAACACTGAATGGAGGTTGAACCTTATATATTATTTTCCAGAGGAAACTACAATTAACTGCATAAAAAAATTCAAAATTTTTCAATATTTTTTTTATAATTGAATTTCTGTTAAATATATCAATGAAAAATACTAAATTACTTGAAATGCTCCTTTAATTTTTTAATAAAAATTCTTCAAAATAGCTTCCTTCCTACGCATTATGCATTTTCGTTGTTAATAGTTTTCAACAACTGCCTCAATTGTTTCCTAAATTTCAATTGTAAATTAAAATTATTTTTAATATTTCTAATTTACACCAAAAATTTTTTTATCGAATGAGTGATTTTGTATACAAACTTAAAAAATGTGCAATGTGCGTCCATATGTACAGCTATGCATTATTTGATAATTTTAATGCTTTTATAGGTCAAACATATCAATTTTGATGATGATTCATTCAGAAAAGAAAGTTGAAACAAAAAAAAACATTTTAAAATGGACAAGGAATTCATTTAAACATTTTATTTTGTTTTGTTTTCAAATACACAAAATACCAAATTTATTTATAAAATTTTGGGCTCATTTTGTAATTACAAATAATAAAACAAATGCATTAATGTATAGATATTGTACAATTCAGTACAATAAATAAGTTTATGTAATAATAAATTTGTTTGTAAAAACAATTTGTTTTGTTTTATAATAAAAATGAAAAATTTTAAATAAAATAAATTCTTTGTTAAAGTTTTTTGTGTATTATAAGCGCAAGAATTGTCCGCTATGAAAAATTCATGGTGTTCATTTGACTATTTAGGTAATATGAAAAGGAGGATAAGCTTCTTTTCATTACTTCTGCGAGTGCCATATCTTAGGTACAGCAAAAATGTTCTTATCAGATGGGTTTCTTACCTATTCTTGTGAACTCGTATCTATGATTCCTGGACATTCCCATAACCTTTCTGTAACGTTTCTGGTTATAGTCCCTCAGAAGTTTCTTGGACTATCACAATTCTCAGCCAGTTCCTCCACAGTTCCGACCTCTTTACTTCAATTTCGTTTCTGAGTCTCTCCCGGGTCTGCTGCGGGCCTATTCCGTAGAAATGTTCCAGCCCTAGAAAGAGTGTTCTGGCCCCCCACGATCATAACTTTATAATGAATTAAACCTGAAAAATTGATAATTAAATCATATTGTTACTCATTATGTTCAACATAAAATATGAGTAACACATTAAATTATAAAAGTATTGGCTTTATACATAGATACATAAAAATACTTTAAAACATGAAATTTGTCATGTCAGGCACATAAAATGTATTTTTTTTTGAAAATTATAAAGCGAACTCCCACTTTTTTATATTTTTATCTAATTTGATATGGATATAGGCATTTAATAGTAGAGAATAAATTTATTAATTAGTATTGCCAGAATCATAAATTATCATAATTAGTTTGCTGAATCATAATGAAGCAGAAGAATCACAATTCAAAATCTGGTTGTACTGTCCTGCGTTATTGCATACACATTTAATATGTTTGAATTTATTTTAAAATTAAATTTCATTTCATATCGTACTTTATATTATTATGTAATAATTTAACTAAACTATAAAAAAAAACATGACTTCATTTACTTAATATATTAATACAAAAATTTTAAATAAATACCTAGATACATATATTATGTACTTATGCGTTGAAAAATCCTTGATCATTGTAAAAAAGAAAATTTTGTCATAGAGCAATTTGTTAAGGTTTTTCAAATTTTTGAAAATTTTTTTTTGGCAGATGCATTTTGAATTTAATAATAACCTTATATACATATACAATATTTATGCAACACGAACATTAATAACGTAATTACAGTAGAATCTTTTTTAAATTTCTGTTTCTAATAATTTAGTTTATAATAGTTTAGTTTAGTTTTATTTTCTACTGATGTGTGACATTGTGTTGTAAATAAAATCTTTAATACTTTGTGTGCACTTGATGTATATCATCCTCCTTTCTCAATTATGTTTATTTATTACATTCCGCAATACAATTGACTATTTAGAATCTTTCCAGACTTTAGTGTTATATGAGTTTAGGATGTGGATTTTGACCTCAATTAGACTTTTATTGATGTTGCTTCTAATATTAATGACTGTGTTGCACCTTTTTATTCTGTATTGTTTGATCATTTCCGAGTTTCGGTATTTCCAAGCCGCCAAGCGCATAATTTTAGAGAATGATGAAAAATTATGGTTTAAATTAAAAATGTTCAACTGTATAAATTTATAAAATTATTTTGTTGTCAAATTTAATAATAGTTTGTATAAGTAACAGCTTTCAAAAATTTAAAAGAAAGAACAATTAAAATTGGATATTAAAAAGCATTTGAATTGACAGTAGCAAAATATTTTTATATAAAAAATCTGGCCTTTAACATATTATTGTATGTATACATAAACGTATATATGTACATATACATATATCCATACATTGCGATGATTAAGATTGAATATAATGTTCGAATAAGGTGAATTTTTCATAAAATTTATTTATAGTACGAATTAAATGTGTTATTTAATTTGTACACCTTTTATATTCTAACAAAAAGAAAAGTGAAGTGATTACTTCTTAATATTGCAAATATCTGACATTTTATCTGTTCATTTCATATTACGTAACATACGCGTAAGTTGCTTAAATTGTTGATTTGAATAAAATTTTTTGAAATTTCAAATATTTTTTCTTTAAATGTTTTCACTTAATAACTTAATTTAATGATTTATGCAAATACATACATAGTTAACCAAAAATTTAAGTGAAAATTTAGCTTTGTGATAAGTTCATATTTACGCGGCTTAGTTACTGAAAATAAGAAAATTAACCTTAAATTTCGAATTTAACTGAATAACTTGAATTTATATTAAGGAAAGAGTAAACTTGTAATTTTATTATGTCAGAAATAATTTTCACTCAAAATTTTGAGTGTTTATAAATTAATATTTAAGTTTGTTCACACACTTTTCCATTTTTCTTTCTCTTTTGTGCTCGTGCTCGTCTTTACTAAGGCGAACTCTGTTAGTAGGTTTCAGTAGCTTTATGTAAACGTAAACTAGCAATTTGTATTTTAGGGTCTCTGATCAACAATTTACCTAAAAAAACTATTGTATATCAACTTTATGAACGTGACCGGTTGTATTGCAACCGCATTATCATGTGTTGACAACATAAAAAGTTATTATGCTTTTTTTGACTAAAATATCAGTTAAAAAATTGACAATTTGATTTTGTTTAGCGCAGATAATTTAATGTTTATTTTGTATTTCAAAATTTATAAAAATATTAAAAATTTCAAAAGAAAAAATGTAATTAAAATTCATTCCATTTCAAAGACATTCAAGAACAAGAAAGAATTGATATTATAAAAATAATTAAAGTGGTAGTAAGAAATTAGGTTTTTCACGATATTAATGTACTTTAAGTATATTCTTTTTAAATTCTTCTTTAAAGAATGCATTTTTAGCAAAAGACTCACAATTTTGAGCCACTGACAATACTTTCAGTACAGACTGATTCAAATTTATGAGTGATTTATTAAGTATTTATGAGTGCTTTATTAAGTATTTATGAGTGATTCAAATTTCTCACATTATTTATATATTAAGATGATAATTAAGCTGTCTAATATACAATATTTATTACAAAAGTTTATTGTTAAAACAAAAATATAGAAAAAAAATTGGCTCATATGTATAAAAGTTGTTCATATATCCATTAATTTTTGGAGAAAAGGTGGATGCGATAATTTTAGATTAAAATATTAAGGAAATTAAAAATTTTTACAGTATTTATACATTATGTATGTATTTACGAACTTTCTTTTTGCTCTCAACATTTTTAAAAGTAGCTTATATATTATGTATGTATGTATATATGAACATATATACAAATATAATCAATATCACACTCACATCACAATTCACAACATATTATGTACGTGTGTATGTAAATAAGCACATTGTTTGCGAATTTAAGTAGAAGGCTCATGTAGTAAAATTTCTTGTCAGAAAACTCGGATGCAAGCAACAAAACGAATACCTATAGTTCAATTTCACCATATACTAATTAGAGAGTGTATTTGTTTTATTAATTAATCTGATTTTTTTCAATTTTTAAATATTAGGTTCTTTTAACAATAATAACTATGATTTGAGTAAAATTTTTACTTCCCAGTTTAAAAAAAATCAATTTTATTAAAAATATGGAAGTTTTTGAGAAAACCAAAGGAAATAGAATAGTCTATAGACTTTTTGTTATTCAAAAATAATTTTTAATATTTAATTTAAATTTATATATGGATATATATGTATGTGTATGTATAAATGTACATACATCCCTATATATGTATATGTATATATATGCTTTGTTTGGTTATATTATTTTAACAAAATATTGTGACGTTTTCTTTATATGTATCGTGCAACATAACCAGGAAGGAGTTTCCCAAAAAAAAAAATTTTAGCATATGTTTTAAAGTAATAGTAGGCGAATATTGAACATCATCAAAGAAATATTTTGATAAATTGCCAACAAAAAATTATTGTTTTTTTTTAAGTTTTTTTTATTCAGTTTTTCATTAAAATTGTCGCCTAATTTATGTTAATCATTTACGTATGTATACTTAAAAATAACTAAATATATTTGTTTTATAATAATATAAACATATTTTTTTCTAAGAAGGCCTATGTCATGATGAATTTTCGAGTATATCTATATGTACACACATACTCATATTTGTTTGGTTTGCGTAAAAAAGACTTTATCGAAGAAAAAACAATTTTCCTCTTCATCATTTATTATTTACACTCGCTCACATAAAATGTACCAAGACATTTTTTTCGAAATCGAATTTAAAATTGTCTGAAAACAAGGGAAACATAAACAAGTGGAGAAAATTAAAATTAATTGAGAGAAATTTAAAAATAAACTTTTTCGAACTTGTGTGAAAGTGAGTTGAAATGAGAGAAAAAACATGTTTACGTTTATTTATTTTCTTTGCCTATAGAGTATAGAGAAAAAAATAAGCTGCAGAAACTATCAAGTAAAAAAAGAAAAACATGAAAATTTTAATAAGAATTTGATAATTTCACTGATCGATTAGCTTAGCATTTTAAATTTCTTCTCTTTGGAAAATAAAGGGAAATTTGAAAATTATGAGAATATTTAACAAATTGATTTGTCGGTCTATTAAAATAATTTTTTTTAATTGTGCATGTACGAGATTATAGAAAATGTTAATTTTGTTTTTTGCATTTTTTTTTCTTTGTAAAATTAAGGAGCCGAGCTGAAACTGCAATCGAAAATTCAGATAAATTTCGAATAACGCAAACAAGTAATGCTGTCCAATTAGCTGTTGAACATGTTCAAAAAGAAGATGCCGGACATTATACTTTATATGCACGAACGAAAAAAGGAAATTTAATTCGAAAAGATGTCGAGCTGGTCGTTGAAGATAGATCAGTTGGTGAAGATCCACCAATATTTTTACGTCGACTTACTGACTTATCTGTTAAAGTTGGTACACGTACAAGGCTTATAGTTGAAATTCGAAGCTCAACAGATGTTAAGGTAATTTTAATAAATGAAATAAATTATGTTATATTAATACATTTTGTTCTTTTGTAATTTTTTTTTTTAATTTTTTAGGTAACTTGGTATCGAAATGATAGAAGAATATGCGAGAATGATCGTATCAAACAGGTGAATGAAGGGAATTTTTTTTGCTTGGAAATAACGCCAGTAACATTAGATGATGGTGGTCAATGGATGTGTATGGCCGAAAATTTAGGTGGACGTAATTCATGTATTGCATTATTAAATATTTTGGTGCCAAAGGCATACAAATCACCAGAATTTATTGAAGAATTACGTGCTGTATTAACAGAACAAGGTACAGTTTCTTTAGAATGTAAAGTAATTGGTGTACCGACACCACTATTAAGATGGTTCAAAGATTCGAAGGAAATAAAAGCTGGGGATGTTTTTGCACTTACTGCAAATGCTGATGATCCGACATCATTAGGTACATATACCTGCGAAGCTGTTAATTGTATGGGAAAAGCTTATTCTAGTTCAAAAGTACATGTAGCTGGTAGAGGAAGTCGTGAAGGTTCCCTAAAACCGGCCGATAGGTATATTGCGAAACGAGTTTTTTGTTATAATTGGATTACTAAGTATACGTTTGTTTTTCATATTTTTATGTTTAGCATGAAAGTAAGTGCACCACCACCAATTTTCACTAATGAATTAAAAAGTATAAAAGTTAAAATAGGAGAAACTGTTATATTAGGTTGTCAAGGTATTGTAGATTATTGAATCGGTAAACACCGTTATTTAATATTATATTTTTGCAGTTGTGGTACCCCCTTGGCCAAAAAGTGTAACTTGGTACAATAAAGAAGGACGAATTGAATCAAATGAAAAATATCGTCTGATTGAGGATGGTTTGGGTGTATATATGGTCGAAGCGAAACCTTCTGAAAGCTGCGATGAGGGAGAATGGAAGTGTGTCGTTACAAGTAGTGAAGGAAGTGTTGGTATTTCTACTTGCACCGTCAACATGGATAGTAAATAAGCAATCATTTATCTCAAAAAATCTCATATATTTAATTTGCTAAAAAATTTTTTTAGTACCTAAAAATTATCGTAAACCAAGATTTATGGAGAGTCTTAAAGCAGTTCTCACAGAAGAGGGGTTAGTTTCCTTCGAATGCAAAGTAGTTGGTTTCCCCACACCAATACTGAAATGGTTCAAAGATGGTCAGGAATTGAAGCCAGGTGATGTTTATCAGCTAACAGGTACCAATTCTTTGGGAACATACTGTTGCGTTGCCAAAAATTGCATGGGTGAAACAAGTAGTGTTGCAGTGTTAACGGTGGAAGATATTCAAAATCAATTGAATGAGGAAGATAGATTGACTTTAATAAAGCAAAACCAACCGCCAAGATTTGTCGTTGGTTTAAAAAGCCAGGAGGCAAAAATCAATGAAGAGTTTGAATTTCTGGTTACAGGTAAGTACTACTCAAAACATTTTATTATGGTTTATGCATAGGAAAATCCACTCATATAATTCAACTTCAGTTAAAGCAACGCCTGAACCTATATTATCATGGTTTCGTGATGAATTACCCGTGGAAACAAACGAGCGATACAATGCATTTAAAGGTCAAAACGAGAATTTTCATCTTACAATAAAATGTGTTGAATTCGTAGATCAAGCTGAATGGAAGTGTATCGCTGCAAATGATTTTGGAACAACAATAACTTCGTGCTTTTTAAAACTTCAAATACCACGCCATTATAAGAAACCTCGCTTTTTAGAATGTCTCAGGGCTGTCTTGACTGAAGAGGGTGCCGTTAACTTAGAATGTAAAGTTATTGGCGTACCTCAACCAGTTTTAAAATGGTACAAGGATGGCGTTGAGTTAAAACCTGGTGATATCCATAGAATTATATCTGGTCAAGATGGTACGTGTTGCCTTGGAACATATACATGCGAAGCCAGAAACTGTATGGGTGTTGTTGCCAGCTCAGCTTCTCTTTTAGGTTTTGAAGACGCTTATAAAAATCAGCAACAACAGCAACAACAGCAAAAAGAACGTGAAGCTGTTCAGTTACAACGCAATTTCTCACTTTCGACCATACAAGAGGAACGTACATCTCAGTTATATGAAACTCCGGTTGGTTCAGTAGCAGTTGATGATAAGGGTGATGTGTCATTTTCATTTGACGGGAAAGAGGTTTCAGTTTCTCTATATGAAACGCCAGATTTAACAGAAGAAGAAGCTTTACAAATTGTCGAAATGTATGCAGAGCAAATATCTGAGCATGTAACAGATGGCAATGTAGTTGAATTACCACCTCTACGATTCGTGAAGGAGACATCTCAATCGGGGAATCTTCTTATGGAGGCAGTTGTAGTAGATATTTCACCAGAATATTTCAGCCCGGACGACGACCAAAGAACCGAAGCTGGTGTAGACGATATTTCTATTCATGAAGCAAGTGTTCATTCAAGCAAAGGAGGTCACGCAAGTTTCGATAGAGATATGGAAGATTTCGCAAATCAATCAATAGTAAAAATGGAGGAGGAGCTTAGCATGCAAGCTCCAATCCCAAGAAAAAGAAAGAAGTCAAAACCAGGTGCAGAAAGTGATGAATTCCAAAGTTTGTCCCAATCTAAAAAATCAAGCAGTCATAAAGGAGACGACGATAGTGAATCAGATTTACAAACCTTTGCTAGTGCCCAAGGCTCTGCTCCAATTTCTTCTTTAGAAAAAGAACCTTCATCAGTAAGTTCTGGAGCTGTACCAAAAGAACCAATTCCTCCTAAAAGGAAGAAGGCTGAAAAAGTGGAATTAGAATCAGATTCGTCGATGAGAACAAGTGAGCAAGAAGTACATTTGCAAGATATATCTGGAGCTGCAGGTGATGGACTAAAAGTGTTGTCGAAAACGTCTAAACAAATTACTGACGAAAAATTAATTAGAACGAATTTGGAAGCATTGGTGCCTTTAGCTAAAAGCCTGAAACAGGTTGAAAAACATTTGGTTGTTGTGCAGGACGAAGTTATTTCTCAATCCGCTATGATGATGTCTCCTGCATCAGCTGAACAAAGTATTGGAATAATACAAAAAATTTTGGAGCCTTTAAGACAAATTCAAAGCAAGATGAAAGTTTATTCAGGAGAAATTCCTTTGGAAACATTATTTGAATCTCTTGAAGAAGATGTTCATGAGCTTCATAGAAGTTTGCAAGTTATTGAAAGTTGTGTTGAAATGGATGAACATGGTGTTACCTTAATTCAAAAAACTAGTGTTTGTGTAATCGATAGTTCAGGAGATTTAATAATAAAAGCTTTAGATAATGTTAAACAAATAGCTCAATATTTTGAAACCGATAAGCTTAAAAATGAAATTAGATTAGTCGTTCAAGATATGCAGCAAGGAATTCAAATTACTCAAGATACAATAAAATCACAGGCACTTATACAGGAAGCATCTGCATTTGAAACAGCGCAGCACATATCTGAACAAGTGGCTAAAATGCAAACATTAGCACCATCAGCAACACCGTTTGATAAACAAACAATATTACAATTGCCTTCTGAAGCAGAATCATTAAAAATGATATGCGAACCAGTCATGAAAATACAACGCTCCTTAGAAAGCATAGAAAATGAATTATCCTTGGAAGAAAATGAGGAACAGTTGTTTTCAAAAGTCCATGAAGTAGTTTTAGATAAATTAACTGAACCAATAGATGAGTTAACTTCAGTGTTGCAGAAAATAGAACAAAATACCGTCAGCGCTTCTTCGGGGAAAGAAAATTTAGAACAAAAAATTAATATAACGGTTTTAGATATTGTCACTCCACCTTTATTTGAACTTAAAAAAGGATTGGAAATTTTAGCTAAGCAATC
This sequence comes from Condylostylus longicornis, assembly GCF_029603195.1. Classification (NCBI taxonomy): domain Eukaryota; kingdom Metazoa; phylum Arthropoda; class Insecta; order Diptera; family Dolichopodidae; genus Condylostylus; species Condylostylus longicornis. The sequence goes on from NW_026577996.1 coordinate 8,009,464, forward strand.
TTCCACAAATATTCATGCAGGTATGGTCAGCGTAAGCATCGTAGAACAAATGGTACCCCCACTTCAAGAAATACAAAATGGATTAGCCCAACTCGCTCAAGATATTGAAAGTGGACAAGTTGGTGAAGAGGTTGCTAATGAGTCAGCTGATGCACAAAAATTGTGCCAGTCTATAGCTCAAGCAGTACTATATTTAGAAACTAATATGGAACTTTTAGCACCAAAAATGCCAGAAGCAATTCATATTCAGATGATTAATTTAAAAAATGATGTTTCCCGTTTGGTTGGAAATATTTTAGATTCGTCATTTAACAAATACCACTTGACTCTTTTGGAAAATTTAAAAAGGCCAATAGATGAATTAAACTATTGCTTACGGCAAACAGAAGCTAAATCTATTTCAGGATCCTTAAGCGACTTATTAGAGCCTCTTGATCATTTAAATGATAAAGCAGTGCTTTGTGAAGATATTTTACTTCTCACTGGGCAGTCACCAAGCGACTTCAATTTAAAAACATTAAAGCAAATAAAACTTTTGATTAAATCTATTATAAGTGATATCGATAGTCATGATATGAAAATTTTGCAAGATGAATTGGAAACACAGCAAAGATTAGGAGATGAAATAGAAAAAACAATTTTGTCTATTCACGAAGCAAAGTCTTTACATAATTCTGAAAAACTAATTGCGAAGTCTAAACAAATATTTGAGGAATTTCATGCTTGTATAGCAGCTGTTCAACAGCAAACTGTATTTCCTGAATCTGAAGAAGCTGCTGTGCCAAAAGAACATATTACTCTTTTGAAAAATATTAAAGCTCCTTTGCAAGATATTATGCAAAGTATAAGTAAGGTTAAAGAGATTTTTGCATTCGAAACCATTGAAATGTTATCAGATACCGGAGATGTTTCAATTTTGCAAGAATTTTTAAGACCTTTAGAAACTATTATGGAAAATATTCAAGTAATAACACAGCATAATATTGTGGAACCACTATACACTTCTTCTGCAAAAGATGCACCAGAAGCTCTAAAAACATTGGTTGAACCTTTGCAACAACTTCAAACCTGTATAAATTCAATTAATGAAATAGGAAAAACTGCAAAAGTCCAAGGCTTAAATCCAAAAATTGTTCTACCTCTTGAAGAAATCAACAATTCAATTGAGAAATTAGTTAGCTGTATAAGCCCTCCCAATAAAGCAACCGAAGTTACAAAAGCTGCTATTCAAACTGCCACACCAATGGAGGTAGATGTCGATATAATTGATAAAAAAATAAATTCCTATAATTTACTTGTGCAGGAATTCAAATCTTCGATTTTAAATGTTTTTAATAAGTGCGCTGAGTTAGATGTAACTATGCTTGGGTTAGATCAAGTAGCTGCTATTAAAACAATTGTGACAAAACTAAAGTATATTGAGAATTTGATGGAGCAAGCTGGCCTTGTAACTGATGTAGATAAAAATTTTTTAGAAAGATCAAAAGAAAAAAATTTGGAAGATTCTACATTAGATTTGTTAAATTACATAGAAATTATAGAACGAGAAATAAATCAAGAAAAGTCAGATCTGGGTTTAGACAATATCTCGAAATTAAAATCAATCATTACACCTTTACAAGATCTGGCAAAATCATTGACGGTGTTTGATGAACAAATTCTCAAAGGTATCCAAAAAACCGTTTCCGTTAGTGAAACGAAAATTGAAGCTATTAAACTTCCTGATGTGAAAGTTAAAGTTGAGGAACCCAGTTTAAAGAATAGTTTAAAAGAAGGAATTAAGCAAATTCAAATTTGCCTAAATATTGTTGGTAATGAAAAACAGCTCTTGAATTCGAAAGAGTCCAATGTTGCTTCGGACATTCTTTTAAATATTAAAACATCTTTGAATGATCTAAAATCATCTTTTGAAATTATTCAAAGTGAATTTGCTGAATCACAAAGAGTAGATGAAGAAATTTTAAACAAATCAGATGTCTCAAATTCATTATTTAAACTCAAAGAATGTTTGGTGAAGACATACGAAGTAGCTCTAGAAAATTCTGAACTTGAAAAAATGTTAGAAGGACCATTGTCTGAAACTGAAAAAGCTTTCAATGATATTATTGATAATGTTCCTCTTTTGGAGTTTCTCCTAGCTGAAAAAATGGCTAACAAATCTCAAACTGAACTTAACGAATTGTTAAATGCCACTCGAAATGCTGTTGCTACTAATCCTAATTTAGCTTATATTAAAACAATAGAAAAGCCAATAATCAATTTACAACAGCTATTGATCAATATTAACAAGTCGCAGAACTTGCTGATGTCGAAATCTTCATCGATAATGATAACACTTCAAACATATTTGATGGATTTATACAGATCATTAAGTGATATAAGCGAACTAATTCCATCAAAAGGATTAAAACCAATTGCAGAATGTCAACAGAATTTAACATCTATTTACAATTTCATAGAAACTTCAGAAGATAAAATCAAGCTTACTGAATTTTTACAAGAAATTGATGCAATATCACCTAATTTACAAGATTTTAGTCGTGTATTAACTGAAATAACAAGAGACAGTGTTTTAGTTCCAATTAAACTTGATGAGATTCAGGAAGAAAAGGAAGAAGATTTGAAAAAGATACTTCCAAATATTGAAACCATGAAAGATGAAGCACTAAAGAAAGAGGAGATTATAGAAATTTTGGAGCCTGTTAAGGATGCTAAAAATTTCTTAATCATTTTACAACAGATCCTTTCTGAGCAAACGGAAGAAAACGCGAAATTATTTCTACAAAATTATTCTGGAGTTATCAATGATTTAAGAGAAAAATTGGATTATATTGAAAATAGGGTTAATAGTCAAAAAGATGTGAACATTTTATCAGAGCAAGAAAGAGAATCAATTGATGAGATTATCAAACCGTTACAAAAATTAAAAAAAGCTATTAGAAATGTGGGTCAATTAATTCAAGATGAAGACATATCTGTTACTGATTTGTCTACTATAGTTCGAACTGAAACTGTAGAGGATTTAACAAGTCAAGCTCTCGAATTACAAAAACATTCAGAAGAGCGTGAACTTACACCAGAAGAGCAAACAAAATTGCAAAAAATTTTAGAGAAAATTGATAGTATGGATTCTGAGGTTTACAAAGCTTTAACCGAACCAAAAATAATAAACAAAAACCAGGCTGAACTTTTTGAAGCTATACGCGAAGAAGCTGAAATGCTTGAGGAACTAAAAAAAAACGACGACAAAGACGGTTTTTCCAAAGAGTCCGCCAAAAGTACGGAACCGAATATTCTCGCTGAACAGCAATCACTTCAAATGGATATCGATAAAAATAATTTAAAACGTAAGGTAAGCGAAGAAACTCCCATTACTAGTGAAGAAGATGAAAAACGCCAAAAAATTGATAGCAGATCCCAATTTATAACGGAGAATTTAAACAATTTAAAAATTATAAATAGCAATATCCTTCAAATGATTCAAAATGAACTACCAAAAAAAATATTTGAACCATTAAATGCTCTTAAATCCACAATAGTTGAAATCGAAAACATATTGAGAGAAAAACCTGCAAAAGTAATTGAAGATGATCTTTTTCTTCCATTATTTAAATTAAGGGACCTTTTAAACCATATCGATAATGAGAAAAACTCAATTAGCGATCAAGAAATGAAACTAAAATTAGATCAAATAGTCAAACTAAATGAGCTGCTTTTCTCGAACATAATTAATAATCATAAAAATTTAAGACAAACTTTTATTCAGGACCTCATTACTAGTCCAAAAGACGAAATTAAGAAACTTTGCCGGATTGATAAAAAAATAATTGAAAGCTTTAAGCTTGAAAATCTTATTACCGGTTTAAACAATTTTGATGTGGCTCTTAATGAACTTGCAAAAATCAATGAAACAAGCATTAATAAGAACTTAGCACAATATGCTAATTTAAAGGAAAGTGCAGAGATTGTATTAGGTACTTTAAAAGAAGCATCTGCCGGATGTCCAAAAGAATTAGAAAAAGTCATTGGCGAACTTCAAAATAAAATTGAGGAATTATTTAATTTAATTACCGTTAAAGATAAACTTGGTATAACCGAAATTTGTTTAAAAATGGAATCATTATCTAATCCAATAAGAAATTTGGCAAATAAAGTAAGAGATGCAACAGTTGAAAAACAAGAATTAATTAAAATTGAGAATACTCACTTTAAGCAGCAATTGATCGAACTTCAAGAACATTTTAAGAAAGAAAAACATAACGATAATATCAACAGATCATTAGAAGAATTACAACAAATCCATGATGAATTATCTAAAACTAAAAATCCAAGCGAAGATATGAATAAGAGAGCTGCAAAAACTTTACTTAAGTTGAGAGAGCACCTAGTGCATACATATGATTCTTCAGAATTCACAGAAGGTGAAAACCAAAACATAGATATTATAGATAAGATTTTGAAAGATCATTTAGTTGATAACCCAGCTTTAGAGAAAGATTTTTCAAACCTAATAGTGAAACACACATTTACGCAAATCAAACAACTTATAGAAATTTTATCCAAAAATAGAGAAAAGCCTGAATTTAAAAATTTGTCTCATCTTGTTAATTCGATGACGGATCTCGAAGTTAATATGCAACAAATATTTAACCAACAAAATTCGCAATTTGCTAAAACTTCTGCTAAAATTATAAATTTACAAAAAGTTTTAATGAATGCTTTTATTAATTTTAATGAGGTTAGTGACAAAAGTGAAAGACATTTAAAAGATCATTTAGCTGAAATTGAAAAAGTTTTCCTTACTATTAACAATGTAATTGAAGAATCTGCACCTGTTCTTAAAATGATAGAAATTGCCAGTAAGGTTGAAAGTTTAGAAAAGCCAGTTAAAGTGTTAAATGACTACTTGACTCATACTTTAGTACAGTCTGCAAAAGATAAAGAAATTAAAGAAGACCAAAGGGAGATATCTCCAGAAATGGTTCAACACATTGAAAAAATTGTAACACAAAAATATATTGAAATAAAAGCACTTGAAAAACAGAACGAACAACAAGCAATTCTTGCTAAGACTGACGAGAAAATCTTATTAGAAATACAGAAAGTACAGCAACAAATTGATAAAAAAAAACTGGAAGTTGTTGCTTTGGAATCACAAATTCCTCAACAAGGTCAGTTTTCTACAGACCAATTAAAACCTGAAGAGATTCAACAGATGAGTCAAATAGTAAATCAAAAGAAAACAGAAATTCGAGCATTGGAAAATAAAGAAGCTGAGAGGGCTGAAATATCGATGGCCGATCCCAAAGCAAAAGAAGATATCAAGCAAATGCAACAAATAATTGAACAAAAGAAAATTGAAATACAAGCTTTGGAAAAGAAAGTAGCAGAACAAGGGGAAATAATTGTTCCAGAGGAAAGGAAACTTAATGAAATTGAACAAGTACAGCAAATTGTGGAACAAAAGAAAGCAGAAGTAAAAGCTCTAGAAACTCAAAAAGCACAACAAGCGCAAATTGCTAAAACAGATTCTCCTGCTGTTGAAGAAGTTAAGCACTTGAAATTGGTTATTGAACAAAACAAACTAGAAATAAAAGCTTTAGAATCAAAACTGCCACAAATAGGAGAAGTGGCTGAAGTTGAAATGAAATCTATTGAAGAAATTTATCAAATAGAGCAGATAGTTTCTCAAAAGAAAGCTGAAATAAAAGCTCTTGAAACGCAAAACGCACAACAAGCAACTCTGGCAAAATCTGATGCAAAATCTGCATCTGAAATAGACAATGTGCAATTGACAATTGATCAAAAGAAATTAGAGGTTGTTGCACTCGAGTCTCAAGTTTCTAAACAAGGCGAAATTTCTACCATTCAACTAAAACCTGAAGAAATCCAACAGATGAATCAAATGGTAGATCAAAAGAAAGCGGAAATTCGAGCATTGGAAAATAAGCAAGCTGAAAGGGCAGAAATGTTGATGGTCGATTCGACAGTAAAAGCAGAAATTCAACAAATGCAACAAATAGTTGAACAAAAGAAAATTGAAATACAAGCTTTGGAAAAGAAAGTAGCAGAACAAGGGGAAATAATTGTTCCAGAGGAAAGGAAACTTAATGAAATTGAACAAGTACAGCAGATTATGGAACAAAAGAAAGTAGAAGTAAAAGCTCTAGAAACTCAAAAAGCACAACAAGCGCAAATTGCTAAAGCAAATTCTCCTGCTGCTGAAGAAGTTAAGCACTTACAATTGGTTATTGAACAAAACAAACTAGAAATAAAAGCTTTAGAATCAAAACTGCCACAAATAGGAGAAGTGGCTGAGGCCGAAGTTGAAATGAAATCGGCTGAAGAAATTCAGCAAATAGAACTGATAGTTTCCCAAAAGAAAGCTGAAATAAAAGCTCTTGAAACGCAAAACGCACAACAAGCAACTCTGGCAAAATCTGATGCAAAATCTGCATCTGAAATAGACAATGTGCAATTGACAATTGATCAAAAGAAATTAGAGGTTGTTGCACTCGAGTCTCAAGTTTCTAAACAAGGCGAAATTTCCACCATTCAACTAAAACCTGAAGAAATCCAACAAATGAATCAAATGGTACATCAAAAGAAAGCAGAAATTCGAGCATTGGAAAATAAGCAAGCTGAGAGCGCAGAAGTGTCGACGGCTGATCCGAAAGTAAAAGAAGAAATTCAACAAATGCAACAAATAGTTGAACAAAAGAAAATTGAAATACAAGCTTTGGAAAAGAAAGTAGCAGAACAAGGGGAAATAACTGTTGTGCAGGAAAGGAAACTTGATGAAATTCAACAAGTACAGCAAATCGTGGAACAAAAGAAAGCAGAAGTAAAAGCCCTAGAAACTCAAAAAGCAAAACAAGCGCAAATTGCTAAAGCAGATTCTCCAGCTGCTGAAGAAGTTAAGCACTTGCAATTGGTTATTGAACAAAACAAACTAGAAATAAAAGCTTTAGAATCAAAACTGCCACAAAAAGGAGAAGTGGCTGAAGTTGAAATGAAATCTATTGAAGAAATTCAACAAATAGAGCAGATAGTTTCTCAAAAGAAAGCTGAAATAAAAGCTCTTGAAACGCAAAACGCACAACAAGCAACTCTGGCAAAATCTGATGCAAAATCTGCATCTGAAATAGACAATGTGCAATTGACAATTGATCAAAAGAAATTAGAGGTTGTTGCACTCGAGTCTCAAGTTTCTAAACAAGGCGAAATTTCCACCATTCAACTAAAACCTGAAGAAATCCAACAAATGAATCAAATGGTAGATCAAAAGAAAGCGGAAATTCGAGCATTGGAAAATAAGTGTGCTGAGAGGGCAGAAGTGTCGGCGGCCGATCCGAAAGTAAAAGAAGAAATTCAACAAATGCAACAAATAGTTGAACAAAAGAAAATTGAAATACAAGCTTTGGAAAAGAAAGTAGCAGAACAAGGGGAAATAACTGTTGTGCAGGAAAGGAAACTTGATGAAATTCAACAAGTACAGCAGATTATGGAACAAAAGAAAGCAGAAGTAAAAGCCCTAGAAACTCAAAAAGCGCAACAAGCACAAATTGCTAAAGCAGATTCTCCTGCTGCTGAAGAAGTTAAGCACTTACAATTTGTTATTGAACAAAACAAACTAGAAATAAAAGCTTTAGAATCAAAACTGCCACAAATAGGAGAAGTAGCTGAAGTTGAAATGAAATCTATTGAAGAAATTCAACAAATAGAGCAGATAGTTTCTCAAAAGAAAGCTGAAATAAAAGCTCTTGAAACTCAAAACGCACAACAAGCAACTCTGGCAAAATCTGATGCAAAATCGGCATCTGAAATAGAAAATATGCAACTGACAATTAATCAAAAGAAATTAGAGGTTGTTGCACTCGAGTCTCAAATTTCTAAACAAGGCGAAATTTCTATCATTCAACTAAAACCTGAAGAAATCCAACAGATGAATCAAATGGTAGATCAAAAGAAAGCGGAAATTCGAGCATTGGAAAATAAGCGAGCTGAGAGGGCAGAAGTGTCGGCGGCCGATCCGAAAGTAAAAGAAGAAATTCAACAAATGCAACAAATAGTTGAACAAAAGAAAATTGAAATACAAGCTTTGGAAAAGAAAGTAGCAGAACAAGGGGAAATAACTGTTGTGGAGGAAAGAAAACTTGATGAAATTCAACAAGTACAGCAGATTATGGAACAAAAGAAAGCAGAAGTAAAAGCCCTAGAAACTCAAAAAGCACAACAAGCACAAATTGCTAAAGCAGATTCTCCTGCTGCTGAAGAAGTTAAGCACTTGCAATTGGTTATTGAACAAAACAAACTAGAAATAAAAGCTTTAGAATCAAAACTGCCACAAAAAGGAGAAGTGGCTGAAGTTGAAATGAAATCTATTGAAGAAATTCAAAAAATAGAGCAAATAGTTTCTCAAAAGAAAGCTGAAATAAAAGCTCTTGAAACTCAAAACGCACAACAAGCAACTCTGGAAAAATCTGATGCAAAATCGGCATCTGAAATAGAAAATATGCAACTGACAATTAATCAAAAGAAATTAGAGGTTGTTGCACTCGAGTCTCAAGTTTCTAAACAAGGTGAAATTTCTATCATTCAACTAAAACCTGAAGAAATCCAACAGATGAATCAAATGGTAGATCAAAAGAAAGCGGAAATTCGAGCATTGGAAAATAAGCGTGCTGAGAGGGCAGAAGTTTCGGCGGCCGATCCGAAAGTAAAAGAAGAAATTCAACAAATGCAACAAATAGTTGAACAAAAGAAAATTGAAATACAAGCTTTGGAAAAGAAAGTAGCAGAACAAGGGGAAATAACTGTTGTGCAGGAAAGGAAACTTGATGAAATTCAACAAGTACAGCAGATTATGGAACAAAAGAAAGCAGAAGTAAAAGCCCTAGAAACTCAAAAAGCGCAACAAGCACAAATTGCTAAAACAGATTCTCCTGCTGCTGAAGAAGTTAAGCACTTACAATTGGTTATTGAACAAAACAAACTAGAAATAAAAGCTTTAGAATCAAAACTGCCACAAATAGGAGAAGTAGCTGAAGTTGAAATGAAATCTATTGAAGAAATTCAACAAATAGAGCAGATAGTTTCTCAAAAGAAAGCTGAAATAAAAGCTCTTGAAACTCAAAACGCACAACAAGCAACTCTGGAAAAATCTGATGCAAAATCGGCATCTGAAATAGAAAATATGCAACTGACAATTAATCAAAAGAAATTAGAGGTTGTTGCACTCGAGTCTCAAGTTTCTAAACAAGGCGAAATTTCTATCATTCAACTAAAACCTGAAGAAATCCAGCAGATGAATCAAATGGTAGATCAAAAGAAAGCGGAAATTCGAGCATTGGAAAATAAGCGTGCTGAGAGGGCAGAAGTGTCGGCGGCCGATCCGAAAGTAAAAGAAGAAATTCAACAAATGCAACAAATAGTTGAACAAAAGAAAATTGAAATACAAGCTTTGGAAAAGAAAGTAGCAGAACAAGGGGAAATAACTGTTGCGGAGGAAAGAAAACTTGATGAAATTCAACAAGTACAGCAGATTATGGAACAAAAGAAAGTAGAAGTAAAAGCCCTAGAAACTCAAAAAGCACAACAAGCACAAATTGCTAAAGCAGATTCTCCTGCTGCTGAAGAAGTTAAGCACTTGCAATTGGTTATTGAACAAAACAAACTAGAAATAAAAGCTTTAGAATCAAAACTGCCACAAATAGGAGAAGTAGCTGAAGTTGAAATGAAATCTATTGAAGAAATTCAACAAATAGAGCAGATAGTTTCTCAAAAGAAAGCTGAAATAAAAGCTCTTGAAACTCAAAACGCACAACAAGCAACTCTGGCAAAATCTGATGCAAAATCTGCATCTGAAATAGAAAATATGCAACTGACAATTAATCAAAAGAAATTAGAGGTTGTTGCACTCGAGTCTCAAGTTTCTAAACAAGGCGAAATTTCTATCATTCAACTAAAACCTGAAGAAATCCAACAGATGAATCAAATGGTAGATCAAAAGAAAGCGGAAATTCGAGCATTGGAAAGTAAGCGTGCTGAGAGGGCAGAAATGTTGGCGGCCGATCCGAAAGTAAAAGAAGAAATTCAACAAATGCAACAAATAGTTGAACAAAAGAAAATTGAAATACAAGCTTTGGGAAAGAGAGTAGCAGAACAAGGGGAAATAACTGTTGCGGAGGAAAGAAAACTTGATGAAATTCAACAAGTACAGCAGATTATGGAACAAAAGAAAGCAGAAGTAAAAGCCCTAGAAACTCAAAAAGCGCAACAAGCACAAGTTGCTAAAACAGATTCTCCAGCTGCTGAAGAAGTTAAGCATTTGCAATTGATTATTGAACAAAATAAATTAGAAATAAAAGCTTTAGAATCAAAACTGCCACAAAAAGGAGAAGTGGCTGAAGTTGAAATGAAATCTATTGAAGAAATTCAACATATAGAGCAAATAGTTTTGCAAAAGAAAGCTGAAATAAAAGCTCTTGAAACGCAAAATGCACAACAAGCAGCTATTGCAAGAACGAATGAAAAAGTTGCCTCAGACATTCAAAAAGTGCAACAGACAATTGATCAAAAGAAATTAGAGGTCGTAGCCCTCGAATCTGTAGTCTCTAGCCAAGGCCAAATATCAACAACTCAATTAAAACCGGAAGAGATTCAACAAATGCAGCAAATCGCAAATCAGAAAAGAATTGAAATTTTAGCATTGGAAACTAAACGAGCTGAGAGAGCAGAAATATCGGTGCTCGATCAAAAGAATAAAGTGGAATTGAATGAAATGGAAGAAATAGTTGAACAAAAGAAAATTGAAATTGAAGCTTTAGAGAAGAAAGTGGCAAGTCAGGGAGATATAGCTTTGACTGAAAAAAATATTTTGTCTGATATTGATGTAATAGAACAAATTGTAGAGCAGAAGAAGGCTGAGGTTAGCGCTTTAGAAACTCAGAAAATTGACATTAGCAACGCCGATTTAGCAAAGGGAATGGATAAAAATATTATGCAGAAACAAATGGAAATTAAAGCTTTGGAAGGTTCAAAAGTTTTGGAAGTTATTTTGGATGACGAAAAGCTTAAGAAAATCAATTGTATGTATGCTGGTTCTATTAATGAATTAGGAAACTTTGTAGAATTAATAACGTTAATAGCTCCAGAACAAAGTTCTATTTTATCAATTAAAAAAGCAGCAGATCCTGTTATTTCTCTTCAAAAGTGTTTGTTAGAATTAACGGATGATAAAAATGCATTTCTCAGCAAAAATGCTAATAAAATTATCAAACTTCAAAGTCAGTTAATGTCCGTTTTTCTCTGCTTGAACGACTTAGGAAATGAATGTGAAAACCCGTTAAAAGAACAGGTTATAAACGCTCAAAATAAAATTTTAGCCTTAAATGATTCAATAGATGGCTCTCAAAATGATATTGCAACATTAGCACTAGCTGGCGATGTTGGGATATTGCACGAAACATTTGGTAACTTAAATAAAATTCTCAAGGATTTTTCGACAGCAGAAAATCAGCCTTTGGAGTCCAAAGACAAAAGAAGCATAGTTGATCCTGAAGTAATATTGGAAGATAAAAATCAAGAAGTGGAAAGAAAAATACAATCTGAAAAAAAAATCATTGACAAAAATCTTAAAGAGACCAATGAAAAATATAGTTTTATGATTTTAGATGATTTAAAAAGAAAACTTAAAGATTTTCAAAAATCGTGTGACGATGAAATTGCCAACGCAAACGTTAGGAAAAATATAAAAAATTTGAATGATATCGAAAAAACTATTATTGATTCCCATCAAGACACGGAAAACTTGAGCAAAGCGGTGGAAGTTCTTTTTGAAATTCGAACTGATATGTTAGCTAAATGTGACGATAAAGAAAAATCAGTGACATCGGCAGCTGAGCAAATCGTGGAAGAAGCATTTACGATATTCAACAAAGTGACCGAATTTTTGCCAGATCTTCGCCTTCAATATTCGCGAAAAATGTTAATTGCTACAGAGAAAGGAATTGATACTCTTTTACAAGAGCTTTTGACAATACCGGGAGAAATAAAGCATCTACATGCATTTAAACAAGTTGTTCAACCACTTCAAAATTGTAGAAATATATTCGCCGAATATCAAACAAATGAATTTGAGAATCTTGAAAAGTCGTCAAGTAAAATTGTAAAATTACAAACCAATTTGATGAATGCATTTATGGCATTCAATGAACTTGGTGCAAGTTCACAGCTTGCAAAGGAATTAAGTGTTGTTCAAAATAAAATATTGTTTCTTAATGACTGTGTTGACAGTGAAATAACGAATGTTAATGTTGTTAGTTTGGCAGCAAAAGCAGAGCGTCTTTCACAGCCTTTAATGATGTTAAGTAAAAAAATTGCTGAGCTTAAAAAAGATTTATCGATAGAAGAAGAGAACAAGGGCGCTACAAAGCAAGACATATATGATACAAAAAGAAAAGATTCAGTAATAACAGATGTTGCAGAAGCACATGCACAAACGGGACAAATGTTGAATAAGGAATCCGCAGACATTAAACAGGAAGTTTTTGACGCTAAAAGAAAAAGTTCTGTTGTACAAGATATTGAAAAGGATCAGCCACAAGTAGCACAAATAACTCTTAAAAAGCCGGAAGAACTTACGGAAGAAAAGCTAGATTCAAAGAGAAGAAGCTCGATAGTGAAAGATATTCCAGAACCACAGGCACAAAAGGCCGAAATTTCAGTAACAAAACCAGAAAGAATTACACAAGAGACTGTCGATGCAAAAAGAAGAAGTTCTGTCGTACAAGACATAGAGGAGCCAAAGGTGCAAACTGCGAAAGTAGTAGCACCTGAAGCGATTCAGCAGGAAGATGTTGATTCAAAGAGAAGGAGCTCTATTATACAAGATATTGAAGCACCACAACCACTGGTAGCTCAAATAACGGTTAAACAGCCGGAAGAAATCAAGCAAGAAAAACTTGATTCACAGAGAAGAAGCTCTGTCGTAAAAGATATTGAAGAACCTCAAGCCCAAGTAGCACAAGTAACAGTGAAAAAGCCGGAAGAAATCAAACAAGAAACTATTGACGCAAAACGAAAGGACTCAGTTGTTCAAGAATTGGAAACACCCCAATTACAAGTAGCAGAAGTTACAGTAAAGAAGCCTGAAGAAATTAAGACGGAGAAACTCGATTCAAAAAGAAAAGATTCTATTGTTGAAAACATTGAGATTCCAAAGCCACAGGCTGCACAAATAACAATAAAGCAAGCAGAGGAAATCACACAAGAAAGTGTAGACGCAAAGAGAAGAAGCTCTGTAATACGAGATGTTGATGAACCAGAGGTGCAAGTTGCTAAAATTACGGTGAAGAAACCAGAAGAAATTAAACAGGAAACTATCGACACTAGGAGAAGAAGTTCTTTGGTTCAAGAGATTGAGGAGCCGCAATCACAAAAAGCAAAAATATTTGTTAAAGAGCCGGAAGAGATTAAAATGGAAAAGTTCGATGAAAAGAGAAAAAAATCAGATCTGAAAGATATAGAAAAAATGGAACCTCATGTTGCTAAATCATTGGAAAAAGCTGATGATTCAATTAAAGAGAAAAAGCTTGATACAACACGCCGGGAATCTATTTTGGAAGTAATAGAAAAACCCGAAGCTCAAAAGGCAGATATATCAGAAATATCTAAAAAAGAATCTTTGCCTGAAGGTTCTACAGAAGATAAAATTGAAAAGATACTTGACAAGAAACATGAAGAAACTAAGGAAACTAAAAGAAAATCCATTAAGGAAGATAAACGAAAAAAGAGTTCTGAAGCAACAGTTGAAGATTCTACGGAAGAAATATCCAAGAAGAAAGAGGAAGTAGAAGCAGCAACAGATTATAAAAAAGAAGAACTTAAACAAGCCGATGATTCAAAGGTGGACTCAGAAAAGTCAAGAGAAAGAGAAACTAAGACTGAGAGCTTAGAAGATGCGAAAATGCAAAGAAAAGAAAGCGATAAAGAATCTAAAAACTCAGTAGAAAAAGCAGATAAAGAAATATCAAGAATAGAGGAGGAAAAAATAGTAAACCAAACCAAATCGAAAGAAATTGTAAATGAAGCTAAAGAAAAGACGGTTCAAGAAGAATCAAAACAACAACTGGGCGAAAAAGTTAATCTTGAAAAAGAACGAGTTGAAGATTTAAATGAAATAAAAGCACAAGAAATTAAATCGGAAGTTGAAGAAAAAATGAAAAACAGAAAAGAATCTGAAGCAGAAAACATTGCAGAAAAGAAACAGCTAGAGGAAAAGAAATCAAAATCTGAACAAAAATCGCAACCAACAGAAGAATCAAAAGAAAAAGGTGTAAAACAAGTAGGTGAAGTTCAAAATGATGTTGAAGAACTGAAGGCGAAAGATAATGAAGATCCCAAAAAAAGGAAGTCTATTAAGAAAGAAACTAGTGAAGATAAAAAGGCCGAAAGTGTGAAACAAGTAGGTGAAATTATAAAAGATGATCAAGGATCGAAGGAAAAAGATGAACTTAAAAGAAGAAAATCTATTAAAAAAGAAATAAGCGAGGATAAAAAAACTGAAAGCGTTCAAGATGAAGTTCAAAAGGAGGAAGTAGAACCGAAGTTAAAAGATCATGAAGAACCTAAAAAAAGAAAATCTATTAAGAAAGAAACTAGTGAAGATAACAAAACTGAAACTGTAAAAAAATTAGATGAAATTAAAAAAGAGGAAGAAGAAACGAAGACAAAAGATGAACAGCCTAAAAAGAGAAAATCTATTAAAAAAGAAACTAGTGAAGACAAAAAAACTGAAAGCGTAAAACAACTGGATGAAGTCAAAAGAGAAGAAGCAGAACCAAAGGCAAAAGATAATGAAGAAACTCAAAGAAGAAAATCTATCAAAAAAGAAACTAGTGAAGATAACAAAACTGAAACTGTAAAAAAATTAGATGAAATTAAAAAAGAGGAAGAAGAAACGAAGGCAAAAGATGAACAGCCTAAAAGGATAAAATCTATTAAAAAAGAAACTAGTGAAGACAAAAAAACTGAAAGCGTAAAACAACTGGATGAAGTCAAAAGAGAAGAAGCAGAACCAAAGGCAAAAGATAATGAAGAAACTCAAAGAAGAAAATCTATCAAAAAAGAAACCAGTGAAGATAAAAAAGCTGAAAAGGTAAAACAATTAGATAAAAGTGAAAAACAGGAAGTAGAACCGAAGGCAAAAGATAATGAAGAAACCCAAAGAAGAAAATCTATCAAAAAAGAAACTAGTGAAGATAAAAAAGTTGAAAAAGTAAAACAATTGGATAAAGCTGAAAAACAGGAAGTAGAACCGAAGACAACAGATAATGAAGAACCTAAGAAAAGAAAATCAATTAAGAAAGAAACTAGTGAAGATAACAAAACTGAAAAGAGAAGAAAATCACTTCAAAAAGAGCCTGAAGTAATTTCAAACAAGTTGGAAGATAAACTAAAATCGGATATGGTGAAAGGAAAAATTGAAACCAAAGTTGTAGAAAATGAATCAATCCAAGAACAAACTAAAAAGAAAGAAATTGAACAAGATAATATTGAAATGGAAAAAAAAATTGATACATCAAAGGACTACAAAACACAGCCAATGGAAACTGAGGAAATAAAACAAACTTCAGTACAAGTAGATGACAAGACAAAAGATCTCGAGCAAAGAAAACCACCGAAAATTCAACAACGGGATACAAAAGAAAAAGAAGAATATGATCAATATAAAGATAAAAAACAACAACGTGAAGCAAAACGTAGACCTAATTTTGAAACGAAATTAACAAATAGGACTGCTGGTGTAGGTGGTGTTGTTAAATTAACTTGTAGCATATCTGGTTCAGATTTAACTATAAAATGGTATAAAGATAATACAGTGTTAATCAATGGATCAAAATATATGATTAATAATAATGATGGTATATCATCACTTGAAATTAAAAATTGCGTTTTAGCAGATACAGGCATTTATACATGTATGGCAACAAATCGTAATGGTGAAATTGAGACAAGTTCAATGGTAACTATATATGATACGCATAAACCTTCACAAGATTTATTAGTTGCGCCAATGTTTACTAGAAGTATAAAAGGTAAATATTTTAATAATTTATTGGACTTTTTTCCAAATTTTAAAAAATTTCATTTTCTAAAATATTTAAAACAAAAATATTTAATTTATAATTTACAATATTTTGTTATCTAAATTAGGTTAGGTTCTTGCATAATATTTAAACAAAAAATCGAAACAAAAATTTTTGAATAATTACTATCTGGGGCTTATTCCAAGTAAATGATAGTATAATATTTATCGTAAAAGTTTCTAAGATCCTATTATAGACGCGAATCATTTGTATGAAATGATTTGTATTTATAATAATAATATCGGATTTTCTACGATAAATATCACTATCGCTTAATGATCTGCATAGATTACCACTTACCAATATTATTATATGTTACATGTACTTATGTATGTATAGCAAAAAAAAACTATTACAATTGCCATAGTTTCTGAATATCGAGTCAGACAAAATTTTGCCGTTAGTTTGCCGAAAATAGGTGAAAATACACAGTGTATTTAAAAATAGAAGAAAAATTTTTTATTTATTTATTTCTTTTTTTTTTTGTAACAATCGGTGGTCATCAAATACTTGCCAAGCGTATATATGTATATATAAGTATATATACTATTTAGTATACAAATATACTAGTATACGTAATATATAAACGAAAACTGCAAACAATTGCAATAATATTTTAAAGTTTTATGCGTTCTATTTTGATTATATTAGATTGTTTTTTTTTCTGCTTTCTCTTTGAATTACATACACTATCGGAATGATTAAAAAAAAGGTATACTGACCAAATAACATTCTAAATAATATTTTTTTTGTTGTTTATTACAAAAATTAAAATTAGTTTAATAAAATCTAAATATATTTAAGTATTTTTCTTTTTCTAATTATTGCTATTAATAAAAAATAATGTTTACTTATTTTTATTTATTTTTAGTTTTTAAATGAAATTATTTAAAAAATTGATTCTTATATTATTAATTGGTATTGAATTAAGGATAGTTTTTGTTAAACTATTTTACCTATAGTTTTTAGTAGGTTAAGATAAAGAATAGACACAATTACCTTCCTCCACGAATAATTGAATAGTAATAATTAAATTGCATTCGTTTTAATAATTTATTTGTTTTCTTTTTGTTAAATAATTGTTAATAACAAATTTTCTATTTCCTTTATATTCTATCTATTTCAACAAATAATAAAAATAAAAAAAGGATCTACCGAATTAGAGGATTCGAATTAAATTCGAAAGCAATTGTGAAGTTCAATATAAAAGTAATTCACTGCTTAGTTTTCAACTAAAAAAAAAAAATTTAAAAATTTCAAGTTCTCCGAATCAATTGTATGAATTGATTAACACCAATTTTAAGAATATTTCGAATAAAATCGCAAAAAAAAATATTTCTTTATACTGCATATTCAATAATTCTGGATAATTCAATAATTTCTTGGTCTAAGCTGATATTTAATAGTAAAACTAGCGTTGAACTAACATTACATTAGTTTAATAATATAAAAAGTATTAGTATTTTATTGTTACCAGCTATACGTGTATTCAAAATTTACTATTGTTCATGCAAAATGAATGCGATGTACAAAAAAGATGAGGTTAGTCAACTGTAAAATTATTAAATTTTTGGCACAAAAAAAAAAAAAACATTCATAACAATAACTGTTATACAAATAATCATTCTTATTATTTCTCATATATCCAATATTTACTGCTAAACTAAATATATTTTAAAAATTATTTAACTTGTATATAATATATTGAGGTTAATTATTTTAAATGTGTAATTAAAATTATTTAGTTAAATTAAGAATATTTTTAAAAATGAAAAAAGTTTCTCATATATAAATGCATTTCTGGCATAAGCCAAAAGAAATGAGTAAGACTAGTATAATTTACATACCTGTATGGCATATATAATTATTTTTTATTTAAATTTAAATTTAGTTTATATATGAAATTTTTAGTGCATGAATATAATATTTCTATTTTGTTTTTTTTATATTAATCAGCTGTTTATATAGCCATAGCTTGATAAAATTTTATTATTTGTTATTTTTTGCTTTGCGAACAATATATTTTTTTGCACATGAATGAAATTGCAGTTCTATTTTGCTCTATATAATAAGTTCTAGTGCACAAAAAAAAAAAAAAAAATGTGAAAATGTGAGGAATTATCTACTTGTCTGAGGTCAGTATATACATTATATATTTATAGGGGTTATTATTAAAGAAGAACAATATTGTGGTACAAATTTCTGTAGTGTAACTAAGTTAATTTTGCTTGATTTTGATCTATTTTATACAAATACTTAAGATTATAAACAAATTTTTAAGGTGTTTTTTCTTTATTTCAATATTATCAGTTCTAAATTAAAAATACTTCCTGTATTTATATTCTTTTATTTATGTATTTTATTTATATTCATTATATGAATCAATTCGTGAAATTATTTTTCTAAAATTAATTAAATTTAAAAAAACGAATTTCAATAAGTCTCTTTTTATCATATGTGGTTGCCTTTTTTTAACACCTATTTATTTTTTTCATATACTTATTTACTGATAAAGAAAAAAACTTCTCATATTGTAGTAATGACAGAGTTAGATATATTTTTTAGAAAAAATTTAATTGTGAATTTGGCACATGATATAAAATTCAACAATAAATTATTGCCAACTAAATAAAAAATTTATTTTTGTATTGATTTTCAATCTATTTTTTCAAAAATTTTTTTAAAAAAGTTTTAGTCGTAATTTTAATCTCCATCGAGGCGGTCGATAATCGAATTATTTGAATATCGAATTCGACGAAAAAAAAAAAAAAATCGGTATATTTCATAATTTCGAAATATATTTCTTTTAGAAATATATTGATTATATTAATTAAAAACTTTTAATTAAAAATTAATTAAATAAAAACAAAAAACAAAAATTTAAAAAAAAATGGGTGCGACAGATGGTGAAACACCAGAAGGAGAACCAGCTCCAGCTGAAGAACGTGAATCTAGTATGGATACATTAGCTGTACCAGTAACAAAAAAGAAGAAGAAATCGCCAACTCCTGTAGCAGCTAGAGATCGAAGCTCTCTAACACCAGTTCGTGGTCGTAGTCAAACTCCATTTTCTGCGTATATGAATCGTCGGAGCGCTACTCCTTCGGGAGTACCATCACAATGGAGAAGTATAACTCCATTTTTAAAACGCGAAGAAAAGGAAAAAACACCTTTTGAACTCGGTCATGATTTAAAAGCTCAATTAATTAGCAATAAATTAGTTTTTGATAAAGCACTTGTAATGGATATTACCGAACCAGAAGATCCACCCGCACGTTATATAACATCTGATGTTTCTGTTATCGATCGCGCTGCCGTCATGGATGTTTCGAATGTCGAAGTTATTTATCTAATTGAAGAATACGAAGAAGCTGAACCCGAACCTGTAGAAGAAGTAGTTGTTACGAAAAAACCTAAAGCTAAGAGGACACCACGTAAAAGTAGAGGTGCCTCAGCGGACAGTAAAGTTTCGGAATCGCCTGCACGTGAAGATTCTGTTGGTATAGAAGATGAAAGTCCAGCACGAGAAGAAAGTCCAGCAGGAGAAAAAAAGAAAGCGCCTAAAAAGAAAGCTGTAAAAAAAGAAAAGAAAGAACGTTCACCGTCTCCAAAATTAACTTTAAAATTGGATTTGGGGCCTCCACCTGGATCAAAAGCGAGTAAAAAAATGTTTGATCAACCACCACCCGCACCTGATAAGAAACCACCATCAAAGGCCGCTGGTAAAAGTAAATTGGCACTTCAAATGGAAGAACAAGCGAAGAAGGCAGCAGAAGAGGCTGCTAAAGCAAAAGAAATGCAACAGAAACCTAAAGGAGAAACCTTTGAAGAAAAACAAAAACGGTTGAAAGCTGAAGCGGAAGAAAAGAAGAGATTGGAAGAGGAGGAGGAAGAAAGAAGACGACTTGAAGAAGAAGCTGCGGCTGCTGAGGAAGAAGAAGAGCACGACGAAGATTTAGATGATGAAGATGCCTCATATGCTGTAGAAGAAGCTGACGATGAATACCGAGATGAAGACGAACAAGAAGAAGATGAAGAAAAAGAACCCGAACCAGAAACAAAGGAATCATCAGTTGAATCATTTTTGCGTCCAGATCCTGAAGAAGAAAAATTATGGCAAAGTATTGCTGAAGAGGAAGGTCAGGAATTTATTGATAGAATTCGTAAATTTAGAAGCGAACAACGTGAATTGTTAAGTGAGAAAGAAAGGGACGCTACTTGGCAATTGAGAAGAGAAAAAGCGCGGCAACCTAAATTTATTAATTTCTTAACTGATAGAGCGGCCGAAGAAGGTCAAAATGTTAGACTGGTATGTGCAGTTGCTGGACCAGAATTATCCGTTAAATGGTTTAAAGATGGAAAACAACTAGATCCAGGCCCACGTTACCGAATAATAAACAATAATAATATTTTGTCTTTAACTTTAATTAATCCTACGATAATGGATTCAGGTGAATATACGTGTCTTATTTTGAATCCAAATGATGAGGCTCAATCAACTGCAATAGTTACAATTTATCAAGTCTTTAAAGACGAACCAAGTCCGCCAATGTTTAGTTTAATAAGAGGTAAATATTTTGTATTACAATTTTTTTTTGAAAAAATTTTTATGCATAAATTTCAAACTTTGCAGACTATTTCCATTTGCACGATGACGAATTGACTATTGAATGTCATTGCCATGGTGTTCCTAGGCCACGAGTTACATGGACAAAAGGAGGGCTACCTATTAAACCAAGTTTCAAATTTACAATATTGGAAGAAGCTCATGGCGTTCATAAATTGCTAATTTATCGTCCGTCTGATAAAGATAGTGGAATGTACGTATGTAAAGCTGTTAACAACGTAGGAGAAGCTGAAATTTCTCACAATGTTGAATTTGTTAAAAATCGCCATTGGCATGGGCGTGGTGTACATCTTGCACATGATTTTATTTCACAAGCCATGCAAGCTGAAGCAGCGAAAGCTATGGAAGAGGCTATGAAATCTAAAGCAGAATCAGATCGTAAATACGTTTCTGCATATACTCGTGCTCAAGACGAACCACAAGTATCCCCGAAACAAAAATTAAGAATTGCCACACATTTAAGAGATCGTATCGCTATAATTGGTTCATCTGTAAAACTATGTTGCAATATTTTGGGACCAGATCCACGAATACAATGGTTAAAAGATGACAAGCCAATACAATGGGGCGCTAAGGTTAGAAATCTCTCAAATGAAGGTAGAGCGGTTTTAGAATTGAATGAACTTGAAGCTTCAGCATCAGGCGTGTATAAATTGATTGCCAAAAATGATCATAGCGAAGTCAATACTTCGTGTTATTTAAAAGTACATTCGGCTCAAACAGAAGGTGATGAATCGGAACCAATGTTTGCATTGCCAATAAAAGGTAAGATAGGTCAATAAAAAAATGTGTTTTTCTTTGTATTATTTGTTTTTTATTCAGTACACGTTTTGTTCCAATACAATTTTGCAACATTTTGCATTTTTTTTTTAGATTTTTTTCATATGCTATTCGTATGTATGCATTTTTTATTCAAATGTGTCAGTTATAATTTTTTTTCATTTAATTAAATTTTTTTTAATTTTCTTTAGATGTATATCATTCTTCTGAAAATGATTTGGTAATAAGCACAAAGGTACGTGGCAATCCCCGGCCAATAATTAGTTGGATGAAAGATCAGTTGCCAGTTGTATTAGATAGTCGTATACAGCAAATCGAACATTTAGACGGAATTTGCGAATTAATTATTAACAAACCGATACAAGCTGAAAACGCTGGTTTATATACTTGTGTTGCTAAAAATAAATTAGGTGAAGCTACTTCCTCACACACCGTTGCTGTCGATAATTTACCAACGTCAAGAAGATCTAGTTTAAGTTTAAGCTTAAGTATGGAGGAAACACGTTCAAGACGTGGAAGTACAATTGGAGCTGGAGAAGATGGTACCTCGGCACCAAAACCTTCGCGAAAAAAACAACAAGAAACACCAACTGGGGAATATGAACGTCGACATGTTGCTGTACCGGAACCATCCATAAAAGAAAAACTTTATCTTAGTTCAATTTTGCATAATCGTTATGTGCCCGAGGGCAAAAGATGTAAACTACAAGCAATGATTGTGGGGCCTGATCCGCAAATAAGGTGGTTAAAGAATGGACAAAATGTTGTTTATGGTCCAAAAATAAGGAATATGTCAGCTATGGGCATGGCAGTTTTAGAATTTCTTAGTCCTACTGAAGATGATTCCGGAGAATATACATTAATTGCTCGAAATTCGGCAAACGAAGTGCAAAGCTCTGCTAAGTTAGAAGTTTATAGCACTCAAACGACTACTGATATTGAACCAGTTTTCACTCGAGCCTTGAAAGGTGAGCAAGCAGCAATAATAACTTGTTTCATAATCAAGTTATTCAGTCATTTGAAAATGTGATAAATTCTTTTTTTGAATTGATAGTGAAATTTTTTTTTTTTTTTTAAGATTCTTTTATTTGATTTTGAAGGAAAAAATAGTTCGATCTAAATTTAGATTTTAAACTTTTGCGTAACAATTAAATGAAATAATTAAATTGTTACGCAAATATTTGATGATCACGAAAATTTATTTATTTTAGATTGAATCGATATTATATTTCATGATCGCTTAATTTATTTAATTTTTTTTTTTTGATTTTATTTTTAGATACTTATCATTTAAATAGACATGAACTAATTTTGGAGACACATTGCCGTGGTGATCCTAAACCAGACATTGCTTGGTATAAAGACAATATTCAAATTACACCAAATGAACGTATTGAAATAGTAACAGATGTTCATGGAAATTGTGAATTAATAATTGATAAACCAAACAAAAATGATTCTGGAAAATATTCATGTCGAGCTGAAAATAACTTAGGTAAATCTGAAGTAGCACATTACGTACTATTTGAGAACGAAGCTTCAGTGGTAGCTGAAAATATCCATGGTGTTTTCCATGCTGATAAAAATTTGATGAAAAAGCACCCTCGTGAAGAAGCGGTCGAAAAACCTTCTGAAAAAGAAAAGAAAGGTAAAGGTGGAAAAGAGCCAAAGGATTCTAAGGAACCCACCCCATCTACACCTGCTGAGCCTGAAAAGAAACAGAAACGTGAAAAGAAAATCGGTATTCATTTCCCAACAAAATTGATGAATCGTGTTGTCGCTGAAGGCACTAAACTAAAATTATCATGCTTTGTTCAGAGTCCTGACCCAGTAGTAAAATGGTTCCGTGATGATCAACCAATTGCTTTTGGGCCAAAATCAAAACTTGGTTTCAATCAAGGCTTATGCACACTTGAACTACCATCCCCAACTGTTGAAGATTCCGGTACATATAAAGTTGTTGCAAAAGATGGTACTGGTGAAGTAATAACTTCATGTAAAGTTGAAGTATATGCTGATCCAGGTAGTGGTGATGTTGCTCCGACATTCACTCGTGGTATTAAGGATACATATTCTGGTAAAACCAATGAACTTGTTCTTAATTGTCATGTTAGAGGATTACCTCAACCAGAAATAACATGGCTTAAAGATGGCATTAAAATTGAAGCTAGTGAAAGATATCAGTTAACGGAACATAGTGATGGTACTTGTGAGCTATTTATTATTGGTCCGATACCAATAGACAGTGGTAAATACACCTGTAGAGCTGAGAATCGATTGGAAGAAGTTGAAGTATCACATCAAGTTGTCGTTGAACCGAGAATGGTTAGACCAATTTCACCAACTAGATCAGAAGATACGGATGCATCGAAAGCGGCTTCACGTGAGGCTTCCATTAAACCGCCATCAACTCGCGAAAGCTCTGTTGCAGGACCAGCTGAAGAAGAACAAAAAGGAAAAAAAAAGAAACAACCTCAAGTTCAAGAATATAGTGGACGTCGTAGTCCACCTCCACCACCAGATCCAAAGAAAAATCTTCACTTTGCTAATACATTAGCCAATAGAACGGTTCCGGAAGGTTCTAAAGTTCGAATGAGTGTTGCTATATTTGGACCAGATCCACAATGTCGTTGGTTTAAAGTTGGACCAGAAGGTGATGTGCCTATTGCTTTCGGTCCTAAATCGAAAATGTCGGCCCAAGATAATTTAGCGGTTTTGGTATTAGACCAGCTTACAGAAGCAGATTCTGGTGAATACAAGTTAGTTGCACGTGGTTCTGAAAATACTGTAGAAACATCTTGTAAAGTTTTGGTCTTCCCTAAAGCTAAAAAGGTAGAAGAAGTTGCACCCGTATTTACGGTCGGTATAAAAGGTAGGCTTCTTCAAATCAAATTTTACGTTAAATGTAAAAGTGATAGAATCCTCTGTTGTTCGAAAACGCCTTTTGAAACTGTTTTACAATTGTTGTTACAATTTTATGTAAGAAAGGTATGTATAATTTTTAATGTGTTTTAAAAAATTATTTTTGTTTTTATGTTTTAAGCTTATCTCTATACGCATTAAATACTTTAAATTTTTCTCTTTTATAAAATAGCTATATAGCACTAAATGATTAAAAGACGCATAAAATTTTTAAATATTTGTAAAAATCTACTGTATATAAAAAAATTGTAAATAGCTTCTGTGGAAAAGTTTGTATATAACTTAATATGGCTTCGAATTGTGAAGATGTAAACCATGATACAATATTGAAAATTTTTATAGAATAAATTTCAATAATAGTATAGAAAGATTTTAGGCTTCGCATAATTATGTTATTATTATTATAATATATAGCACGAATTCATTCAATCGTAGTACAGTTTGCATTAGATTGCATAATGCATAATCTCGCCTAATCATTTTTCGAAAATTTGTAGACGAATTTGTAATTTGTATTAATTATTTTATAATTTTGAAATAATTAAAGGAAAGAAAAATAATTAGAAAAAAAACTTAGAAAAATATTGTATTAGAAATAGGAAATTGTATAAAAATATAAATTACAAATTAATCATAACAATTAATTCATCATAATTTTTGGGGGAAAACATCAAAAAAATTTCAGATTCATATCAATCTCATAACAATCAAATTATTTTGGAATGTAAGCTAACGGGAGATCCAAAACCAAAAATTTTATGGCAAAAGGATAATATAGATATTTTATCATCATTAAATTCTGATAATAGATTTAGTGTTGAAGAACAAGAGGATGGTACAATTCAACTTATAATTAAAAATCCGGTTAAAGATGATACTGGAATATATGTATGTCATGCAGAAAATGAAAAGAGTAAAGTGAAAATTAGTAAATTTTTGGATATAACAGATCATGTTCGAATTCAATCTGAACGTAAAGAAAAGAAATTCCAAGAATTAACTGAAGAAATTGAAAGACGGCGTTCAATAACAATGGAACGACAACAATTGGCTAGCCAAAAATCAAAAATATTTATTGATACAAATTTCAAAGATTTAACAACCGAATTATATAATAGAGCATACATATATGGTTATATTAGAGGTGTTCCCGATGAGATAGTCTGGTATAAAAATGATAAAATTATACATCCATCTAGTTCAAAATATAAGATGACAAACAATAAAGATGGTCTTGTAACATTAGAAATATTTAATGCTACATTAGAGGATTCTGGTACATATAAATGTTGCTTGAAGAATATGCAAAATGAAATTGAAATAAAATCTAATGTTAAAATTTATGAAAAAAGTGACGATTGGTTACCATCATCGTTTTCATCTTTCATTAAAGGTATTTGCTCTTTTTTTTCTCTTTACCTCCAACTTAATTAATTTTACAATAAGTGAATTTAAAAATGCCAACAAATTTCTTTTCTGAAAGTAATAATGCCTATTTAACTCTGAACTTTCATTTAATTAGGAAAGTTTTTGCTTGATTTTATTTTTGTGTTCATTTTACTTAGTAACGAAATATTTGAAATTTAGATCCGATTTAAAGTGTTCCAACGGATCCAGCCTTTATTATTAGTGTAGTTGATTTTATATAAATTTTTCCTTATATTATTCAATGAATTTCAATGAATTCTTCAATTCTTTTTGATTTTGAATAAAATTTAACGAAGCAAATTCACTTTAACGCTATTCAATCCCTTTCATTACAAAAACTTAAAATATTACTAAATTCCTTCTCGAAATAAACAAATTATTTTCCCTTAAATAATTTCACTTAAACATTTTACATAATATTCATTTAAAATAAAAATTATTTTTTTCTTCTTAAAAAAAAATTAATTAAACACAAAAAAAAAACAAAAACGAAATGAATTCATCAATAGAATCATACGATTCACGTAGAAATGAAATAACATTAGAAGTAGGAGTTCATGGCCGACCAAAAATTTCATGGTTTAAAGATGATTTTGATATAACAAGCGGTCGTTATAGACAAATTGAAGAAGCGGGTGGTATACGAAAATTAATAATACGTAACCCAGTGCTGAGTGATTTTGGTACATTTATATGTAGAGCTGAAAGTGATAATATTTGTGATGAAATAACGTCACAAATTGACAAATTAATATTAGAAACTGATACATCAGGACAAAATGATGATGAACCATATACAAATGGTTATTATGATAAATATGAAGATAATGACTATTCAACAGGAGTTGGTAAAAATCGTGATCGTTTTGCATCATCAATATCACGTTTGAGTAGAGATCGTTTATCACCATCAGTATCACGTGATACAATTAATAGATACAGATCAATGAGTGAAGCATTATCTAATAGTACATCATCATTATATGTTAGAGATTCGAAAAAGAAACCTGTTTTTACCACAGAATTACGTGATAGAACTGCTATGGAAAATTCAACTATACGATTAACATGTAATATTATGGATGATGGTGATACTGATGTTTTATGGTTGAAAAATAATATGCCATTACAACCAAGTACACAATATAGAACAATATATGATAACGGTTTAGCAACATTAGAAATATTTTCGGTTACACCAGATGATTCTGGAAATTATTCATGTGTAGCTAAAAATCAATATGGTGAATCATTTTCGTTTTCACATCTTAGGGTTCATAAGGGATATGAAGCATCTCAACAGCCAATTACATTTACTCGTTTCATAAGAGGTATATTCATATAATATACAATATAATAACATATTTGTAAAAAAAATTAAATCCTCTCTATTTTTCTAATTTTAAATACAAAATATATACATATAAGATTTTTAAGCTATTTTGAACAGATTCATAAAGTAAACAAACAATAATGAATTTTTTGAATTTTGAATTTTTGATATTAAAAATGAAAAAAAGAACTGTACTTGTGTTTGTATTGTTTACTGTATGTTCTTGTCATAGATTTCAATGTCATTGTTAGTCATGTAAATTTACTGATTCTTGTCATATTGTAAAGATTATATAAGTGTTAATTTAAAATTGAGGTTATTTTGGAAGTTAAGTTCAAAGGATATTAAAGAAATTGCGAGTTTATTATTAATTTAAAATGTAAATATAAAATAAGATAACCATAAAAAGAACAAAAAACATTTTGTGAAACTAATTAATATTTAATTAAACACGCACTAAATGCAATTAAACTAAATTTAATTATTTAAACAATTTATTAACGAAATTTGCATTAAAATTTTTTATTTTTTTTTATATTTCGTACTTTACTTTTGTAAATTTATTTCAAAATCTTTTTTGTAACTAATGATTCTTTTTAATATTACGTAAATTGTGAGCGAAAAATTGTAAGCACCATGCAAATTTTACTGCAATTTATACACGAGGTGGCAACTCTTGAATAGTAAAGGAGTGTTTAATGTACGTAGATGTCAAATTTTATTAATTTGAAATTTTTATAACAAAGTAACTACTTATTATAGTTACTACAAAAATTTTATACGATATGGGTATACTTGTTCATAAAATACACTCAGATTTTTGTAAGCATTTAGGAAAGAAATTAGAAATAAATTAAAAGAGGAGCGATAACATTGTAATGTTATTTAAGATGTTGCTTATGCATTTACTATTTTCGAATTCCTTGATTGAAACGGCAAAATAGTGTAGTTTGCAGCATCTTCATGAAACGCTATAACAGTAAGTGATGAAGGGAATTCACAAGCAGATGGAATACAAGAGCAGAATGTTACGTTAAGGAAAAATTGTTTAAACTTAAATTTCCGAATTGTATTCTGAAAAAAAAATATCCAAAAAAATTTAACTTCCAAAAAATCTTTAACGTTTAAAATAATTTTCAAATAAAATTGTTACATAAATTTTTAAAATTAAAAATTTGTATTGCATCGTTTGCCAAAAAAACAGATAACTATTCATTGCAAGATGATGAATTGGTACTTGATTGTCGTGTACGAGGTGTTCCAAGACCAAAAATACGATGGATTCGCGATAGTGTACCAATTGCTGCCGATGAGAAAAAATATTTACAATATGATCAAGCTGATGGATTATGTCGTTTAGTTATTAAAAATCCGACACAAAAAGATTCTGGTAATTATGTATGTGAGGCTGACAATAATGTTAATGTTGAAAAAATATCACATCATGTTGATTTTGCTGGAAAAGAACGTTATATACAAGAGAAAACACTAGGTTATTTCCATCGTGATCTAAATAAACCACATTTAGTTTCTCCATTGGGTACACATATAGTAACTGTAGGTGGTACAATTGCTATTACAGCTGAATTTGCTGAAACATGTGGACAAGTTGATGTTCAGTGGTTTAAAGATAAACACCCAATTGATAAATCAGCTACAAAATCATTTTCTGAAGCAAACGCACATATATTGACTATTGAAAATGCTGGATTTGATTGGGATGGAACGTACACATGTCGTGCAACAAATGCATATGGTAAAATTGAAACAACTGCAAATGTTGTTATTAATGGTGATGCTGGCAAATCAAAACAAGTTCAATTCTTATCGAAACCAGAATCTGAAATGAAAATTCTTGTCGGTGATCCATTCTCAATTTCGTTTAGAGTGCAAGGTGATCCGAAACCGAAATGTAAGTTATTATTATGTTTCTAACATATCGTATTATTATGAAAATATGTTGTGGAAATTATTTAAAAATTCACGAGGTATTTTTAAATTCACTTAATTTTAACCATTCACTTTTCAGTGACTTTAATGAAGGGAGCAAAAGATATAACTCGTTCGGAACGTGTTACAAGAGAGGCACATGATGATTATATACGATTTACAATTCATGATTCAACAACTAGAGATTCTGGAACATATTTTGTTGTAGCACGTAATGAAGTTAGCTCAGATAGAATTTTCACAACTGTGAATGTAAGTATTTGAAATAAATCTTCGAATTGGAATATTTTTGATTAAGTCAAAATAATATTTTTTTTAATGAAGATTTTATTATATTTTTAACAGGTGCATTTACTTATTAATTAATTTATTTTAACTATAAATATTAAAATTTTTATTTAACCACATTTATACTAATTTTATATTAATATTTTCTTTACTTTCATGCTATGCATTTAATAATTGCTTGAAAATTGCATAAACACATAGGTTAAAACTCCTACTCCTAAAGAACCTAAAGAAACTAAATAAATTTTATATATTTATTAAAAAACAAAAAATAATTTTGGCTGTTATAAATTTATACACGTGTAGGTTAAAGAACGTGCTCGATCTGCAACTCCAACACTACCACGTTGGGGTAGACCCCTAGATGCATATCCAGAAACAACATTCTTCAAGAGTAAGTAAATTATATTTAAAAAAAATTATATATTTATAAACTACTTGTTCATTATCGTTGTTAAAAGCAAATATTTATGTTAAAATTTCCTTTTATCCATCATTGATTGTATAAGTAGACAGCCTTTTACAAATATTCCTGATCTTAGGCTTTTAAAAAATTCAGATTAGAGTCCAATGTAATATTGTTCAATTCCTAAGATTTATTTTAATTTTTGAAAATTTTTATTATTTATTTAGTTACGTTCTACGTATTACGTTCTTTTCAAGTCTTTTCAAATTTTAAACGGCTCAATTAATTTTGTCCCCAAACTTAATGTACACAATAATTGTTGTGATACAAATTTACTATGAAAAAAATTTATGTGATACGAAATTACGCACAATTTTTCGAACTTTCAAGTGATGAGCTATTTAGAGCGATTATAAAACTAAGCTCATAGTTTCATTTTAACTTGAGATAAAGTCTGTAGTTGTCTAAAGTAGCGTTTAGAGCTCTGATGTTGGATCTAAACATTATTTGGGCTGCAATGTATTTATCTGAATTATGAAGTCTTTTTGTAGAATTGTGAAGTTTTTCGGAAACGAGATCTAAAAGTTTAAAGAATGGAAAAATTTCTTGATATCCCGGGATTGCGCTTTGAAATTTGGTAAACATAGTATGGAATAAAGTTTGGAAGAATCCTATTCCGAAATATAAATATATATCAAATACCTATATATATGTTTTTGTCAAATTTTCGAATCTTTTAAAAATTTTGGCAACAAATTATTATTAGAGACTATTTAAAAAAAAAAAAATAACTACATATTTTAATTATAGATTATTTTATTAGTTTCGTATTGATATTTGTTTAAAAGTATAAAAGCGTTACGATTAATAACATATGATGTACATACACATATCTTGTATCAAAGTATATTATGTGCGGTTGCGAAACAAAACTGTAAAATTGTATTTTTGTTTGTTTTTACGTATTCTTCTTTATAAGTTTATGTATTTTACATCTTATGTAATTTTTGTAAGTGTAAGTCACATAAGTTAAGTGTCACATCTTATATATTATGTTGCGATTGTCAATACTGTGTGATTCGCAAATATTTGTTGTTTTGAATGGTATTATGTTCAAAATGCAAAAACAAAAGTAAAATAAATATTAATGTGACATTTTCTTCTTTCCGAAACCTTCTTTCAGAAATGCATCAACTAAATGAAAAAAGAAAAACGAATTCTATATGCAGTCATAAAATAACAGTCAAAATGAAAATTTTACAGTTATACTTCATAGTTTGATGTTTGAGCCCCACTATTTTTTTTTTTTGTATAAATTAATTAAATCTACAAAATATTATAACGATATTTTTTTTTACTTAAAGGTTTTATTTAAAATTATTTTTTTTTTTAAATTGTTTTTAATTTTTTTTTTATAAAATAAATTTGTATATAAAAGAACTAAAATATACAATAATTTTACATACATCCATACAAGCAGCAGTTAATATATAAGAATCAAATACATACATATATAATTTTGCAGGAATTTTAAAGAAAAACAAACATAAAATTTTTATTTAAAACTCGAATAAATTAAATAAAAAAATAATAAATTATATTTTATAATTAAAAAGCACAAAAAAAAAATTATCAAGGAAATGCAGCAAAACAATAAATAATAATTATATAAATTAAAAAAAAAAACCAAAAAAAAAACAAACAAAAAAATAATGTTACATACTTATTTTACAATTTTGTATACTGTATTTAAATTTTATTTTTATTTTAAAACTACACAACTTCTTTGAAAATCCATTTTTAAAAAAACACATAAGAATTATTAAATTTTACATAAACATATAATTATATTATTTTTGATATAAAAATGGAAAATAAAAATTGTTTTCTCCGGGGAAAAAAGTTTTTGTGAGCACGAAAATAAAATTACTTGGTATGTTTTATTATTTTGTGAATAATTGTATAAAACTTCCAGGGATATAAACTTCTCGATATCAGCTTGAGATTTCTTTAATTTTAGATTAAAATAAGAGGGAAATTATAATTTAATCCATATAAATATATTCATTTGAATTTGATTAAGAGCAATATGAAAACATCGATTTTTGAAGTGAAAGGAAGCCTTACCAAAATACAGATCTAATGTCAAATTAACTTATTCTGTAATTAAAACAGTATTGCACTAATTTCTTTTTTTGATATAATAAAATTTTGACATACTCTCTTTAAATATTCATGTAACACATTATACATCATTAATGTAATTTATGACAATTACGTTAACTTCGTTCATAGTTCTGACTAATTACGTACCAATGTGAGCTTTAATTTAAAAAAAAACCCTTCTTACTCCTCGTACCTTATGAGAACAATATTTTCCATCCACTTTCTAAGTTTATAATTTTACGATGTGACGAGAAATGAAAAAATTTTATGATTATTGTCTGCTATACTCAATTAAATCAAACTGTATTCTAATAACTCCAACTTAAATTATTTAATGTAAGTATATTATGACCTTAAAAGGACGATCAAAAATAAAAATTTAATAAAAGCAATATACTGGCATTAGTAAGTCATTTGTACACCTAAAAATGTTTATTAATATAATCTGTAATACAATGAGAAACTCTGAGATTTATTATTAAAAAAAGTATATGAAATTTAATAAGCAGTTATAGTAAGTAGACTAAATATTATAGTAATGATATCGTTGATTAATTCTGAAATTTGCTAACTTTCTTTAAGTCCTATACTGAAACTATACTGCAAATACAGAAAGGAATTAAACTTTCTGGCTACCTAAATTCGACCAGATTCCGGTCGACTTCTTGTTTCAATTTTTCTACATTCCACAAGATCTCTGAGAAACTTCCAGAACATAAAAAAAATTATACGCTTTGTTTAAATTAGGTTTATTTAAGTTGCATACACTAAACTTCTGGATAATCTATTTGGAATAGTGAAAATTGTTTGAATTACGAAAAATAAATATATAATAGAATTGTTTAGCAAATTAAAAATATTAAGCAATTCTTTTTCTTTTTTTAATTTTTAATAGATCCACCTGGTCCGATATCGTCACATCCTTTAGTTGTCGATGCTGGTAAACATCATATAAGCTTGCAATGGGGTAAACCTATTCCAGGCGATTCAGCTCCGGTAGTTGCCTACCGGGTTGACGTTTGGCAACTTGGTAGTGATGGTGGTGCACAATGGCGAGAGCTTGGTATGACACCTATTAATTCATATGATGCATTTAATTTAAAACCTGGATGCGAATATCATTTTCGTGTAACACCAAGAAATCGTTATGGATGGGGTCCATCTGTTCAAACAAGTAGTCCTGTTACAATTGGTGGAGCAGAATGTCTTCCAGAATTTATTAAGATTTTATCTGGTCAAATGAAAGCACTTAAAGATCAAGAATGTGTTTTGGAATGTGTCGTTAAAGGAACACCTAGACCACGAATTGTATGGTATAAAGATGGTCAACCGATAATGTCTACAGATCGTGTTATGATTAAGCAGGTCGGTTTCACGTGTCGTCTTCGAATAAGTCAAACAGATGATAACGATTCCGGGCGTTATACATGTGAAGCTAGTAATAGTATTGGAAGAGTTTCAACATTTGCACGCCTTCAAGTTGTTTCAGATCCAAAGATTTATGCAGCTGATAGTAAACTGAAAAAATATGTTGAAATGGAAGATGAAAAAGCTAGTGAAATGATACCGATGTTTACGATGAGATTAAGAGATCGTCGTGTTCAAGTAACGTATCCTGTTAGATTAACATGTCAAGTTGTGGGTTACCCTAATCCAACTATAACATGGTCAAAAGATGGCAGTGAAATTGAAAATGATGGAAGATTTTTAGTATGTGATGATGGTCAATTTAATACATTAGAAATATCCAAAACTACTCTAGATGATATTGGAACTTATACAGCAACAGCTAAAAATGATTTAGGTTCAGTTTCATGTAATTGTTCTCTAATAGTTGATAAAGGTATTAGAGCATATATTGCTCCAGATTTTTATATGCCCTTGGATCCTGTATATGTATTTAAAGAAGGCCAAGAAATTCGTTTAACGGCTAAAGTTGAAGCATATCCATCAGTTGGTGTATCGTGGCATAGAAATGGAGCAAGATTAAGGCCGAGTAGAAAAATTTTAGCAACACTAAATTATGATGGTTTCGTTGAATTGATTATAGCAGAAGCTAGTGTCAAAGATGCTGGTATTTATGTTTGTAGTGCTTCAAATCCAGTTGGCAAAGTTGAGAGTACTTGTAAAGTTATAATAGAAGAAGCAACGGAAGAAGAATTACGTAGTTCTAAACCATCTGTATTGAGAGGCAGCGATAAGCCGTAAGTATTTTGTGATTTATTTAAAATTATAAGTTTTAATAGTTTAATTTTTTTTTTGAATTTGCATTTTTTAGGTATTCAAAAGAACCAATGTTTGTTAAAAAGCCGCGTTCTAGTGAGGCATATGAAGGTGATACCGTCATCTTAAGTTGTGAAGTAGTTGGTGATCCTATTCCAGATGTTGTTTGGCTTAGAGACTTTATGAAGGTATGTTATTTTTTTTATATATGTGAAAATAATGTAGAAATGAGTTTATAGGAAGTCAGATGAAAAATATACAATTTTTAAATAAATATATAATTTTAGAAATGCTATAAAATATTTGATTAGAATTTTAAAATCTATATAGTAAAAGTATATGTATGTGCGATCTACCTGACGTGTAAATTGCCATATCATGACGAATTTTTAAATATTTATATTTAAATTTGCATAAAAGCCAAAATAGTTGAAACCGCAATTGTAAAAGTATAACCTTTTTAAGAATTAAAATTTTTGTTTAAATCAGCAAAAGTAAAACCTTGTACGTTCATACTCTTTTTAATCTGTAAAATAATGTTTAATTTTTTTTTATCTTTTTAATTTATTTATCACCTTTTATGTAATAATGCCTGTTAAATTGAGTATTTTTGGTTTTATGTTCATAGTTGAATTGAGCACGTTTTTATTCAATTTATATGCCAATCATTGTTTTAAATTATATTTAACCTCTTTAACTTTATAATAATTATAATGTAATCGCTTACAGGTTATTTAAAAATTTAAAGAGTATATTTATATATGTATATATTTAGATAAACAAATTAACTATCACATTATAATAAGAATATTAATATATATTTATTTCTTTTAAAGATAATTACCATATTAGTTAATAATAATATTGTAATTATATTCATTTTACATAATTATATTCTCAAACATGTGCACATTGACATTGACTTTAACATGTATATAGTTTTGCAGCAATACTAAATTCATAATTAAAATTTTTTTTTAATTAAATTAACAGAGTTAAAAGAATAAGAAGAAAGATTTTAAAAATTTAAAATTAATTTAAAATATGCAAGAGTTACAAAATCAGTTGTAAAATTAATTAGAACTCTAATTTTTCAAAAGAGCTAAAAGTCAATAATAGTACAATTGTCTTGAAACATTTTGTGTCTGCAAGAGCTCAATGAAATGTCACATAACTTTGACATGTTTGAGAGTATGAAAGCAGTCAAATTTTCAAAATTTAACTTTGCAAAGTCATTTTTCGAAATTTACAGAATTTTTCTAAAATTTCGTATATTTTAACTTTTGCTTTTTTTATTTTTTTTTTATTTTTATACTTATTTGCGCATATAATATTCTATACACAGTTATATACATATGTATGTACATATGTACTTATTCGTTCACATCAATTTTATATATTCGAATTATTTTCCATAAAAAGAAAATTTTTATTTTCCATTTCCATAATATATGGACTTGGAACGATGTTATAATTACAATTTTAATTTCTATTTTCGTTTGATTCTGCACTAAAAATAATCTCTTGCCAAATTAAAAGAACAGCGATTAATTAATATGCGGGCAAAGGCATGGCCAAGGAGCTTTAGATTCTGTGGGATAATGGAGGAGATTTTGATGCACCTACTCGATGAGTATAGAGCGTTGATCCAAATGAGAAGGGAGACTCTGAATGGTTATGTCCTGGAAGAAAGAGGAATATAAATTCTTTAAAAATAATTTCGGTCATACAAATACGTGCCTTCATCTTGCATTTACTAAAAATATCTTCCATACGATTTCCATGTATTTACTATAAAAATACCAAATATGCCATATGACCATTATGTAAAATAGTTATATGAACAATTAGTTTGAGCACAGAAAGTATATGTATTGTGAAAAATTTTAAAAATTATAACCATCACAATAAATTGGAGAAACACTGTTGCGGCCCGTATATATTTATACCCAATCTTAAATATAAGATGAATATAATATATACATATGCGTATGTATGTATGTACACCTCTAAAATTCCTTTTCTTATTTTTTTCATATAATTATTGTAAGGTGGATTTAGCAGTTTTTTTTTATTTTATTTCTTTATTTATTTTTATCTACTTTTATTTTTTAAAGTTGTAACTCAGTAACCCAGAGAATGAATAATAATAATGGCCATGATGACGATGAGAATTTGAGATTTTCCTTTTTTTTCTCGTTGTTTCTTATTTTATTTTATTTTGTTTTGTAATTTTTAAACTCGTTACAGTCACTTAGTTCACGTTTATGTCGTCTTATTATATAAATATTATGGTACTGAAACCAAATTAGATAATAGATATTATAGATATATTTAAATAGCAGAAAAATATACAATTAAGATGACAAATAGTTAAACCATAAAGAAATTTATGCATTCGTATATGAAACGTATTTATATTCGAATATTGTTGTAAAGTACTTACATACTTGCAATAATAAATATTTTGCGGTATTTAATACACTATGTACATAATTATACAAACAAATGTATTAGATATGTAGTTTGTATGTTATGAAAAACAAAAAATAAATCACAATGGTTTGACGACGAAGGCGCATTTGTAAGTACTCTAAATCTAAAAAAAAAATTTGAGTTTTGATTTTTTTAGTAAAAATTTTTTCATTTAGTTTAATTTCAGTCTCAATTACGTTTAAATGTTAATCGTATTGTTTGTGTTCGGTTGAAGTGCAAAAAAAAATATTTTTTATTACTCGTAATAATAATTTTGTCGGTATCTGCCTGTTTGCAACATAGCATATTAGATTTGATTTAATATTGATTGTCAAAATAATTAGTTATAAATAGGTGTCATTAATGTAACGAAAATATGTCAATAAATAGATGTCGCAGCGGTTTATTTCAAAAGATTTTTAACAAATTCATTTTAATTTAAAATGAACTTAAAATTATGGAAAAAAAGTAAAAATTGATGTGTGTGGAAAGATAAAAATAAAAAATAAAAAATTTATAAAATTGTTTGATTGAATATCATTAAAAGGAAAAATTAAAAATTCAAAAAATTTTAATACAAAAAAAAAGTAATTATTGAATTTAATTAAAATTGAATACACTGGTTTTTACAAGATTAATACTCTTACATACTAGATTAAATAGGCTGAATTAAAACTGTGTAAAATTAAATGCTTTAAAAGCATCTACATGTAAAGAAATAAATTTGCATTAAATTTGTCATTATTTTGTTGTTAATTTCGTAATACAAAATAAAAGGAATATTTTATTAATTACTATACAAATAGAAATATCATGTAAGTTGATTGCATATAATTATTTTTTTCTATTGAGAAGAAGTGCAAAAAATTTAAGTAAGCTATAGTACTAAATCACGGTGCAAATCAAATTTGGGCAATTCTTTAAGGCAGTATTTTTAATAATTTTTTATAGTTCACTCAACATATTTCATATTTTCACATAATTCATATTGATTGAAATGTGCTAAATTAGAACGTAAAAATTTAGTATAAACGATATTGGTATAATTTTGGTTATTGGCTTTATATTTCTGAATACTTAAAATATTTACTTTACATCGTAAAATAGTACTTATAGTACTTATCCGATGACATAAAATACCGTTTTTCTCCGAAATTATTTTTGTTAACATATTATTACTCTTACTTTTTGGAAACAATGTAGTGATGACCAAATATAATTGAAAATCAAGTTCAGTGAATATGAAGGCTGGACAATATTGAATATTAAAATAATTTGTCAACTATAAAATCTTATATAATTTAATATGCAATAAATTAGGACACAAAGTTCATAATATTATATAACATAGTTGTACTTATAGAGGAAGGAAGCATCTTGCACCATTTAATTGGACCTAATAGAATCAAAGAACAAACTTCCCTAATGAATCAATATTTTTTATTTTTATCCAACTTTATCTATCTTATTCCGTTTTAACAAAATATATAAGGAATTTTGTAATTTAATATTAGTTTTTTTTTTTCAATTAAAATAAAAAAGTTTAAATCTTGTAAACTACATTATTATAATTTTTGGTAATTGAGTATTATGTACGTTGAATTGTACACAAATTTAATTTTAAGCTTAATTAATTAAGTCACACAATGTAATTATTTGTGTACAATTTACGGTTTTTGCTCACTTAATACTCAATTACCAAATAATAATGACTTTTAATATTGTATTTGAAATGCACACCTGTTACAATATACTAAACATACATATACATACATGCATGTTTATAGCTGCATAACTTGTGCAGTATCATGTTTTAATTATGATAACTTATTATGTACTTTTTTTAATGTAGGTACTCAATTTCTAAAAGTAAAAGAAATAAGAATGTATACTCACTGTTTGTGTATTGCATTTTATAGTTATAATGTTTCATTCACATATAGGATGCACAAACTTGTACGAATTCAACAATTTTAACATAAATCCAATAATATACTTAAATGAATCAAAACAATAGGAAGTTATAATATAAACTCCAACAATCCCAATAGTGTTCTCCTACCTAATTCAGAATTTTTAATTTCTCTTACTTAATGTCGCCCGGTTTAGAAAACTTCAATTCATGTGGATTATAAAGTTCTCTTTCTAGCAAACAATACTTGTATTAAAGAAGTTTAATTAAGTATCTCTAAAGTATATGTATATATATGTATATTATGTATTTTTGTTAGAAAGAAATATGATGCTGACATGTAAGCGTCACAAAATTAATTTATTTCATTTTCTTATAAACTTACATCTTATTCAAAGTTAAGCATGTGTATTACGTGCCTACATATGTATGTACATATACGTATGTATGTATTTAAAAATACATTATATATGTTAATATACTAACATGTGTGTTTACATTATGTAAAACTGTGTTTTTTAATTTAAGCTTTTCTGTCGGAAAAAGCAAAAAAAAAAAATTGCGTGCTATCACTTTTCTATGACAATTTTATTATTTATAAAAATGCGGTAAAGATTACAAGGAAATTAAATTTGTTATATAATTGATATTATATATTAAATAATTATTAAAAATATTTTAATAAATTTTTTGATTGACATACTTATTATTTATTTTACAATATTAAGATGACAGAAAATAAAAAATTTGAAATAATTTTAGAAATGAAAAGTAATGGTAATTTCCATAAATAATGAATAAAAATAATTATGTGGAAGAGATTTACATATATTAAAAGAAAATAGAAAAATTTGAAATCCAGAATTTTGTTAAATGAATCACTATGTTACGTAAAAACTTCATTAAATTAAAAACTGCATTACTCTTTTATTAAGAGAGTAATGCATTACTGCATTACTCTCTTTCTTACAGTAAACTCTTTTATTATAAAACGAGTAAATTCTATTCATTTTATTCTATTATTGTCTATATTTTTGATTAATTTAGGTAAAGATATTTTTGAAAATGTAGTACAAATGGAAAATTTGCAAAATTACAAAAAAAAGACATTAAATGGTAGACATTTTAATTTTTGAGAGTATTGGTTATTATTAAATTCTAATCGAAATATGAACACTAATTAATAAATAACAAAAATAATTATTGTTATTAAACAATGTTATCTTTCATTTTGCGATAATTTTATATTTTAAAATCTAAAAACAATTAAGGTATTAACAAAAACTCCTATAGAGAATTTTTGAATTTTTAAGCTAATCTTTCTTTAATTTATTAATCACATGCACATACATACATATTGTTATATTTTGTATCTATATAAATTCATACACGTAAAATTAAATTATTCCATAAAATAGATTTATTCATTATATTGCTTTTGTAATAATTCTTAATGTTTTAAAAGGTTTCTTTTCATGATCACTGAAATCTAATTTTTAAATAATCTTAAATTTTAATATTAATTTATTAAAAGAGGAAGTAACCTTACCTCTTATATGTAATATTAACTTCATTTAATTAGAGCATTGCTATAACTATTTTAAATTGCCGAATATTTTGAATTATTCGGCAACTTAACGTATATTGCATTCAAATCAATTTACATTTATTTCAAAGTTTGCAAATATGTAAATATGAAGTAGAATGGAATAGCACCACAACTCGCTTATTTCCAAATAGACTTAATAATACAAAAATTTTTTTCAATAGCGTTACATTTATTGTAATCGGATAACGGAAACTAAGTTTGGTTATCGGTTAACGTCACTAAGTTCGATGCATTTTTCGATGTGATATTAACCCGATTCTACTGCATACTGTATATA
This sequence comes from Condylostylus longicornis, assembly GCF_029603195.1. NCBI lineage: Eukaryota > Metazoa > Arthropoda > Insecta > Diptera > Dolichopodidae > Condylostylus > Condylostylus longicornis. The sequence goes on from NW_026577996.1 coordinate 8,050,011, forward strand.
CAGATTAAAATGTATTTTATGCGATGATCAAACTGTGTATTTTGTATTTTTCACTAAATTAACAATAAAAACATTTATACATATACACTTATTAAATGAAAAAAAAAAATTCAGTAATTACCCTTTATCTTATCAATTATCCGTCCGGATTTTAAAATTCAATTCTCTTATAACTGTTAAAAAAAGCTTTACGATATACGATAAAATAATAAAATTGAATAATTTAAAATAAATATTATTTATGGTTAAGTGTGATATAAACTGAAATAGAATTTTTTAATAATTATAGCGTCAATTTTTCATTTATTTTTTATTTTTTATTTTCATTATTTTTGTAATTTCTTACTAAAAAGAAAACAAAAAAAAAAAATAAATCAATTTTCCCAAAGATGGATTGACATTTTGCTTTTTTTTTCTTGCATTCTAACTTTTAAAAAAAATAGAATTTAAAATGTATACCATTACATTTTTAGATTTTGAAGTAGAAAAACGCGTTTTAATTTCAAATTCCGCGCGATTAAATTTTTATTTATTTGAAGTTTTTCTTTTATTTTTTTTTATTGTTAATACACAAAATTGTGAATAAGTCTTAACTTTTTAAACATATTATATAAAATAAAAGAAATAGTCTTAAAAAAAAGTTTTAATTAAAAAAAAAATAAAAAGGAATTGAAAATTTTGTTTTTAAAATAAATTTTGAAAAGATTCCCTCCAAAAGTGTATGAAAATAATAAAAAAAAAAATTGTATATGTTTTGGTTTTGAATAAATAAATATTGTTATATTTTGTTTTGAATATTTCTACATTATAATAACAAAATCTTTATTAATAATTTAATTCAAATTCAAAAAACGTTCACATATAAAGTGTTTACATATTTAAATTAAAATAATACAGATTATGCACATAAATGAATAATAAATATTATAGAAAAATCTCGTTTGACTAAATAAGGTAAAATATGATATGGTAAAATATATAAAATATATTAATAATAATTTTCTTTTTAGTTCAATTTAAATTTTTATTTCATAAAAAAATAGTAAATATTTCTCGAAATTTAAACATTTTTCGGGTTCAGTATTTAATTGAAAGCAATAGGACTATGTTACACCAACACCTTTTAAAATTTATTTGATAAATTAATTTCTGTTAAAAAAAGAATGAACACACTAATGAACTATACTAATAAAATACCGAAAAAGCAAAAGTAAAACTTGTTGGCATAATGGGGCCCTGGTTTTAAAAATTTTGTATAATAAATGCCATAAATTATGTTTCGCGTGACGATTTGACTAAGTGTCAACTTATCCAGAATCTACTTTATGTGGCAATTCAAATCGTATTACTGACCAAGTCAAACTTTTACAATTCCCTTGCGTATATTATTAAACATGGAACGGAATTTCTAATGAATTAGATCAAAACTAGATAGTATAAGCATATCGTTTACCAAATAAGAAAAATTATCTGATTAATAATGCTCTTGGTGTATTTATGCTACATCTTAAAATTTAGGTTTCGAGAGCAATCAATTACTCACATCCATTTACATATATTTATTTCTAAAAAAATGGATTTATGTCTAGCGGTAATAGTAATTTTTCGAAATAAGATCTTTAAATTTATATATGTATAATAATTTGAACTAAGTTGGTGCAGTTATTATGTATATATATTTCTATGCACACAATATATGTGCATAGTGAGCATAACATTGTAATTTATAATTGAAATTTAATAGAATTTCTTTATTTGGTTTTAACAACAGCATGAAATAGCATTTAGCAACTTTGTTATTTTTTATTGATCAGGTATTACCAAAGTTAATTCACATATAGCAATTTTTTTAATGTTAAATTATAAGAAAACAGAATAAAAAAAAAATACATAACAATTTTAATTTTTTTTTTGTATCATTTGATCAATAAATTTTTATAAAATTCAATGATAATAAATTTATTTTATTTCATTCATGATTTAATATTATTAATAAAATTATTGATTTTTGTAGAACATATGTGTTTGTTATGCTAATTATTTTAAATCTTAACTTATCAATTCATATTTTAATTTTATACAATAACTTAATAAATTTAATTTTGATTTTAACTTATAAAATTATTTATAATTATCTTTTGAATCGATTCGTACGATTATCGTTATCTAATCTTTAAAAGATTTTTTTTTATATAAAAATGTTCATGTTAATTCAAATAACCTAAATCAGTTCAAGTAATCTGAAATATTTTATATACAATAAAATTAGCCTTTATGTCTGAAATGTGTTTAGTGAAAGCGCTTATATACAATTTCAATTTGTATTAATTAGTATACATTGCCTGACTAAAAAATTAGAACCACTAATAAAGATTTTAATGTTTTAATTCTTACAATAATTAATGTTCTAATTCAATCGTAATTAAAATTTGTCTAAAAGATTTATTTAATATTTAAAATAAAAATAATTTTTGTCTCAACATAGTTCATTGCAAGATCTTCTTTGAGAAAGGAAAATGCACATTTTGTAAAAGAAAACCTGTGAAATTTCAAAACCTTTTCTATTTTCTTATAATTAATAAAAGATTTGGTTTTTCGTTTAAATATACATAATATCTTAAATGTAATACAAACCACAAATTAAATATTTATTTTTATATTTATATATTTAAGCACATTGCAAAATATACTATGTATAGGTACAACATAGTTTTACTTAATTACTCTTTACCATAAAAGAAAACTTAAATTTTTAATTATATCATTTTCAAAAATTTGTAATATGCAGTTTAATTTCAATAAAAATAAATTAATTTAAATTAAGACCTTTCCAAATATGAAGATTTTTAACACGATTTTTATTAACGAATAAGTAAACATTAAATTATTTTGTAATTTATTTAATTTTGGAAATAGTTAAACTTATGTTGCTATTAGATTTGTGAGCTCTTTATATATTGGTATAAAAAATATAAGTATTATTTTAAATAAATATTTATAAATAACAAAAAATTTCATTTGTTATTGACATTTTAAGGCATTCTGTTGGATTCAATTTTTAATCCGTTTATTTGGAGTCTCTTGTTTTAAAAGATCTATAGGCACTTACATTGAGAAACTATAAATTAGTGTCTTTAAACAAGCAAAATTAAAATAATGCTTTAAAAAATAAATAATATATGCTAATATTAATTAAATAACTTATACTAACATAAATTGTTTTTTTTCCTAATTTAAAATTTTAATTGATATTTCATTCAAAATCAAAGTACCTACATAAAACTGCATTTCTTTTTAACAATATATTAATAAAATTGAGTTTCTAATATAAAATTTTAATTTGTTTTCAGGTTTTGTAATTTATTACTTTAAATTAATTTTTAATTACTATAATAAAAACTCAAATATAATTATTTTATGGGGTCATTTAACTGAAAACCAATGTTCTTTTTTTAAAGTTTTTAAAAGGAAAATATTTTATTTTAACCAATATTTTTATTTCCGTATTTGGTATATTAATTTAACAACCTGATTCAATACGTCCTTGCAATGTCTTATTATTTTTCTTTATTTTTCAACTTTCTGTTTATATACATAATTATATAAAAATACTTCTGGGACTTATTTCGTTATTAAAATAAATTTGTTTTTTTCTATGTTCAACTGAAATAATCAATCAGAAATTTTTAAGATATTTCAGTTAATTCGTTTAAATTATTTTTTTAAATATGTAGCTAAATAAATAGAGAATTTGTTTTACAAGAGTACATAAACGAACAATGAACAAAACATGAAAATTAAATTATCATGAATGAAACATTATATAAATTGTACTATTACACATCATGAATTACCATTGATTAACACTATGGTATATATATTAAGTATTAAGTAAATATAATACTATCATGGGCATTGTTTTTAAAATTCCTTTATTTTGGGATATATCTATACTTTTTGGTTGAAATTTCTTAAAGATTCTTAAAGATCAAATGGTTTTATATATCACTGAAATAATTAAATATTAAACGGAACCTAGTGGCATTATTAAAAATTGAAAAGATAATTGCGATAATTAAGAAATAACTGTGGATATGTAATTAAAATAATAGTTGTTAAAATATTGTGTGTATTAATGTTATTTATAATTATTTCAAAATGAACTTGTAGAAATTTAACTTATTTGATTTATTAAAAAAAAACGCAGCAAAACGAAGTAGAAATAAAATTTTTTGGCAATTGTTGAATTATTCAAAACTCTACGCACATTTAAATAAGAAAATTTATGCAAATTAGCTTTATTAAAATATTAATGATGTTTGAAAATGAAAATATTTTCAAATAATTACAAGATTTTTCAATTAAACTCATTTTTATTCTCTAGAAATGGATTTGTTAAGACATATAAGAAACCTAGTATGATATATTTTTTATAATAATATGTATTTATCTTCTTATAGCCTGAATATTATAAAGACGCACCACATTTTCATCCAGTTGATGATGGTCCAGAGTATCGCCTTGAAATACCAAGTGCTAAATTAGATTTTACTGGTACATATTCAGTGATTGCAACGAATTGCCATGGGCAAGCTAAAGCTATAATTTCTCTTCAAATATATGCAAAAGGTAAGTAAAATTAAAACTATATTTATTTGTCGAAAAAAAAAACTATTTCAATTACATACTCTCATACTTTATACCTAATTATTAACTATACTATAAATGTATAAAAGAAATTAAAAAATTTAGTCATTTATAGTTAAAAGCCATGCTAAATTTTGTTTAAAAATAATTATATTGAAAAGTTTAAAACTTAAAATTTATTCGTCCATATAGATTTTTTTTAATTTCGGAAAAACAACATCTTTCCAATAATCTTCGGCGTGGCTTAATAAACTTGCAACCATTTCCATATCTGCTTGTACCCAAACATAATGCAGTGCACCATTTGTATCAAATGATGGACTTAAAACACAATACAGAGCTTTTGTAACATTTGCCAAATACATTTGGATTTGAATTTGTGCCATATATTTAGGTGCAATAGTTTCCTTCCCAACTAAATATTTTTCGAATTCTTCATCCGTTTTTGGTGCTTTAATTTCAACAACATGATCATCAGTTACACCGTCTGGTGACGCACAAATATACGGATAACTTTCACTTAACAGTAAACCGCATTTTCTATACAATTTATTTTCTAATTTTTCAGTCTGCTTCAATATGAAACGTTTATGTTCTTTTAATTGTTTTTTTTCTTCAATGTTCCATTCACGATTTTGACACAATATAGAATCAATAATGGCTTCATCTTGACTTACATCAATTCGAGTTGAAATTCGATGCATTAATGAACATCTTATGCGCCCATATTGAGTTTCCATCCAAATTGGTTTTTTATAATTATCAATTGATACTTCGGATAATTTTTCAAATGCTTCACTTCCCTGACTTTCCATATGAAAAACAAATGATTTAAAGTCTTTTACATAATGATTCGCATTATCAAGCATTGTATGATGGATATAGATTGGTTCAAATTCATCTATCGATGGGCGGCAATGTTTATATAAGGCCGACTCAGTAAGTCCTATGCGTTCCATTTCATCTAAAACATTTTTTAAGAATAAATCTCCATCTTCTTCTGTGAAATCTTCAATTTCCTCATTTTCCAATATACTTTCATCCATAAAGATTTGCTTTATTTGTACTGCAGGAAGATACTGATCGTCGTCCATAACATCAGTGGATTCAATTACTTCTTCGTTATCTTTATCAGAAGACCAATACACTTTGTATTCTTTATCTGCGGACCTCCTGTGAACCCAAAACAAAAATGATATGGCATGCTCACACGGACCTAAAATTTTTTTAAACTTCTTTTGAATTTCTCTTATTTAAATATGTTCATTCTTGTTCATCTTACCTGTTTCTTGATTACATTCCTCACATTTAGCGCTCGTTACCTCATTTTTATTTTCATTCAAAATTAAAAATACTTGAAATTTTTCTTCTATATCTTCCGGGTTAAAATATGTTCCTTTTAGTTCACATAAATTTTTTGTTCTTTTTACTTGAACAAAATCCACTTTGAATTTTCTTTCATCTAATTTATCCCTAAAAATATTTAAAAACTATTTGTTTATGTGCTCATTTTATTTTTGTATAAGTAGGCAAGTACTTACTTCGTTGTAACTGGCTTCAATCCTTTATCCGCCAATTTTGTTACATAAGTTACAATCATTTCACTTGATATTTTTGGTAATGTTTCAGTATCAGCTTTGCTGAATCCTTTTTCTAGTATAGTTTCCATTTTATATCTATTTTTAAAAATTATGTATTTGTTTATTTCATAAAAAAAAAAATTCAATCGCTTTCTTTCTACGCTGTGTTGGTTATGTTTAGTTTTACAAAAAAAAATGAAAGCAAGTGTCTAAATTTAGATGCTAGGCAGATGCGCGTCATTTGTCAACGTCAACTAAACGGGCGTCGTTTTATTTTTAGAAGTTGATATGGCAGCACTGAAATTTTAAGATTTAATATTTTGTTTCAATTATAAAAAATTTCAAATTTTTTTTTTTTATTTTTGAAATACATAATATTATATTTACATACATATGTATTTAACTTGAAATACATACTTTTAAGACACTTTTCCACTAAAACATCTGAAAAAAAAAACGAAATAAAACAGCCTATAAAAACATGTATAAATTTAGTATTTAAAAGCTAAAAGCCGGCGTAGCGCTAGCTAAGCAGTCGGCTGGTTACTTATATATTACTTCAGCCGTTTTATGTTACGATTGCTTTTCGAATACAAAAATTTGTGAGTTCAAAGAGTTCAAAGATGGAATTACTGTTTGTAAATTTACATTACGATATGGAAGAAATAAGTTTTTGATCAGGCATTCAATTGTAGTACAAATGCCTCTGTAGTAATGCAAGCAGATTAGCTGTGTTATTCTGTTGACTGAACTAAATTAAATCTAAATATGTCTGAAACAAAACAACGGTAAATACATTGTATGTTAAAAAAGTATATTGGCTCGATCTTACATTTGATCAGTGAAAAAACATTTCTATTTGATGGGATTATGATATTCCCAAAATTAATTAAGGAAAATAAGGCATATTTTAAATTTGCAATTTTATTTTTGAAGAATACCTTATTCGAAATTTCTATAAAGTTATTTGTGACCATTTATACCATGTGATTCTATCTTTTCAGATATATCAAAACCAATGGACAAGGCATCTATTAAACATGGGTAAGTTTGGCTTAGTAGTTTTGGTACATCTCTTTATTAATTGCTTATATTTTGATTTTTAGCAATGTTGAAACAATACCAACTTTTGAAAGGCGTTTACAGGATATGAGATGTTGTGATGGAGATGCAATCACATTAGAATGTAATGTTCATGCTGTTCCTGAACCAATAATTATTTGGGAGAAAGATGGTAGAGTTCTATCAAGTACTTGTAAAGACTTTGAAATGAGATATGATGGTGAAAAGGCTACATTATCCATATTGCGTGTCTATCCAGAAGATGAAGGAGAATATACTTGTATTGCTAAAAATAATATTGGTAGATCATTTTCTTCAGCTTGTGTTCTAGTTGATGTACCTGAAGAAAAAGAAAATATGTTAAGTAAACAATTACATAGACCTTCAGGGTTCTTATCAACAACCTCAACTCCAAGATCAACACCAAGAGCTACTCCGATTCGCAATGTATCACCATTAAGATTATCGTATCGTGCTACAAGTATTGATTTATCAACAGAACGTAGACGTTTTGCTGCGCCGAAATTCTATGCTATTCCAAATGGAAGAGTTGTTGAAGAAGGTGATACGGTTGAGTTTCAATGTGCTATCGCAGGTCATCCAATGCCATGGGCGACATGGGATAAGGATGGAATGATAGTTGCACAAACATCAAGAATAATTATAAAAGAGCGTGATGATTTAAGATTTTTAGAAATTGAAGATGTTAATTTTGATGATGCTGGTCTTTATCGAGTTACATTAGAAAATGATTTTGGACGAGTTGAAGCTACAGCTCGACTCGATGTGATAGCAAAACCACGTCCTGATAGATCAAAATCAACACGCGCGGTTCGTAGCAGTTCAAGATCACGCAGTGGTTTCCATATGTCAAGAAGAATAATGGGTCCATCAACACAAATTGGTGGTCGTTTAGCGTTGGCAAGTGCATTCCGTGGATCTTCAGTACCTTCATCAAAATATTATCATAATGGAGATGAAGTAGAAGAATCCAACAGAATACATTTCGAAGTAATTGATAATTACACACATTCTTTAATAATTGATAATGTTGATAAATCAGACGAAGGCATTTACACATGTATAGCCCAAAATGAAGATGGTATAATAAGTACGACAACTTCAGTTGCATTTTATGATCATAATAATGACATTCCGGAAACTGAACCAATTATATTAAAGCAATTACCAAAACAAATTCGAACAATTGAAGGTCAAATAACTGATTTAAGTTTTGAAATCGAAAGTTTTGAACCATATTCATATATATGGTATAGAAATGACGAAATGCTCTTAAATAATGATGAATTTAGGTATAAAGAGCACCAATATTTTTATCAATGTATACATACATAAATGCGTAAAATAAATTTTTTTGTTTTTTAAATCACAGATTTATCGATCATGGTAATGGAATTTTAGCATTGAGAATTATGGACACTTTCGATTTAGATGCAGGACGTTATTCATGTACTGTAATGACAAGAAATGGATCATGTTCAACATATTGCGACTTAATTGTTGAAGAAGATCGATTAAATTATAATGATTATGATTTAGAAATTTTAAAGAAACCTCAACCTGTATTGGGTTTTCCAGGTTCAATTGTATCATTTTGTGCAAAAGTTTATCCACCGGATGCTATAACTAATTGGTCAATATGCGGTAGAGAGATAAGCGATGATTCACGTGAATATTCTGTGAGTAACTGTTTTGTAATAAATAAAATAATAAAATGATAATATTATATACACACTTTATAAGTATGTACGTATAATTTTTTTTTTTGGGAAAATTTATGAATGTAGAAAGTAAATTGTTCGAAAATATTCATAATTTTATTTTTTTATTGTTAGTCTATAACCAGTCAGTCTATAAAGTTAAAAAAAAATTTACGCGGTCGGGATTTTTGAATCAAAAGTATTAAATTTTATACAGAAAAACAGTTTCAGCTTAATTTCAAGTAAAATAACATAGAAAGGTTATGTCCAAAGTTTAAATATAACACAAAATTTGAAGATGCTCTACGTTTTTCAGGGTTTAATAGTTACTTATAATTAAATTTAGAATTAAGTATGTAAAATTTTAAAGTTATAAAACAAATTTACGATATTTTTTTTTTTGTCGGGAGAGTATGGCTTTCTAACTCAATTAAAATTTAAAATTAATTTGGCTTATTTAGCAATAAAATTTTGATTTTTCACTAACTTAAATCGACACTGGGCCCATGACATAGTTACTGTTTGAAATGTCTATTTATGTCTTATTTATTAATGCATAATTTTTATATAATTTGCTTTTAGTTTCTTAAATTCTTTGCACTAAATTTTAGTCTCTTAATTAAAACAAAATGTTTTTGTTTACCTTTTGGAATCCGTTCGTCATTTTATGTAGGTTTTTTCAAGTTTCATCATCAATTAACAAAAATGTGACGTCGATGATAATTTTATGATATGTACAGAGTTTTTTTGAAAAAAAAAAGAAAGAAAATAAAATGTTTAATTATGAACATTTTTATTATTTATAATTATGTTTACATGCAGATACTTAATATGTTATAATACGTAATATTTATAAAATCGAGAATGTATCGAAAATACTGCTGCATCGAAATATTCCAATAGGATTTTAATCTTGTAAATAGCTTTAAATAGGTTTTAATTAATACTTTTCTGTTTTCTTCCAAGGTAGGTTAACTGAAATTCAAACACTGCCATTCTATACTAATTTGAATTTCAATAAATTAATTGTTTCGATCAATTGCCCCTACTTTTTAAATATGATTAACAATTTCTAAGTGTGAATGATTTTGAAAACGTTTCTAAGGCTATAATTTTTTTAACTACACTAGATATCTGTAATAGATTCCTGAAACAATGTTACTAACATTTTATATTTTTTTTAAAAATTTCAAAAATTGCTTTTTAATTTGATTATGATTTTTTACACAAGCGGCATGGATTCGATAAAAAATGTTAAGTGACGTCGAACATTTAAGCATTAAATAATTTTTTTTTTTTTGTTGTTTTATGTACTTGTGAATTCTCCATATATGTATTTATCTGTAAAGTATGCGTAAAAATTCTGTTATCTGTTATATTTTTGTTACCTGTATTGCTACATTATTTATAAATAGTTGTTATGATAATTACATATATTTATAGATATTATACATATATACATATATGCATATGTCGATTGGTATATGTTGATACTTATTGATGATTCAAAGCAACAGAAACGTTAAAGGGGTCATACGGTATAGTGGTGCATGTTTTTTTATTTATTTTCACCTGATAAATTATTTTAAATTACTTTTTTTTTGTTATTTTTTAGATTTTTTTTTAATTTTATGTTTAAACTACTTTTGTTAAACAAGACTGTTTTCTTAGTTTAGTATTGAACGGCGAAAAGAATTCATAAAATGTTATTAACTTTGTTTTTTTAAAGTGAATATTCTGATATACGTACATGTAAATTATAAAGTCAATTTAATTTTTGATATTTATAGTAGTGAATTTTAAACCAAAAAAAAAAAATTAAAAATTATTAAAGAAAAAATAATTTGAAATATTTAATGTAAATATAAAATAATTATTTTGAAATTCCTGTGGGTGACAATATGCTGATTAATTTTGAAAAAAGAATAGATCTTAATTAAAAGAGTGAATAAAATTCGAATAACTAATTGAGTTTTAATCAATTGTAAGTGGTTTTAGATTAATCTGAATGAAAAATTTTGCATAGTTTTATATTAAAATAAATTCATGAATGTAGATAGTAAATAGGGAATAATATAGGCTGTAAGTGTATTCTATCAGTTGGATTGAAGGCACTTAGTTTAACTTTTACACAACTCATCAGTACATTTTTACATACGATAAAACAGTGAAGTTTGTACAATAAAGTAGAAAAATTGAAAAATAGGATCTGCTTGGCAATTCAATTTGATGTTGCAGCAAGATTTTTCAGAAAATGTGGTATGCGTACGCGTTTCTAGTTAAAATCTAAAATAATTTTTAATAAGGCCAATAAATATTTACATATCGCAATAACAAAATTCTATACGTAATATTTCATATTTAAATACCTTTACAAAAATAAAAAGACATCGTGAAGTTAGAAAATTTATTTCTTAATATTCACATTAAGTATTTGATCTTTTTTTGGTTAATTAATATCAAAAATTTTTTCTTATCATACAAATAAATCAAAATTATATCAACATTTATTATGTTATATTACCATTTATGAAAATATACCAAAACTTTTAATAAATTATAAATTTAATATACTATGGATATTGTAAAAACATTATGTACATATATTTAATTTATGATTTTTATCTTTTCACACTTCCAAATCGAAGAGAAAATGTTAATTAATGTATACGGTTTAAACCAGTGTTTTATAATTATTTTTAATGATAATTTATTTAATTTTAGGCATGGTTAAAATTAAATAAAATTTCTTATATAAGATGACTGTAATTATGATTTTCAAACAAGAATGCATTCGAAATTCAAAAAATTGAATTAATTTGATATTATTATTTTTTAAAACTCGTTTATTTTTACTTTCATTTTTGATATTTTACAGTCTATATTAGTTATAGGTAAACAAAATTGTATTATATATATATTAGTAAATATACTTGAATTTATTGTGATTTTGAAATTAAGTCGAGTCTAAAAATGAACGAAGAAATTGCTTTAATTCTTAAATAAAGAATTCCTATGTATAGTCTGATTTCAACAGTTTATTAATATACTTGTATATCTCGTTTACATTTTTGTATATTAATACAAGATTTACAAGATTAGGGATCAGAGACCATTCGAATTAATACAATAAGTATATTATGGCTACAAAATAGCAGTATAAACAAAAGAGAAAATTTACATTAGAAAATTCCAATTGAATTTATAATAATTTAAAATATTTTAAAATATAATTGTAATGGCCATAATTAATGTAAATAATAATTAAACACACTGGTCATTCATACTTTTAAAAACACTGATATGAAAAATTTTGTTTACAGGCTTTTTTATAAATGGCTATCGTCTATGCCTTTTATTTAATTATAATTTTTGAGCGTGCAAATAATTGAATGGGTAATATAAAAAAAAATTATAATTTTCTTGATACGGTTTGATTTAATTAGTAATAATTTTTAAAAATTGATTTTTCTTACACATTAAATCATTGTTATTTCAATGTTTTGTACTATACATGAACAAATATTCGAATAGAAAATTATTTAAGAAAGGCAAATTATATATTTTCACTTTTATTATTTTTTTAAGTTTCATTTCAGATTTCTTTATATTTATTATGTTAATTATAATACAAGCAGCATTGTATAGAATTAGAGCAGAGTCAGACAATTACGTTGTGCTGTATATATGTAATTTTCTACAATTTTTTGAAATTACGCTATAATTCAAGATATGTTCATATTTATTACATTAATATCAAAAGTAATGTAAATCTATGGAGAGTAAAAGCTATAAATGAATTTTTCAGCCAAAAGTTCATTGTTATCAATTACAATCACATTAGACCATTGAATTGAATCCTGCAAAATTTATACAGAAATTAACATGTACTAATATTTCCAAATTGCAGTAATATACTGTGTATTGGTACATAAATCAGCAATTACAATTTTTAAGCTGAATTTTGTATTACTGCAAGTTCAAAATTTGAGTTAGTTAGTTGTACTTAAATAAGTAAGAAAAATATTTGTCTTATACATATTTTATTCAATTCACATTCAATAAATTTCTAGATAAATTCAATAAAAAATTAAAATATTTAAATATTTTCCCAGAGTTATTCCAATATAATGTCCTCATGTGAATTATAAATAACATATGTATGTACATAATATGTATATAGAATATTGTTTCTGATATACTGAGTTTATCTGATAATTCGTCAATATTCTGATTGGAATATATATTAGAATATTATTGATTTATAATTCATAAATTGAATTAATCCGCATATTAAACATATAGTAAAGAGTGGATGCACACAAAATCTATAATATGGACATAAATTTCATAATATTTACATATTATTCCTTGAAGCAAATGAGAAACAAATTGAAAATTAATAAAAAAATGTAGAATATTAAATGATTCCCTAAAGTAATAATAAAATACATAATACATACAGGCCGTGTTTATAATTATTTATTCAAGGAGTTCAATCAGTTTCTTTAGAGTCAAATTTTTTATGGTTTATTTTTAAAAAAATTTAACAAATCATGGATACAAGATGTTTCACTGTTGTTATTTTATGAATAGAAGTGTCTTATTAGATTTGAACTACTATAAGAACATGTATTAATATTTTTTGGAAAGTATTCAATTTAAAAATATTGTCGTAAAGTAATTTTATTTTGAATTAAGTTCTGCTTTAAAATGGAAGATTTTTGGTCTTCTTTGATAAGAACATATTTAATTTTTAATTATATTATTTTTTTACCGTCCGCACAAAATGTGATAGTATCATCTCAGATGTCGAGTTTTTGGGGGAAATTCCCTTCTACACAGTAATGAAACGTAGATAAAGTTTTTTGAGAAAGTTATTTTAATTTTTCATATTTTTCTGTTAGTATGTCTCTCCGTCTAGTTTCTCTGTGCAATCCTGTAGCTCTATATTGTCTAAATCACTTTAATAAAAATTTTTATAAATGTTTCTTGCTTTATTACTACAGGTTTAGTTTTTATTATTTTTAAGGAATTAATTTGTATGAAACACCATGTAATTATGCTGTATGATCATAAATAAATCCAATTTTTTATATATAACATTATTATTATGTATAAAATATTCCCATAAATATTATTTGCAATTATATTTTAAATAAAATACATTCATATCAATATCTTTTATATTCGTGTAATGAAAACAAAACAAAAATAAAAATTAATGTTCAAGTCAAATTAAAACCAAAAAAAAAACATTTTCGAAATTGTACAAACATACATACATATATGTACGTCACAAGCGAGTTGTGTAAATTTGTCTCATATTACCAAACGTGCAAAATTTTGTTAAGTACAACAATAATATTAAAAATATAAACATATAAATTCCAAATGGATATGCAAAAAAAAAATAAAACTGATTCAGTTGTCCTAAATAACTGTAGGATTTCAAGTAGATTTATACAGCAATACAGCTGTTTTAAAATCAATCACTTATTATAAATATATAACAAAACCGGTGATCGGCAACGGCGGACGATTTCCGTTGTTTTCTCAGAGCAACAGCGGAACGGCAAAATTAACTGTACAGTATTTTGCGTATAATATCAAATACACAATTAAACAGTTGATGTCAAAAAACCCGCCAACGGTAAGATAGGAATTTAGAGGCTATTTTACCGTCGACGGTTAAATACGCGGCCGTAATTTTGCTTGATTTTTAGTTCCATTTAAATATGTGCATTATATATGAATACTAACATTACGCCTCCGAAAATCACGTTCTGTCTTCAACGTAATGGATAATCTTATTTACTGAATTACTTTAAATCTGAATAATTATATACAATTCAGCAATTATAATACATAAGCTGAGATTAATTTAAAAATTTAAAGATTATTGTAAAGGGAATATTAAAATTTAAAGTAAAATTTTTTAATTATTTTTTATTTATGTATAATTTATGAATTGAAATTTGCTATACAAATTACAAATTAAAATTGTGAGATTATAACGAAAAATTTTAAAGAAATCTACCATATATGCGAAAATGTATGTAATTAAAATAAAATAATTGAATACAATGTATTTATTATAAATTTATATATTAATTTAATTAAAAATATTGAACAGAAAAAAATTAAAGAGTTAAGTAACATTATAAATTTTTTGCAGAAAAGTTGGTTGTTCTATTTCTTTTTCTTTTTATATTTTGTTTATATTTTGATTTATCCGTGCCCTACGGTTGTGCCTATCCGAGAAATAGAAATTTTGCAAAAGAAGCGTAATGTAGTAAAGCCAATTTTGAAAAATTCTGAATTTTGAATTGTCATTTATAAGTATACACTTATATTGCAAATTTATTGTTATACAAAATGAAATATGAAGAAGTATATATATATTTTAAATTTTTAGTAATACTAGTTTTATTACATTGTATAACAAATTATCAATAAATCTAAAACAGTATGAATTAGTAATTGATTTATAAATTACTCGTAAAAAAATATAAGCAAAAAAAAAATTTTAAATTTCAAAAACTAAGTTAAGATGTTGAGGAAACAGAATGGTAGGAATAAAAATATATAACGTATAACTGTAATTAATGAATTTATAAGACTTCATTTTTTTTTTTTGTAGTAACGCCACACCATATTCTAATTGAACAGTAGCAGTTTCGTTATAAAATTACTTATTTTGAATTTTATTCAAATTTCAATTTCAAAGTATAAGAAAAATTTAATACAGTAATTAATCAAATCTCACGATTTTAAGATTATTTTAATTAAAACACGCATAGCTATTCTTTTGAAGTATATCAATTTTTATTTATATGTAAAATTAGTATATGTATAAGTAATGTAATTGTTAAATTAATAAATTAGTGTTTTTTTCTTTTGAATTTTGTGGATATTTATAATCGAATTAATTTGAATAAATCAGTAAAAGTGGGTTTTAAATTTCTTAAATTAGAAGTGCGGTAAGAAATTGTTTTAATTTAGTTTAGAAATAGGCAAATTATTTATAAAACATTCTTTTCTGATCAGTTATTGTGAATATTTTTGCAATAATTGTCTGTAAAAGAGGAAAGATTCACACGTTGTTCATCATATTTTTAGTTCGATCGTTCCTTACTCAATACATTCTAGTTCGACCGTTCCGATTTTTACCCCGGGATTTTTTTTAAATGAGGTACCGGTGCTATGACCACAACACCTTCTACTGAATTACAGGAATTTAATAGCGTAATAATATTCGAATTGCTTATTAATAAATTTTTATGGTGTTATGGATTTAATTTGAAAAATTTCATATTATATCAAATTTTGTGATAATCTTTCACATACAATGACATTCACATCGTTTATAGTTTATAATAAGCAATATTTTGTTATCACTTTAAATGGTAACAAGTACAGATTTTTAAAATAAAGAAAAAAGTTAAAATGATTTAATCATATTTTATTTGTATATATATATTTGATGCACATACATGCATTTGTATACATACATATATACACGTATTCTTATGATTTTTATTTGCACAACTGCATTTAAATCACTTGATTTTGAATTTTAAACGTTTACAAATAATTACATTTTGTATATTTAAGGTTATAAAGAAATTTTGCCATACCTTAAAAATACGGGATTAATGAATTTTTATTAAATTCTGTTGTCTTTTTTTCTTATTTTTATTATTTTAAAATATAATATTCAAATTTAGAAAATAGTTTATGTATTTTATGTAAGTTTACTTTAGTTGTGCATTTTATGTGCATTTCATTCGCTTTTTTTTTATTTCACGTATATTTTTATAGAATATGTCACAAGTGGGTATTTGTGTTCAAAAAGGTAAAAGACGTCAATTAAATGTCATGTTAAAAAAATTTTTTGCAAAAATTTTTACTGCTTTTGCAGCAGCTTATGTCATTGATCATATCAAATTTAAATATAATTGCCGGTGTTTATTGGTTTTTTAATATTTGATTAAAGATTTTGAATAAAGATTTTAGATAATTTAATGAACAACACAAAATATTATATATTATATAATTATATATTAATTATTTAGATAAGAATTATATGGACATATATACGATACAGTATACAACCGAACAATCATAATATAATCTGTAGTTGGAAATATCGCAGTTAATAATGTTAATTAAATTTAGATAAAATTGTATAATAATATAGAGAACTCAATTAAATTAATATCTTCAAATTTTCTAAAAGACCTGTAACCTTTTACAAGTTCAAATTTTAATAGAATAAAAATTAAATAATTAGCAAAAATACTTGTTTTTTTGAAAAATCAATTTATGCATGGCTATATATATAATATTGTGTATGGATGTAGGCAAGATAAATTCATAATACTATATAAAATACATTATACTAGTTTAAACTGTTTTTTTTTATTAACATTAAAGAAATAGAAGTAATGACAAAACACAAAAAAAAAAAATCTCATAACTTTTTCGTTTTTATGAATAAAATTCATAAATTTTTTTTTTAATAAATTTTAACTGCTTTTTATCCATTTGTGTCATTAAAATTATCAATTGAATTTTATATCTTTAAATATGAATACAATAATAAGCAGCTATTGTAAGTATTAAGTATGTCAAAAACACAAATAATATTGACAGTTTGTTTTGACATTTTGGCGCTGACCATTTTTCATTTTTATTATTTTCACTCAATCATTAAAGAGACACAAAACAAAAAGAGCAAAAAAATAATATTTTTTTTTTTGATATAATTGAAATAATTTCAATTATTAATGAAAATATTAATAAAATTATTTTTTAAGTTAAATGCGAGAATATTATGCTTGATTGCATCGGTGACTGAAAGCACTGTAGCGGTGTGAAATAAAATATATTTTTAATTAATTATAAAATTATGCGTTATTCTGTTATAAAGTTTAATCTTATATTTACATTTCGCACAATTTACAATTTGGATTATTATAAATTTTATAAATAATTTCCGTTTTATTTAAATAATCGAAAAAGAATCATCAAAATTCGCCAACTCGGCTAATAATTAAATATGTGTCATTAGTATGGTTCAAATGTTGTGTATAAATGTCGTGTATTGTATAAAGTAAAAAATTTGAAAGCATCTCTTAAAATATTGTGGTATATGCGGTTTCAAAAATAAACAAAAAAGAAAAAATATTTTTCTATAATACTATTACGGTTTCAAATTACTTAAATTTTAACGAATTTCGGGTAATTGATTACTTGAATCATTTTATAATATGTTTTTGACTGTATTATTTCTTATATACATAATATGTAAAATTTTAATTTTAATTAACTAAAATATGAATCAACGAAAATTTTCATTTTGAAAACGTATCTAAAAGTAGAAAAACCTAATTTTGATTGGAAGGAAAACAAAAAAATAATAAAAGATTAAACTGAAACTGGGAAGAGTTGAATGCAGCTGCAGGTCTCATGCGGCGTGTCCATACAATTGTAGTTTGAGCTAGATCTACATCATACGACAGATCTAACGTCTCCCGTCGGGGAGACATCGGAGTTGTGATGGGGTTATGACTTGGCATTTTCTGATTGAAAAATATGCCCGGAGGATGGGAGGCCCCGATCTCTGCAGAAGCTACTTTGACGAGCAGGAGAATAGTTCAGTTCAGGGTGAGGATATGGAAATTCAACGGTATCGCAATGGGTCAATCTGGCATAAATATTTCCTTTAAATCGCCGCGCTAAACTAACCCAACTTAACCTACTCATTTTTTTTTTTAAACTTTCAAGAATTTTTTATCTAAACGTCATATTTACTAAACAATATAATAAAATTATATAATAATTCCCAAAAATAAATTGTTATATTTAAGAATAAAAAAAATTGTTGTCAAACTTTAATGAATTAATATTATTTAATCTATTTTAATATTATTTCTGTCTGTTATACATACATGTATTAAATTGTCTATAAAATAATTATGATATGTACATAAAATATAGAAGCTGTAATATATTTGACTTTAGGTATACATACATCATGGCTATATTATACATATTTATTAATTTATAATATAAAATACTGACACACCATAATAAACTGAAGAAGGTACAATAAAACAATAATTATTATTATTATTATTTCTTTTTATTATTATTATTCTTACTTGGAGAAAATGATAATTATAATTTATAAGTATAATGCGTTTGTTATGTAGTAATATAAATTGTAGTAATTGTACAGTATAGTGAGTGTGTGTAAATGCAATATTGTATATTTTGTATGCCTGCCTTTTAAATAAAAAATTAATAGATCTTTAATTCGCTTCATATTTTGTGGCGAATTCATTTTCTTATTATTATTATTATTATATTACACACATTTACTGTTTGTGCATTAGATCTAGTATTAAAAATTGAGAAAAAAAATTAAAGAAAAACGAAAACAAAATTAATTTTTATTTTAAATTTTTAGTCTAGTTTGTTTCGTCATGGTAATTGGATTTCAATTTTATAAAAACGGATAATGAAACGGAATGTTCAAAGATTTTCATTTTCTTAAATGAAAATTAAATAAGAAGAAAAACAACAAAAAACAAAAATTCGGCGGTTTTATTTGGCGGTATTCTTATTATTTTTTTGTTTTTAAATTGTAGATTTAATAATTATTTTATTTTTTTTTTGTAATCATAATTTCATTTAAATTTTTTGTTGTTATAAGAAATATGTATAAGTATATGAATGTGTTTATATTAATAATTATGATGAGTTTTTTTTTTGTTTTGTTTAATTCAAGTTTTAAAATTTTAAGACCATAAATGGATTTGAGACAAAAATTAAATTTAAGAAAAAAAGTTTTTTTTTTTTATGGATGAAAATTATAAAAAATTTTTTTGTTCTAAGTTCTAAGGCAATTATAATAAAATTTAATAAAAGAACAAAATAAATAGAACTGTTTATAGAGAATAATTTTTTTATAATAAAATAAAATATAAAAAAAATATGATAAAGAAAATTGAAGGAAAAATAAATCTTATTAAGAGAAAATGTTTTTAATATTTAAATGAAACAAAGACAAAAAAAACTAAAAATGTGTAATTTTAAGTTTTGATTAATTTTATTTTAATTAAATTAAGACAAATATTGATTAATTTTCATATACTTAATACAATTCATGTTAAATATGATTATTACACTTTAATTTTAGCCATAAAGCCGAGAACCAATTGAAATATGAGTCACTACATGCAAGTGACATGAGTGATAAATATTTTAAAGTGATTGACAATATGAATTAAAATGAAAAAAACTAATTAATTTTTATTGAAATAATTTTAAATAAGATTTAACAATAAAATTTAAAGCAAGACTTGGGTACAATAAAATTCTTAAAATATGTTGATAAAATTATATCGAAAAATTCAAAAAATCGATATTTTTAATGTATATATGCCTATATGTATATGTGTAAACAAATTCTTAAAAGAAATATGTGTCAATTTTCTTATATTAAAAAAATTTTTTATTATAAATTAAGTAATTAAGTAACTTTAAACTAGTTTTAAAATTATAATTTATTAGTTCGGGCAGGTAGATTTACATTAAAATTTATACAAAAATTTATTTAAATTGAATATAATTGTAATTAACAATATTATTTTAATTTACTATAAAAAACTTAAGGGTTTTGTTTCAAATTTTATTAATAATTAATTATATTTTAATAAATAAAAAATTTAGTTGCTGAAAATTTCGATTCCTGCACTTTTTGGGCTAATCACACTATAGGACTGCTTTAAAATTTTATCTTTGACCATAAACTTGAAGTTTTCATTCAAATGAATGCCTTCAATGATTTAAATGTTACAAGAATGATTAAAAATAATGCTTTTGCAATTGAATTTACAAATAGAAAAATTGTACTTTTAAATAATTTTACTTTTTATACTCTATATTTATTAATGATCATTTAAATGCTTATATTGTGCTTTTTAGGATAGAAATGAATATTAATTAAATTTCTAAAAATGGAATGCGAAATCTTCTTCTCTTATATATCTATATATATATATAAATTACTATATAAGTGAATTTTGTTTCGTTGTTACGTACATTTGAATATTTAAAAAAAAAATTCTTTATATTATTTGAACAAATGGCACCTGTTTTTTTTTTTTATTATTATAAAAAATAAGTACTTTATTAATTTATATACGTAGACAAGATTTAGCGATTATTTGAATATTATAAAGATTTTTTAAGTTTACAGATTAAAATTTAAAGCAATTATTTCTGAAATAAAAATGTTATTAAAAATATGATTAAAATATGGGAATATTAAAAAATTTTCTTTAATAAAAATGTAGTTTCCAACCATATACAAAATTACGAAACATTGTTTTTAAACAATTTCTTTTGTACTCGTATTTGAATTTGATTTAATTCAAAGTCCAAAACAATTCCAGGATATTCTCTCCCGAAAGTCAACGTTAAGGGCGTATAATATTCTAATAACCGGAAATCATTCTAAATGAATAACTCTTTCTACTCCACCAGCATGTACAAAAAAGTAGTTGAATGGAAAAGTCATTATTCCAGGCATTGTAGCATATGTACTTTGTTGTAGATGTTCTTATATATTTTTATATTTGGTTTAATCCCCAATATTTGAATTCATAGATTAGTTTTTTTTTCTTATATGGTAAGATTTCAATATGGAAGTAGTTCGGAATATAGTTTGGAATATATATTTTTTTAAAGAAATGCAAATTACCTGGTGTGCTCTTATGAATCTACTTTTTACTATGTTTTCATATAAAAAATTATAATTCAAAAAATAATTCAATTTATTTTTCAATTATTTTAATTTCAATTATTTACATTTTATTATAACATTATTTTTATATTTGTTATATATTTGTAGTTGGAATCACAATCAGATGGTTTAAGAATTTTACATATATTAGGAATTGAATACTATCATAGCGGTGAAGTAAAGTGTACTGTTATACATCCAAATAATAAACTTATTAATTTATCAGCATATACAAATTTAACAATATTACCAAGCAGTTTACCAAATCAAAATATATTTAATTTCGAAAATACAGAAAGTAATGAAACACCAGATTTACCAGTTTATATAACAAAAGGACCAGATGATTGTACAGCATTAGTTGGCGGTACAATTGTATTAAAAGTCCATTTTGGTGGAAAACCAATACCGAAAGTTTATTGGTTCAAAGCTGTAAGTATATTCAATAATTTTTAATATAAGCAAAATTAGTGTTGGTAAAAGATCGGTTCACCAGTCGTTTCGTTCTTTAGTGCTTTTATAATGAAAATTATGACAATAATATGCTCTTAATATATAAATTCTCTAGTAATTACTCTTGTATTAGAAAATTATAACTCCGATGAATTTCACTTAACTCCTCCCAATTTCTCTTTTCTATTCGCTTTACTCTATTTGGACATAAAAATTTAATTGTTAGAAATTAAAAAAAAAATTATGTTTCAAGTTTATAACTTACATAATTATAATTTGTGGAATTCTTTATACACACATATGTATTCACTATAAAAATATTTATTAATTATTAAAAAATAATTGTTTTTAATTATGCATATTTTAAGTAAATTTTTGAAATTTTTAATTGTTAAACTGGGGTACAACTAAAAATCATTTAATTTTGAAAAAAAAAATTATTTATATTTGATCAATTGTTTTATTTATTAAAATTTTTTAAAATTCCTTTATATTGTTAATATTATACATACGTACGTGTATTTTATTTTTATTAAAATTCGTAAATATTTATTTTTATTCATTTACCTTTTTTTTTTGGTTAACCCGTTGAATTTCTTAGTACTTTTAAGGAATATAATGAAACAATAAAGCAATTTTTTTATTATATTTGTAAAATTCCAAAAACTTCTTTATAATTTTCTCATATTAACCAATAAGAGCCGAAAATTATAATGATAATTGGGATAATTTAATAAGGTTTCAAAGGGTTAATTTTTAAAAGGAATTTTAATGGCATTTTATTTATTCTTTATACCCGTACGAACGTATGTTCGAAGGGTATACTAAATTTGCCTTACCGTTTGTAACGCTAAGAAATAACGGTGTTAGATATAGACTCAAGTGTATGTTTTTGATCAGCGTCAAATTCTGAGTTGATTTAGCTTTGTCTGTCCGTCCGTCCGTCCGTCCGTCCGTCCGTCCGAACGATAACTCAAAAACTAATTGAGCTAAGTTCACCAAATTTTCACAAATGATTTATTGTAGTAAGTGCCAGAACCCTATTTAAATTGGACATGATCGGGGTACCGGTTCGGGTAGCTGCCATACAACTTCAAAATTTATTTGGCTATATCTCAGAAACTATAAAAGTTATGGTATTGAAATTTCACACAAACGAATATATTAGTAGGGCCAATATGCCACATAAAAGTCGTTGAAATTACTTGGCTCCTTCTGGTACCTGCCATACAACTTCAAAAATTATTTGGCTATATTTCAGAAACTATTAAAGCTATGGTATTGAAATTTTACACAAACGAATATATTAGTAGGGCCAATGTGTCACATAAAAGTCATTGAAATTACTTGGCTCCTTCTGGTACCTGCCATACAACTTCAAAAGTTATTTGACTATATTTCAGAAACTATTAAAGCTATGGTATTGAAATTTCACACAAACGAATATATTAGTAGGGCCAATGTGTCTCATAAAAGTCGTTGAAATTACTTGGCTCCTTCTGGTACCTGCCATACAACTTCAAAAGTTATTTGACTATAACTCAGAAACTATAAAAGCTGTGATATTGAGATTTTGCACAAGTGAATATATTAGTAGGGCCGATGTGCTTGATAAAATTCGCTAAAATTTCTTGGCTCTTTCTGGTAGCTGCCATACAACATCAATAGTAGTTTTGCACAACCAGTATTTGAATAACACATAGTACTGAAATTTTGCATAAATTAATATGGTAATACGGCAACTTAAAGTCATAGTCTGCCCCATAGTTAGTTATGGCACATTAGTTATTCGCACATAGGATAACAAATTCGTACGGGTATCACAGAGTTGACAAGGTCAACTCTATTTTTTTCTCGTTTTAAACTACTGTTAGTTAATAAAAAATATTAACTTTGATCTTTTTTTATTACATATACACATACATAGTATACATAATATGTTTACGTTGATTAAATATTTTATTTATATGAAATATTTCGAATCTAAAACAAAATTGTAATTTTAATAAAATTTTACAATCGCCCATATTTATGCAATTTTAAAGTATGTATTTAAGAATATATTTTTGTTGTATAAAGCTAATTGAACTACCCCAAATGTTTATTTTAAAGGCAAAGAACTCTAAATGTGTAGTACAACACCTCCAACTAATATAAAATACATATATAAATGAAGCAATTGAGCGGAGTAGTTAGACTCGCATCTGAGGAGTAGTTAGAATCTGAAAAATACGCGTCAAATTCTTAATATGTATTCAATTGCAATAAATATGTTAGATTTTAGTGCTATAAATAATAGGATCACACCACAGAAAGCAGTGTTTAAATTGACAAACTACTTCCACCTACTCCGAAGTAATTTAGAATGTTATATTTACTATTAAATGGATTGCAACAAATATTTTTATTTGAAATTTTTTGTAAAATTTAAAATTTTTATGAATGCTGTTTTTTTAATAAATAAAAATATTCAACAAATGAAAGATTAATTGAGCTGTATAAGTTGTCTTTTTAACAAAATATAAAAGTCATTCAGTTAGTTCAGTATATTTTGTGTTCGATTTGTGGTTTAAATTAATAATTTCCATTATAAATTGTATAGCTATACCTATATGCCCAATGTATAATGTATAATATGAATTCGTTATATTATAAAATAATATAGGGAGGTACCTTAATATAATGGCATAAAACAATTTTTTTTTTTTTGATATTATTTACAATTTGGTGGTTTTTTTATTCTATACTTATATTTTTAATTATTATTTTGCAATATATGATTATTTATGAATGTATTTATGGCGTACATGTTGTATTTTTTTTTCTCATAATTTATAAATTTTGCGCCAATTTAATTTCAAAATCTCTATGGTCGTACTTAAGTATTTCAACCTGTATTTGTTTTTTTCTTTTTTTTTGAAAAGCCAATTTATTTGTTATAAATTACATATTAATTTTTTGTTTTACTTCATAAAAAACCACATTTATTTTTTTTTGTATTCAAATTTTTATAGTTCAAAAAGAAATTTATACTTAATTAAAACTTTGATCGGTTTTATAAAGATTTAAAAGTAAACAGATTATCTATAGTTTTACTGATTTTAACCTGAAATAAAATATTTTACAGTTTTGTACATATTAAAAAAAAATTAGCATTAGAATTAATATTAATCCTGCCTTTATAATAATATATTTATAAAATTAATTTTTTAAAGGGTCATCCTGTTGTGGAAAGTTCAAATATTAAAATTACATCAACTGATACAAATTCTATTCTTCAAATAACTGATATTACAACTGATGATAGCGGTAAATATACTGTAGAAATCATGAATGACTATAGTAGTGATTATGCTGTTGCATCAGTTGCTGTAGAAAGCCCACCAGAACCTCCCAGTAAACCAAGTATTTCAGCAACATATGATAGAATTTCGATAGCATGGTGCGGACCACCATATGATGGAGGTTGTGTGATTACAGGATTTATGTAAGCACCAAAATAATATTAAAATTATTAAATAAATTTTTAAGGCATAAAAAAAATAATTTAAAAAAAATTTTTTTAGTATTGAAATGCAAGAAAACTCATCAGAATGGATTGAAATAGCACACGTTGTTGATTCATTAGCTTATACAATAAAAGATGTTAAACCAAAAGTTATTTATAGATTCCGTGTTAGAGCTGAAAATATTCATGGTCATAGTGAACCAAGTAAACCAAGCGACGAAACTATTCTACAAATACCAGAAATTATTAATGAAAATTATGATGAAATTGAAAATCGAAAGAAATTATTACTATTAAAACAAGGTGGCGATTTTAAACAAAGATTTGAAACACTGGAAGAATTGGGTAAAGGAAGATTTGGTGTTGTTTATAAAGTAATAGAAAGGGAAACTGGTCAAACAATGGCAGCTAAAGTTATTAAATGTATTAAAGCAAGAGATCGAGTTAAAGTACAAGAAGAAATTGCAATAATGAAATCACTTGAACATCCAAAATTATTACAATTGGCAGTATCATTTGAAACAAATCGTGAAATAATTATGATAATGGAATAGTAAGTTGAAATTCAGTTTTATTAAGATGGATAATTAAAACGTAATTTGCAATATTAATTTTTATATTTTAGTATAACTGGAGGTGAATTGTTTGAAAGAGTTGTAGCAGATGATTTTACATTAACCGAAAGAGACTGTATATTATTTTTACGACAAATATGTGAAGGAGTTGATTATATGCATAGCCAATCAATTGTACATCTTGATTTAAAACCAGAAAATATAATGTGTTATACAAGAACTAGTCATCAAATAAAAATTATTGATTTTGGTTTAGCACAACGTTTAAATTCAGATAGTCCAGTACGTGTATTATTTGGTACACCAGAATTCATTGCTCCAGAAATAATTAATTATGAGCCAATTAGTTTTCAGACTGATATGTGGAGTGTTGGTGTTATATGTTATGTTTTGTAAGATTTTATCAATACTTAATGATTTTATTCCACTAAATTGATTTTATAAATTAAATTTATTAAGATTATCCGGTTTATCACCATTTATGGGTGATGCAGATGTTGATACATTTGCAAATATAACACGTGCTGATTATGATTTTGATGATGAAGCTTTTGATGCAATATCACAAGAAGCTAAAGACTTTATTTCAAATTTATTAGTGCATCGTAAGGAAGATAGACTAACAGCTAAAGAATGTTTAGAATCTAAATGGCTTTCGCAGTATCATGACGAAAATTTAATAAATAAACGTATTTGTACTGATAAGTTGAAGAAATTTATCATTAGAAGAAAATGGCAGGTAAGTAAAGTCTTCAACGAAATTTTCCCGGTTTCATTTTTTATTTTCGTAATTTTTTAAAAGATATATTTTAAATACTCTCATTTCAAGATTTATTGCATGTTATAATTATAATTTATTTTAATTTTTTAAACTATGTGTGTTTTATGTGTGGATTTCGTTTTGAATTAACATGATTACTAAACACAAAAAAAAAAAAAAACAAATTGAACTACAGAAAACTGGAAACGCAATTCGAGCACTTGGGCGCATGGCAAATTTATCAGCATCAAGACGTAATTCAGCGATTTCAGCAACAGGAAGTAGCACTTCATTATCAAATAGTCCACGTCCATCAATTTCAGCTGGCTGTGGACAAACAAATTCGCTTTTAAATCCAAATATTGTTAATCATATGACGTCTGTTAACGAAGAAGAGGATGATGGTGAAATTATTACATCAGCTATAGTGCAAGTACCAAAAGTAGCTACAATCATTGAATCGAAAATAATTCAAAGACCCAAAATTCGCAATAAAACTGAATGTAGTGAACGTAGTGATTCTGGTTTTAGTGAATGTTCAAATTGTAGTGGTGGTGGAATCGGAGGCAATATTTCTTGTTTATGTCCACATCCTATACTAGAAAAACCACAAGCTATTCAAGAAGAAATACTTTTAGAAAAAATTAATGAATTTTCAGTTGGAATACCACATGATATTTTAAAAATAAAATTAGAGGAAGTCGCATCTAAACATCAAGAAATGATTGATAATGAATTGCACATTGAAGAAGTTGAAGCTTTGGAAATGGAAAAACAAAATAGAAAAAAAAATAGTTGTAGTTCAATTGAAAGTTTTAAAATTTTTGTACCAACATTGAATTATCAAGATTTCCCAAAAATTGTTTCATCAACGGATGTTAATACAATAGTATTAAGAACAAATGGTTCAGCTGATGGCTTAAATGATAAAAATTTAGAAAGTACAACAGTAGTTACTCCAAAAGAAGCGATTATGAAATCTGACTTTACAAATACAATTTCAATGAGAAAAAAAAGTTTAGAAAATAATTTTGCTAAGGAGAAATCAAGGAGCAGAATTTCTAAACCGATATTAGGTCCATTAGGAAAAGTTTCAATGTTAAAGAATAGATTCAATCAAAATCAAACCGATAATAGTGGGTCAAATAAAGCAATGCCAGGATATATGAGAACAACATTAAGTCGAAGTACTAGCAGTTCACCAGTAAAATCTTCAATGGGACGAGAATTTTCAAAATCTAAAAATGTTTTTGATCGTTTGGCATATAATCCCAAGAGTAATTTATTTTTGCTTTTTGCTTTTTATATAATTTAAAACTTTTTCTTTATTTAGCTCAAAGTTAATAATTTGTTTGAAATTTATTTTTAATTTTATTAACAATTTTAAATGGGCTTTTAAATCTGAAATAACTTTTTAGCAAAAATTTTCTTGTTTCTTTGAAGAATTTTTATAGTAGTTTAAAGGTTATTCAAAATCAATCCAGTTAAACTCGGAGTTTACTAAATTTTCTTTCATAATAATAGAAGAAATTAGTAGTGAAACAGTTAATATATTAGAATTCTAAATATTAACCTTATGACAATTAATTAGAGATAAAATTATCAATCAAAACTGATGCGTGCTTTGAGTACTTTTGATAATTTTTGCATATAGCTAGTTGGACTATAATATATGCTAATAATATTTTCGATTTAAGCTGAGCATTTAAGATTTTTATGATTGTTTTTTTTTTTGTCTGTGATTTGAAATCTTTTAAAGATCAACTGGTTTTATAATTATTTAATTAATTTTTTTTTGTTAATATTTTAGCAAATGCCACAGCGACAATGCAAACAAAAACAACAAAATATAGCCCTCAATCATTATCCTTACCTGGTTCACCATTACCACAGATGCGATCAACTGCGTCCATACGGTTAAGTAATAAAGTACGTGAAACAACAGAAAGATTATCAGCACCAAAATTCATTGCTGTCTCAAATAATTCAAATCAAATATCAACAACATTGAATTCTTTTGCAAATCGTAAATTAAATACTTTTAAGCAATTAAATATAAATTCAGATTTAGTAGAGACAGCAGTTGGAATTAATATGACATCATCAACAACAGAAAAATTATTAAAAAACAATAATAATAATAGTAACATATTAAATAATAATAATAATAATTTTAGTAATATTAGTAGTATTAAGATAAATAGCAGTACTTGTACTAATACAACTAATATAGAAAAGAATAATTTTGATAGTAAAGATTCGAAAAAACACGATTTAGAACATACTCCAAGAAATTACAATACTAGAAGTTGATTTAAAAACATTTAAATCAAAAATATGGTATTAATTGAAATATTGAAAATATTTTATTTATAGAAATATATAAATATTATGTTTTTCAAATTTTCTAATCGATTTTTAATATTGATTCAATAATTTCTTGGTTATATGCATCTACAATATATTTTATATATGAGTTAAATATAGTTATAAATAATATTGAAACTATATAACTACATATAAACGACAAAAATAAAATATTATATGTATTATTATCATTCTAAATTTTAATTCAATATAAAAAAATTAAAAAGTATGTATGAAAGATTTATTGTATATTTTGGTTTTATTAAAATTAACTCTTAATAATATAATGCGAATTATGAAATTAATAAATAGTTAAATGAATAATTCCAATAGCACAATAAAATCTTTATAATAAAAAAAATTATTTTAATTGGACATTAATGAGAAAAAATTTTTAAAAAAGATTTAGTATAAAATTGATAAGCCTTGAAAAGAAAAAATTAAATTAATAATTTTTGATATTTATTTTTCGTACGGTTAATTATTTACAAATTTTAAGTATGAATATTAATTAAATTACATTTATAATTTATGATAATAATACAATTAATGTTTTAAAAATAATAATGAAAAATTTAAAGTACGGGTGTAAAACTAAGCAAATATGCGACAAAATATTAGTATAATTAAGCACGAATAAATAGATAATATTATTAGTGTGCTCGATCTTCGAATAATTGAATTTAAATAGGCTAGCAGAGATAATTTTATTAAAAATCTATAAAGTACCTGTTAAGTAATTGTCTCTCTTAAATATATTGTGAAGATAGCTTGTTATTATGTGCATGTTATGAATATATTTTATTTTGTCCATTGTTCTATGACCAATTTTGGTTATATTATATGTCAACAAAAATTATTGCTTTTGCAAGCTATATACTTGTACGAGGTCGATACGTACAAATTAACAGAAAATTGTCGCTAAATTAACAATAAATGAAAAACGAAAGTTTAATGAATGCCGAAAAAAATTATTGTGTTTACATGTCTTCAAAGAGGCTTTTCTTGACAAAAATTAAAATAAATTTTATAAGAATAAACCAAATGTGAACTATTAAATCGAAAATAAGAAACATACATACTCTGCATATACAATCTTAATATAAAAAGACTAATTATTTTAAATGTATATTACCTTAACAAACGAAGACTCTATATAATAATTAAATTTAATTTTAATTTGAATAAATTCAAAATTGAATTGCAATTCCTCATCTCTGAATTATAAATTTAAAAAAGAAAAACAACTATTTTAAACCATTACACCCTGTACTTTCAATATATATTTAATTTAGAATGACTATTGATCGTTTATTTTTTAATAATATTTAATAATATTAGTAATTTAATTCTGTATACCTATGCTTGCAATGAAAATTATACCTGTGAGCCTATATGAAACTTGAATTTTATATACCTAATTTTTTCGAAACTCAATGATCCTAAATTATTTTGACTTAAATGTTTTTCATATTTAATTAAATTTTAAACAATAAAAAAAATAAACAATGTTTTTAATTATTTTTACGATATCAAAAATTTTAACTTATAATTTGTCGTTTTTGTAGTGAGTTACATATAAATAGTTATTAAGCAAACTTATAATAATTTGTACTTTTGTTCTCATGTTTTTTTTTTATTTTGTTTTAGGATTTATATAAAATAATATTTTTTTATTTTTTCAGTAATTTTGTTTTGTTATAAAAATTAGTTTTTATTTGAAATATATTGTATTATTATTATTATTTTTTTTGTTTAATAAATTATTATAATGTACTTAATGCTTTGAGATATAAAAGTAATTATTATAAAAGTAGAAATAAAAAAAAACTTAAAAAAATTAGTTTTATTTATTTTATTAAAATGCTGAAATATTAAATTTCTGAAACTAATGTTGTTATTTAACCTCTTCTTAATCTTCAATTAATTTTCAATTGAAAATTTTCAGTTCCGAATGAAGCATACTAAGGCTAACAAAATTACTCTAAGGGACCAATATTTATTGAAAACTAATTCAGTGTTAGAATTTGATAAAAATACACATTTTTAAGAAAAATATTATAACCCACTGGAATAAATAAAAGTAATGAATAAGATTATTCTAAATTTATTACATAATTTGTTTTCATATTAATTTAAAATTTATTAATAATTTATTCTATCACATATAACTATATAAATATTTTTTTATATTTATTCATTTTCGATCCTATTATATTCATTCATTCGAGGTTTCAATTTTATCCATAAACCACCAGATGCTCTTAATGTTATTCTAAAAGCTGGTTTAAGTATAGTTTTACCCGGTACTGGTAATAATTCATAGTTTCTTAAAATCTTTGATATAATTGTTTTAATTTCCAAAAATGCAAATTTATCACCAATACATTTTCTTGGTCCAGCTATAAATGGTATATATGCATATGGATGCCTTTTTTCACAATTTTCTGGTGTAAATCTTTCTGGATCAAATTTTTCTGGATTCGGATATATATGTGGTATTCTATGTGTTGCATATGGTGATATAAGTATATTACTACCACTTGGTATTCTATATTTTGATATTATTGTATCTTCACCCAATTTTCTAGCAACTGCTGGTACACTTGGATATAAACGTAATGTTTCCTTAATACACATCTCTAAATAACGCATTTCCTTTAAATCATTCCATGTTGGTGGACGCTGTTGATCATTACCAAAAATTAAATTTAATTCTTCAAAGCATTTCTGTTGTACAGATTGATTTTGTGCTATTAAAAAAATACAAAGTGCTGTTGAAGCACCAACTGAATCTTGGCCAGCTAACATAAATGTACATGCTTCATTAATAATATCATCTTCAGTAAATTCTGGATTTGTTTCGTTTATTTCAATCATATAATCGAGAAGACACTTTCTTTTTATTTCATTAGATTCTCGTAATTTTTTTCGAGTTTGAATCATTTTACGTGTAAAATCATTTAATCTTTTCTTTTGATTTAATTCTTCAGCAGCGGCTTGAGTTAATTTATAAAAACCATTAAGTAGAAGCCATGGACGTGATACACGATGTGGAACAACCAATTTTCCTCTGCGAATAATGAAAAAAATAATTTTAGAAAACGAAAATTTTCATACAGGTAAGTATTTTTTTTTAGTTATTGTATGGTTAATAAAAGTTGCGCTCGGCAATGTTAAATCGTATTAAATACCTAAATCTGCTATAAAATACCTAAATCTTTTATAAAATGTGAAGGATTTAACTGCAATTGAAAGTTTTTAATCGGGTACATGTTAAATACTCTAGAAAAAATGAATATGTTTTTTACAGGAACTTTGACTATTAAATCTAAGTTAGGATTACAAAGCTGAATTTATTGTATAATATTTTGTATAGTTATACAATATATGAATTTTTACTTACGACCTAAATGGTGAATCTTCAGTAATTAACATTTCTTTTTCATTTTTAATTACGGGTACACCCAATACAGCTTCATTCAAAATATCCATAATACATTGATTAACAAATGATGCAATATTAAGTTCTGATGAACTTTTATTTAATTTATCTAAGAATAATTGTGATGCATCAGCAAATGTACCTAAATATCTTTCAAGAATTGTAATATGAAATGATGGTTGTATTAATTTTCGATGAGTTTCCCATTTCATTCCACTATTTGTAATTAAACCATTACCAAGAAAATTATGCAATAATCCATATAAAAAATTTTTATTTGAATGTTTTTTTGATGATAAAATTGTTTGTAAATCATGTGGTTCTAATACTGCAAAAAATGGTATTATAGAAAGCCATAAACGTATTAAACCACCAAAAACTGTATACGCAGGTCCCATTCTTCGACGTAATACTATATAAATATAAAAAAAATAGGCAATATTCGTTTAATGTAAATAATATAAATTGGAAAAGGTTACAAAAATATAATGAAATTTTCTCATACTTACAGTCATCTTCTAAAATTTCTGTAGAATTGCCAATAACAGGAGTTGCATCTGGTCCGGGTAATTGTAATGCTAAAATCACTGATTTCAAATAATTAGAAAAATAATATAAGAGTCCACAAATGATTACAAGCGCTATAAAACTCCATAATTCTACAAAAGATGCTTTTTCAATCTAAAAATAAAAAAGATAAACACAATAAAAATTATTTCCAATATTTCATAAGCAATTAATAACATATTAAAAAATATATTAGTACATAATTGTTGAAGGTAATTATTTCATTTCTATTTTTTAACTGATTAGCGAAAAAATATAATTAGGATTTAACTGTAATAATTAACACTTGTATGTGAGTTTTTTTTTTTTTTAAAATACAAAATTATAATTTGAATTTGTTTAAGAAATTTATTTAATAATTGAAATCACGCAAATGTAATTACAAATAGCTACTAATATATTTGTTTTATTAAAATAAAAGATTTCCTTATTTAAGGTTTTTTAATATTTTCAAAAAATTCTACTACAACATATGCTAAGGGGAAATTTAATAATTTTAATTATCAAATTAATGTAGAGTAGCTTCATAAAAATATACATGTAGCGGTCATTATTATAACTAAAATAATAATGACGTCTATCGAAAAATAATTATCTCGTAGCATCCCTACGAATATCACTGCCTATTTTTAAATTCTTATTAATAAAATCAATAATTTATGCTTCTGTTTTCATTCTCTCAATATTAATGCAACAATTGAGTATAGTGTGATGTGACACACAAAGTACTAATATTAATTAAAGCTTAATATAACATTTAATTTTAATTTAATATTTAACATAAATTTTAATATTAAACAACATATTTAATTTATACAAAATTATTAATTTACATATAACGTTTACGTTTAATTTACAATAATGTTATTTATTCCTGCCTTTTGAATAAACAATTACATGGTGGTATAAGAATCAACACTATTTTATAATCACCTTATACATATTATCGTAAATTTTAAAAAAGACATTACTCAGTGTGATTGCGAGAATTGTTTTAAATATTAATTAACCGGTAGATGGCTTTAAAATTTTCACAATAAAAGTAAAGCTCTCTTGGTACATTTTTCATATACATATATTCAGGAACATGTACATATATGTGTAAGAGTTGCCTATATTACCCTCAACTACTTTTTTCTACTAATTTTGCGTACAATGAAAGCAGTTTGATTAATTAATTTTTATTATTAATCAATCATGTCCTCTATTTCACAATGTATATTGTGCATGACGTATAGTATATAATTTCTGATCCAACCCAGTATTTAATTCACAATGAGTTTACAATTCACTTAAATATTATGTCAAATATAATATTTGCAATTCTTCTCAGCTTACAATTTATAATCTACATTATAATAAATTTATACGCAATCAATACAATTTCATCTTTTCATTATTATATAAATTAAAAAGTTTAACATATTTTTAACACCACGCCATATTACAATATAAACAATATTATTTCAATAGATTAATAGGGAAGCAATATTTTTAATAAGTTTAATAAAATTTTATGCGATTATTTGAATATTATGAAAGCTTTTTGTGTGATTTATTGTTTATTGTTACTTTTTGTTTTGAGATATAATAAAATGCACATAATTGCAGTATTATATCATATATACCACATAATATCATATATACCACATATATTTGATATATAAGTAATAATTGTCAATTTAATTCCAAATCAGTTCTAAAAATTTCATTTTATCAAACGTGATCAATGGTCTAAAATTAAAAATAAATTATTTAAATTATTTTATTTATATAATTTTTATAAATTAAGTTATTTATCAACAAATATTTCATATAACAATATTGTTTACCTATTTTAGATATGATAGTCTGAATTTTATCACGAAGATTTCAATATAAGATCTTTAAAACTTTACATAATTGTTATTGTTATACTAATTGTTAATTATTGTATTAAAATCAAAATTTAATTTTAATTCAAGAATTTAAAAAATGTCAAGCCTATCTCTTTATATTTAATTTATTTTTTTAATTTTCTTTTTTCATGTTATTTATCAAATCGTAAAATTATGCAATTTTAACACGTATGCATTTTTTATGTTATTTCTATCAATTACTACTTATTTAGTTTTCGTTTATTTTAGGTAGATGTCGATGCCATATCTATTTTTACGTATTAGACATAAATCGGTTCTATTCGACAACACGGACATAACTCAAAATTTGCAAATTTTGAGAAAAACAAATGGAACGTTTTGGAATTTAATTTTTTTCTGCATTATATAGCATTATTTTATAATTTATTTTAAGCAACAAATTTCAAGCTTGCACCGAAATGGGAATGGTTTAAATGCTTTAATACAATAATAACTTGGAAATCGTATTTTTTGAGTTAGGTCACCGTTGCACCAAATGATCGATATATTTATGTTCTTATTTTGACATTTGAAAATATCAAAAAGAGCATTATTAATTTATTTTGGAATATGAAAGAATTATATTGTTTAAAATTATAAGCGCCGATTAATTTATGCAAAATATAAAATCAGAATAATAAATTGAATAATAAGAAAATCAAAAATGAATTCTGGCAAATTAATGAAAGTAAAAAATGATAAAGAGAGTGGCAAAAAACAAAAATTTAATCATAAATCAAAATATTTAATTGAGGAAAATTAAACGAGAAAAATAAGAAATTGGGGAAAAAAATCAATTGTTTATTCACAAAATAATTAAATGGTAATAAAAGTAAGTAAATTAAATTAATTCTATTATAATGGAATAAAAGTGAAAATATATTTTAGGTTGATATGTGAATCATTTATATCATTAATAACAATCATTTTGGCCAGCATTTGCAATTTGTGTTAATCCAAAATTTTCTAAGGGTATAACATAATAAAGAATGAATATTATGAAAACGAATTGAAAAAGGATAAAGACGACCTTAGGCTGATATATGACTCTTATATAATAGAGAAAATAGAATAAAGATAAGGATCACATGACAGACAAGGAGTACACCTATAGTTATGTTTACGATGTTACTTAAAATCGCTTTTTACTTAGCATCGAACAAAAAATAATACTGCAAATATTATTTTATTTAATCGTAACTTATTTTTAAATTATCATTTGCTTAATTTAAATACATTTAAGTTTCAATAATCTACTATTATACTATTATTGAAATGCGCTCATACAACACTATTAATAGTACAAAATTGCTACTATGTGTACAAATGCATGTATGTACATATAAAATTATCATTTATACTTAATGTTTTAACATTAATTTTCTATGTATTCAAATTAGAAATTTTTAATTATTACACAATTTTATTTACAGATATTTAACGTGATAAAAATATATATTGCACATTTAATATTTTAGTAAAATCACAATTGCAATATATGATATTTGTAATTCTTATATTATGATATAATAATTATTATTATAAAAGAAAAGTAAAAAAAAATTAGTAATATTAGTATAACAATATGTACGAGTACTTAATAACTTTTTCTTGGAAAAATTTCTTGGCAAGTTCACAAAAAAATGTATATAAATTTTACACTAGAAATTTTAATGTTAATCGATTGTGTACGTTTTGTTTAATAATTTATCAAATATTTTAAAAATTTGATAAACTATTAAGAAATTTAATTTTACAAAAAGTAGGCATGTCTTGTAAGGGATATGACATTTTTGTTTAAAAATCATAAATGTAATTTTAAACTTAATTTATTATAATTGGATTAAATTTAAGTTGTTGTATTGTGTTGTTATACACGCAAGACACATTGTTCTATAATGTGCTAATTCGTATAAGTTATACAACAATTTGCTGATATACTTAGTAAATTTACTTTAAATACAAGTAGTTAATAATGAACGAATACATAAAATATCAATTATAAAATAAAATATTTTTTCAAAAGTGTTATAATAGTTCTATATAATATTAAATCTTTGGAAATTTATTTTCCTGCAAAAGTAATTTTTTCGCAATTATATAAGATTAATTTAGTTGAAAATTAAGAACAAATGAACAAACTGGTTGAAAATTATTTAAATTAAGTTTTTTTTTCGAATTCTTCATGTTTTATTTAGAGTTTTTATAATAAAGATGTCGACTATTAAGTATTAGAGCTGTACGAATTTTGTAAAAATTGTGATAATTTCATTATAACAGGTATCACTCGTAAATACCATCGCCGATAAGATCCAGAACCGTTGTGTATTATTTTTATTAAGTAGTTATAGAATCTTTAGTTTGGAACATACATGAATAGAAATTTCAAAACAAGATTACAAGATATTTTTGTCGTTAGCCATTTATGGTGATTGTCTTGTACTAGTACAGTAATACTTTAAGCGTAAACTTATTACAAGTAATTTACGATATAATTTGGTAAACTTATAACAGATTAAAAAAAAAAAATAATTCTATTTTAAAATTTGTATGTATTTTAAAAGTCGCATAATATATACGAATGACATTGACGTTAATTTGAATTAAATATCTTAACTGTATATTTTTTTTATTCAGCTATTAATTTTACATTATCATAAGAATTAAAATTTCTTGATTGGACTTAGTAATAATGGCATATTTAATTGTTGTTTATTTTATTTTTTTTATTTCTTTTTGTACTTTTCGCTCTTTTATAGAAATTTCCCGATTTGACAGAAATGGAAAAATTATAATTAATTTCAATATATTTTTGGCAGGTCGTTGTGTTTTTAATGACTGAATTTTTTCTTTTAGTTTTTGCTGTTTTTTTTTTTATTTTGGCATAGTTGACTTTTTACAACTTGTGCAAATTGTATGTATGTATGTACATACATGTGTACACAGTTAAGAAGACCCATGTTTAAAATTTGACGTAGATAATATGCAAATTTAAAAAAATCAAAAAAAAAAAAATTATAAATTTTTGCTGACTAGCGTTGAATGGTGCCATTTTCCAAATAAAGTTTTTAAATTTTTATTTAATTATATTAAAAAATTGTTCTTTATTGACAATGTCAATGTCAAACTGGTGATAGTTTATTCATTTTTATATATGTATGAAGATACTCTGAATTAAATAAGTGATTTTTACCAAATTGGTAAAATATTTTTTTTTTGCGAAAAAGAAAACTAGATACGAAAATATTGTTTATGTTTGATTTTGTTTATTTCCGGATTACTATTCATGTGTTTTTATTTGGAAAATTTATAAATAGTTCTCAAAAAAATTTTTTTTTGTAATACAACGTATTTTTGTATTTTATTAGTTGTTATGAATGACGATAGTAGGGTTTTTCTTTGCAAGTTTTAAAAAATTTTTCTACGTATTCTATTATATTTATTGCGTATATTAATTATTAACGTAAGATTTTCGTTGATTATTAAATAAAAATCCTTTTGGTAGAATTTACTATAATTTCATTGATTATAATTTAGGAGATTTTCAATAATTTAGACATATGCTGTGAGAGTTCAAAATTACTCGTAAATCTTAAAAGCTTGTAGATTTGTGACATACTCGAGAAATTCTTCAATATTCGAGATTTTTCTATTATTCTCTCTATAATATTATTTATAAAATTATTTTTCCTTAAAAAAAAACCTAAAAAATGCCTTTAGTTTAAGCAATATTGTCGAATTCACAATAATTTGTAATATTTTATCTCGCCTTATTTGTTATACATATAATGTATGTTATGGTAATTTACCATTAACCGTTACTTTTTTTTATTTTATGAAATATTAACATGCCGTATAACTCTTAACTATAATAATTACTTAAACCTATATAATGCACGTAGGTACTTAAAATAATACAAAAATTCAAAGTATTTCAGCAAATGGTATATTTAGTAATAAAACAAATGTACATCCTAATAAATATTAGTGTTAATTATGTAAATATTAATTATGTAAAGTTAGCTACTTGCATTTAAAACAAAAAAAAAAACTTTAACAAGAGTGCTAATGAAAAAAAAATATTTATGAGAATTATGTACATAACTTCAATTTAGCTTCAATTTAAAATTTACAATCTTAAATACTAAATTACTGTCTTCCATATGGTATAATATCCCAAGTGAGCCAGTTTATATTGTAAGTAGGTGAAAGAATCGGTTGTGTACGTTTATTTCGGTAGATGGCTTTACATTTCTCATTTTCTACTTTATTTTTTTCATAAGATTCTCTCATTTTTATCATCTCTCATATTTTATATCAGTGCTGCCGTATAATTTCATTAACGGACACAATACAAAAGTTTTAAATATTTTTTTTAATTTTTAATTTTTCTTCTAATAATTTACTAAAAATTTTTAAGTTGGTGTACCTAACTAAATTGAATTCATAATTCATATATGCTTTAATTTTATTTATTTTTATTATAAATTAAATTCTTTTTTTCTTTGAAAATATCAATTTTATATTTAAATATTGAGTATGTATATAGAAATAAATACAAATTTAATAAATTTACATTCAAATAAGTATATACTTAAAACAAAATAATATTATGTAAAGACAACATACTTTGTTACTACTATTTAATAACGCATTATAATGTAAAATTGCATGAATATTTAAGAAATTAAATAAAACCTATTATTGGTATTTATTTTTTCTATTAACAATAATGTGCAGGAATCTATAATATTTCCATTAAAAAAAATTATTTTCATTGCTAATTCAATTTCTAAATTTTTTCAAAATAATCTTAAAATTTATTGGTGTTGGAACATAATATAACAGTGGTTATCAAATTGTTGCATAACGGTATTTTACTTGAATGAGAAATAAAATTGGCAACTCATATTATTATTATAATAGTAATTGGCATACCCAATTAATATGTGGAAAAGTTTAATATGAACTTAAATAAATTGAAAATTTACATTTTATATACTTTAAGAATTTTAATGAAATGTAAAAATTCTTCTATGATATTAAAAAATTAAGAATAATTTACTTTATTATTGTGGGAGTATGCAATTATTATTATTTATATGAGAAAGTGTTAAAAATTTCTAGAACAAATGAAATTTTAAAAAATTTTAATGAAATTATTTCAAATTTATGCAAATTTATTTCAAAGATATATGTAACTTATAGAATAACAATTATTTTAGGTTATGTTTGAGTATATATTCAATGAATTTGTACTATTAATTCTTATATTTAAGCCAGAAGTTATATACAATATGAGTTCATTGAATGATTAATCAGAAGAACCCTGTACATAAGATATTGTTTGCATATACTTATAAATTAGGAAGATTGATATGTTACTTATAATTTCTAATAAAGACTTACCCGGTAGACTATTAATTGATGATTATTTAATAGTTAAAGACGATCATAAAAATGAAATTTTGTATTTAATTAGAATTTTGATTACTGAGAATAATCAGAATTACAAAAAAAAAATGTTATTTTTTTCAAAGCTTTGAATAAATTTGCATATATGTACATAGTAGTAAATACACTGCACATATAGGTGCGTTTAGAATATTATTAAATATTTAATCAATCTTGTATTATATCAATACAAGAAAAATATATTAATGCTTATATATAATTACAGAATATAGAATATCTACATTCATGCTTGCAATGCTCACCATTGATAAATGAATTATTCATCTATAAAACAAATTAACTGTGTAGAAATTAATAAAAGAAAATTTTATGCTTCGTAAAAATTAATTTTCGCTTTGTAATAAATTTCTTCTATAATAAATTAAATCTAATTTTAATTGATGTATGAGAGTACATATATAAATACATATGTTTAAATACAGATCTTCTATGTGTTTATAATATTCTATAGAAAAATCCAAGACTCAAACCTTTATTTTTCTTTAGTATAATGGTCTTTTTTACAAAAATCGAAAGAAATTATTTACATAAATTTTCATTTTGCCTGTAAAATGGCACGAGTGCCATAAAAGTTACGTATAGCACAGTTATAGAGGACCATGTAGCGCAACAACAAAAAATAAAGAAATATAGCGAATTTATTGAAAAATTTTCAGATTTTTAACTCAAAATTTTATGTTTAAACAAATATTATATGAAAACGGTAAGTCTGACATCAACTATCAGCATATCGTTATGAAGGTCTATCAATTGAAAAAAAAGCTTCTCAATAACAGCTATAAACATAATATTAACAAAAAATTTTGAAACGACACACTGTTTCGAACTCATTTCTGTTCTCTTTGAAACTAGGATGGATATTCGAAATACAGAATTTTTTCAGTCCGATTTTTTTTTCTAAAAAAATCCAAGGAATCAGCCCCGAGCACGTTTACACTAGAATTGGACCACTCTGTATTTTTTATTTAAATAGGTACTTTGTTTACACCATTATAAAGCTAAATGGCAATATTTCTTTAAATTTATCAAGCATTTTTACTAAATATATGACTTTCTTATACGAGAAAACTTTGAAATATCTAATATAATATTTAATTATACTGTTGGTACTTGTTTGTTTTTATTTATTTACTACTATATTCTGTTTACTACTACTATGTTTTTTATTGGGTAAATAAACTTTTAAGAGTGTACCAACCACTTTTAAATTGTTGAAAACAAATATTTATTTTAACAAAACTTAAAAAAAAAAATTATGTAATTATAGAGAGATTATGTAATTGGGAATATAAAAATTGTAAATTCTATATAGTAAATTACTTGATTTATTTGAATAAATTGAATTTTTTAATTTTGTTTTTTTGTAAAGTAGCATAATTGTTAGGGTTTGTTGATTTAATATTTTCAAATTCAAGAATTTGATTTTCAATATTTTATACATAATTCTTCTCTTATTTATTTTATTCTCTTAATTTATTATTTTAGCTCAGATTTTTATTTATTTTTTCTAATTTCAATTTAGTTATTCGCATATAAAAAACATTTTTGTTAATAATTTTGTATTAGCTGAAAAAATTTTGCTGAAATTATAAAACTTCTAATAAATGTACTAAATGTAAAAAAGTTCCAATCGCATTTTACTCAAAATACCAAAAATGAAGTATTACAATGTTTTAAAATAGTATTATTCTCAGACTGAAAATACTACTAAAAATTTAGAAATGTACTATACCGAAAAAAATTTTGAAACGACAGCACTATTTCGAACTCATTTCTGTTCTCTTTGAAATTATTATACGTATGATATTTTCAAATTCTCTGGCATATGTATTCGAAAATTAGAAGAAAAAGTGAATACAAATTTAATTTTTTTTTTCATTTCAGCTTAATTTATCTAAAATTTAAATGATTTAAAATTTAATTATAATATTGAGTTTTATACATATATAAAACTCAATATTAAATTAAAAGAGAAAAATAGTAAGTTATTGACCACATTAATTCAATTTCAAATTAAATTTTGAATTAATAATATTGCCAATATTCTTGGACCACAATTTTTATAAAATACACAATTTTTATAATCAATTAATTCTTTTGTTTAAAATCTTAAAGATTAATTTTAATTAGTGATTTTTCTTATATATACTTAAGTAGACAGACTAAAAATATATTAATCAAAAGATTCTCTATAATACGAGTATGTCAACCAAATTAAATACGATAATTATCATACATGAAATAAAATTATAAAAAATAATTATAACTTCTAAATGTCAAGTTTTATTTATTTTTGTATTTTTCATTTTTGAATTATAATCTGATAGCATAATATTATATACAATATGTATGTATGTATATAATTTTAATATTTAAGAAAATAATTAATTACGATATTTGTATATATGCATAAATTTCTTGTAAGATTAAAAAATAAGATGCATAAAATATTCGAGAGAATTAGCTACATATTATATCCAGGATGATAAATTTCTTATTTTTTTAATTTAAATTATAAAAGCTGAAAAAATTGTTAAGAAAGATCATGCATCTATATGGAATTCACGATATTTTATTTTATTTCATAAAAAATTTAGTTATCGTATATGAAAATAGCAACAAAATTTTGTTTAAATAATAACCATAATATTTTATGGTATCTATTTATAATGACAATCTTGCTACCTATTTGTTTTTAGCCAACTATTGATTTGCTTTTGTAATAAATTTAAATTTTTTCGAATATTACGCATTTTTGAATATTAACATAATATAATATTACAGTTTTAGACTTACTGTCTTCCGAAATTTAATGGCAATAGGTAATGACAATTTTATTAAGACTTATTTTAATTTCATTTAATGCTCTTATAATGTTACTGTAGTTAATACGCAACTATTATCGTAATTAATTTTAATACAACATAATTATGTTTTAAAATAACTTGAAGTATTCAATAATTAAGCACAATATTTATAAGAAAGACAAAATTAAATTTTTATATAGTTGAATCTTGCAATTCTTTCCCGTCAATTTAAACTTCCTTAAACTTCTTTATAAATTCTAAACCAAATTATGATCGATTCCAATATTTAATCGGAATTAATTAACTTTCAATATAATATCGAAAATTTTTGTTGATATATGTATGTAACTCATTGAAGGGGTTTCGTAAGTATATACATTTGTTATACATAGACATAGCTTATAAAATTATTTATATATATTAAAAATATAAAATTAATAGAAGAAAATCAACGGATTTGTAAAATTCAATAAATTTTAAAATAATTGATAATTTCAATGTTTTAGAATAATTATTAATATTAGACTCCAAAAAAATACAACGGAAGCTGCCAGATAACCAACTCTAATGAACAAATATTACGAATTTGCGAATTTATGACTATAAAGAATTTTAATATTCAACAACAATTTTTCTATGTAAAAAATTATTTTAAAAAATTATTAAAAAGAATACTCACCATTCGATAAAATAACATTGTTATTATTTATAGTCCTTTTTGTATCCTTAAATATTTTTTTTTTTAAATATTTTAAATTCAAGATAAAAATTTTCAAAATTTTTTTTGTTTTTTCACTATTATTTTCTTACAAAAATTTTTGTGACTCTAAATTATTAATTTTTTCAATTAAATTTAAATTATTAAAAATATTTGCAATTAATTAATAAAATTGAATTTTAATAATTTTTAAATTTTCTTTAAATAATTTGTTCTTATTTTTTTAAAAAATAATTTTAATATTTTTTAAAATATTAATTAAATTATTTTTTTTACATAATATTTTCCACAGTTTAAAAAATTATTTTTATTCTAAAAAAAATTCCAATAATTTTAAAAAATGAAATTATTTTTATTGTTTTCTATTCACTTATTCGTTAATAACT
This sequence comes from Condylostylus longicornis, assembly GCF_029603195.1. Taxonomy (NCBI): domain Eukaryota; kingdom Metazoa; phylum Arthropoda; class Insecta; order Diptera; family Dolichopodidae; genus Condylostylus; species Condylostylus longicornis. The sequence goes on from NW_026577996.1 coordinate 8,094,797, forward strand.
GATTTGTAATTTTGCAAAATTTTCACTTAAAACCAATTGTAAAATAACCGTGATTTTTAAATAATTTTTTTTTATTTATTTTTTGTTGTTATTTTTATTTTTTTTTTCTTCATATATAACTAGTGTTTTTCCGTTATTGTTTGTTGATTTTTTCTCTCTTATTTTTTTGCGTTTTTGCTCTTGTGAAAAAATTTTATTTGTTTTTGTTTCTCTGTTTTATTTTTTTTTTTATTATTTAGATTTTTTTGTATTTTTAATAATGATTGAAAGCTTTTAAAATGAATGTATAGATGGGGCTTTAGAAAACGAGAATAGTTAAAATTAAAATGATCCTGGAATATAAAAACTTCTTCTATTTATAATTATTTTTTCTTCTTTACAAAATTAAATAGTGAAGTGTAATAGTGTAAATTTTTTTTTGTTTACATTTCAAATACAAATGCACAAAAAACACACGAATAGTATTGAACGGCAAAAATATGAACTAAAAATATAAAATTTTATCTTTTACTTATAGGCACGAGCAAACACATACAAATGAGTACTGAGTGTGTGTAGTATAGGTAGAATGTTTGTATGTATTATATGCTTAGCACTTTTGTAAAGTTTCGGAAAGGGTTAATATTTTTTGTTGTTGTTTTATTTTTTCTTTCTAACAAATACAAAATTGTATAGTTTAACAATGCAGATTATTTTTTCTTAATAACTAATTATGTAATTAATATTTTTATATTTTTTATTTAATTTTTTGATTAAATATTTGTATAAAAAATTAATAATTAAATAAAATAAATATTGATTTTAAATGAATTACAAATTAGTAAGAATTATCTAAGTTTTACGCCGCGCGATTAATATGAAGTCATTTTTTGTATTTTTTTTTTTGTTTTCTTTAATTGTTATAAAAGGAACAAAAATTTTTGTTAATGCATTTTTTAGATTTTTTTTATATTTATTTATTTGCTTGTATTCTATTGAAAATTAATTAATTATATTTTATTTGATTTGAAAATTGAACATTAAATATTTTAACCCCTAATGTCAAATTAAAATACATAATTAAAATACATATGGAGTTGGGGGTTAAAGAAATAATTCTAGAACTTTTTGTTGTATGAATTGGATTTTTTTGTTTTGGATTATATATGTATATTTAAATAATAAATGTAAGCGTTATTCTACAAATATTCTACAAAGAGTACATTTGAGTGAATAAATAATAAGTACTTAAAATGAGTACATAATGTTTATAAATACGTCCTAATAAAACTAATTTTGTTATACAATAAAATATATTATAAAATTTAATAACATTATTGTAGAACTTAATAAAATATATTTTATTAAATTTAATTTGAGTATAGTTACATAAAATCATTTAAATAAAAATTTAATTAAAAATTACTATTTTCAATATAAAATTCAATTTAACAAAATTAAATATTAAAGGGTTAACTAAAATATTGTACAATGTAATACAGTGTAGAAAAAAAAACAATTAATGAAAATTAAATAACAGTAATAACGCAAATGCATTTAAAAATTTTGTTTCAGATTTCTCACTTAACTATATACTCGTACAATGTTTTTCAGTTTAACCCCTTGATTTTTTTTAAACATATGCAGCTCAAAGAAAGACTCTTAAAAAATTTAGTATTTCATCTGTATGGTATATTTTTTATGATAGCAATCGATTTAATATTATTTTTGTATTAAAAATTTATTTTATATATTGAAACAATAGAATAATACTACAAATTATAAAGAATTTACGATATATAGATATACGATATTAGAGTATTAACCTTATTATGCGTAATAAAGCTTTTAATTTTTATAAACGAGATTCCATATTCAAAATTCTTATATTTATACATAGCTATTGGCAAAATTATATTCATAAGTATATCCTTTAAAATAAAACAACGCTCTTAAAAAATAAGGAAAAAAAATTAACAAATTAATTTTTTTCATAAACTGAATATCGTAAATGTTATATGAGAAGTATATAATGCTGTAAAATATTTTTTGTAAAATTATAAAACGACGCCTTGTTATCGTAAAACTATATCGTAAATACAAAACTATATCGTAAAAAAACGAAACAATTCGTATTACTACATAGTCTTCTTATTACCACATTTTAATGTTATGGCAGTAATCTTCAATGTTATATAAATATGTAGCGCCCTTTCTGATATTTCTTAATTAATTTGTATTTGTATTTTATTAATTATAACAAGAACTTGTTATATATTAAAGGTTCTAACGATTATTAATCAAAATTGTAAATAAAATTATATATATATTTTTTACTTTGAAAAACCTATCAAATCTGTAGTGTTAATGTTAATTTGTTACGTACACTATTTATATTTAAATAAATTGTTATTAATATTCCCAAGAACAATTAATTTTTCGCTTAAATTCAAACTTTAGTTTCACATCTCTAAAATGAAAATTAAATTTTTCAATTTTGTAAATATCCGATTTCGAATAATTAAAAAGAATTGCAATATTTATTTAATAATTCTATTTAATAATTAATTGTTATTGTATACGCGCCATTTTATAAAAAGTTTACAAAATGACAAGTTCATTGTTTTAAATAAAATAATTATTAAGAAATTAAAAGAAAGATCAGTTTTGAAGTCTATATTTCCTCTAAATGTATATAAAAAATTTTTAGTATAAAATTGATTACATAAAATTTAAATTGAACTTGGAAATTTTTTTATATATTGAGTAATTATATGTTAACATACTTACTTAAGTATAATACGTAGAATATTAACTAAAAAGGGTACAAAGTTTAAGAAGGACGTTCAAAGTATTCATTTTGTAAAAAAATTTATGTAAACAATAGTAGATTATGTATGTATGTACATATATACATGCATAAAATATGTGTGTACATATGTATATTTTATTTACAAAATAATTTACGATTATAAATATTAAAATAAATAATTTTTTTGCTGTTTTTCATCACTTTAAATTAACAAATTACTTTAAAATAACAAAGACAGACTTGAGACATTTGGGAGGCAATTTTCACAAATGGTTCCGTAAATTTTGAAAATCAATTATCGTGAAGTGAATTAAAATAATCAAGAAATTTCAAGTTTCGGGTTTTAATTCTATTAATTTAATTATTGAAATATTTCGCTCAAAAATACCCTAACTCTTATGGTTTAGTTAGCAAACGTCAAATTTTTCTCATATTTTTTTTATAATCTTTCTTTTTAAACCTCTTCATTTTAGAAAAGAGAATTTGATTGAATTTCCGCATGTAATGGGTTTTTTCTTGTTATTTCAAATAAGGTTTTTCTTTAAAATAATTCTAAAAATTCTCACTTATTAACCATGTAAAAATTCCAACTTTTATTTAGTTAGTTACGATATAATATGTATACATATTTGTCTGTACATATTTACCAATATGCAATAATTGAAATTAAGAAATGCTTTTTAAAATTTTAATATTAAAAAAGAAATAATAATATTCATAGATTTTTAATGGGTAAACCAAAACGAAATTCACTTCAAAAACTTGTATACAATTAAATTGTAATAGAAAATATTTACTAAAGGATTAACGATAAAAATTTAGTTCAATAATGATCTTATGACTAATGAAATTATTCAATTAAAATTAAAAATTATGCAATTTTTAAACTTACAAATTATGTAATAAATTTTAAAATTTATGTACCAATAATCCTTGAGTGAACGATATTTAGTTCATTTGCAAATGAAATCTATAAATAATTCAGAAGATGAACTGTCTTTATTTATTTTTACATCATTCACAATAATTATTTACAATAATGAAATTTTTGTTTTAAAATTATGTAATTATGTTTAATTATTTAATATTTATGATAATGAAAAGGATAACAAGTGCTTAAATATTTTAAGATGAAATAAAATGAAAATGCATTGAAAATATATGTATGTCAAGTGTCACAGACAAAGTAAATACTTATGCAATTTTGAATAAAGAAAAAGGGTCACATAAAAAAGATGTATGAAATTTTAATGAAATCGCGTGTGAAGTTTTGTGTACAATAAGTTTTTGAAAAAAACAAATTATTTTTGAAAAAGAATCGCTGTTTTATTATTAGTCCTATACATTAAAATAAAAGTAGTTGAATGGCTCTACTGTAAGAAAAAAATTCTAGGTAATTTGACATTTACCTATAACATAATTATAGGAATTATTTATAATACAATATAATCAAATACACGAATTTCTGGTAGGAATTATTTGAAATTCTGATTATTCAGCTAATCTTACGATAAATTCAGGTAAAATAATGGCTAAGTCCCTTCTTGAATTAGTTTTTGTAAAAAAAAAAAATTACCATAATTTAAACTTAGTTTGACAGCCAGTTAGAATATTGTCAAAGGACGCGCATATCAAAATAGCAAACATATAATTATTTGAATTTGAATCTACATTAGAAATGGAAAAGAAATTTTATTATCAATACGTTACATACATTCAAAGTATATTATGATTATTACTTATCCAAATTTTCAATTCAATTATAATTTGATTGTGTGTATACCTATACACAACTATAAATAAACTCTTTGAAAAACAAACATCTTGTCATAAAGGTATCAAACCAAAAAACTTTGACACTTTTTATGTCACTTTCGTTTCGTTATTTTATTTTATATACTAATAAATGAAATTATTATTCATGAAATGTATTGAGATAAATTTATCATAAAATAATTGTCGGCGTATTGTAAATATACATATAAGCATTTTTACGTGATTATTGATATTGTATATATTATGTCTATATACAATGAAGGTATTTATGTACGTAATATACGCATGATTTAAGGAATATTGAAATTAACAAACTTGATAATTACTTATATATACATATACAAATATTGTATATTTTTTTTAGGATGTTATGCATCTTAAAATTTTATATTTTTAATTGTTTTATGGTATATACGAGAGGAAAACAAAATTGAAAAATATAAGTAGTTGATTAAACGCATGGTTTTTAAAGTGACACATTTTCTTTCAAAACTTTGATCTCGAGTTTTTGTATTTAAATATAATACTTGCGAGAGAGAATGATAAACGAGTTGTCGCTCGTTTTAAATTTCTCCAACAAGTACAACGATTTAATATAACAATTAATTTGTAGTGTCAATTCAAACTAATCGATCATTGCCATCATTGATCATCGATCGTTGAATTAATCAAGATGGTTTTTGACACTACAGCTTGTCAACTATATCTTCCCTCTCTTAGAATTATAACTTGAAAGAGAGGAGAGAAAGGAACTTAAAAGAGAGGAATTTTTTTCACAGTAGGCAGAAGGACAGATAGAGTGGAATAAGGAAGCACATTTTTGGGAAAAATTTTTGAGAATGTGCCAAAAAATTAAAAAAACCATGGTAATATAATGAAGAATAAAGAGTCGTAATCAGTATTATTTTATTTATTACAATCTATTGTTCAAGTTCAAGAAGTTTTTGTTTATTTTAATAGTTTAAGCTTAAAAATTTTTTTGTTTTATTGAATTTACAAAAATAATTGTACACAAAAAAGTTTATAGTAATTGTTAATTAAGAGAAAAAAAAAATAATTTTTTTTTTACAATACAATAACAATAATGTAGTGATAATAATGACACGTTCGAAACCGACATGCTTTGAATTACATTTTAAAGAGATTTTTGACGTTTCGTTTTACTTCTTCCATACGGCGTTTTTATTTTTAATTTATTTTTTTTTTTTTTTAATGAAATGTTTGTTTTTGTACAGGAAATAATTTAATTTTTATATGCAAAATTAATGTATAGCAAAGTGCATATATATATATCCGAACACATTTAAAGGAATCTGTCAAAATAAAACTATGTTGAAAGTTTTTCTATAATTTAAATATTTTGAAATTTTTTTGAGAGCTTCATATATTGACGAAAGAGATCATAAAGTGACCACACTAATAAGCCATAAAAGGCATAAGGCTGGACCGAGAGAGTTAATCATGTAAGAATAGCTAGACTTATCAAAAATTTCTTTTTTACACTGACGCCATAGGCAAAATTTTAACTTGTGTAGGTTCTGCTGTATAACATTAAAACTATATGAATCCAAGATGTGTTTAGCTAATGAGAGATTCATTTTGTTATTTCTTGACAGATTTTTTAAGGTGTTGACATTATTCTGTGCGCTGTCAAAAACTTTTCTCCATTACCTCAAAAGCAGAGTCAAAAATTTTTTTTTTAAAGTATGAAATAACTAATTGAACTTGTTTTTAGTAAAATTTCAAACAAATACTTTTAACATCAAATATCATTAAAATACCTAAATAATGGTAAATATATAAAAATTTAATTTTTAATCAGATTTTAATGCCTTTGTCCTTTTTCAAAGGTTCAATATTAAAATAAAAATTATTTTTTAGGTTTTTCATTATTTTTCTTCTCTAAATTTTAGTATATGAACATTTATTAATACGTCAATAATCCCATTGTATGTGATACAAAAATTAACCCATCAACTCCAATGTATGTGGTACCTACAAAAAGTGCAATTAAAACTATGCATATGTATGTATTATAAGGGTTCAGACAGACATGCAATTTTGGAAATACTGCTTGATTGTAAAGTCGTTGCGCGTACATCTAAGCAACTAAACCACATTAAAATCGATTGCGTTCGAATTTTAATCTGTTTATAAAAAATTACAATCTATTTGATTTCTCAATTGCATGTAGTCACACAGTTGCATGTGTGTAAGCTTGAATAGAAATCTATGGAATAGAAATAAGTAATCAAACATAGTTGCAAAACTAAAAATTGCATGTCTATCTAAGCCCAAATGATACAAAATCTGTTGCCGAATTTACCTAGACGACTGCTTCTTTTTACATTTCTTTTATATGTGCCACACGTCTACATGCGCGATTTTAATTAATTTCTTCCCGTCAAAACAATAAGTACATAAGTATATGAGGTATTCGGAAAAATATTTTTTCAAAACGTAAGCATTTTAAAATTTTAAATAATTACTTTTTTAATTCAGTTTTTTTAGTTTACTCTTTCAAATTTTTAAAATAATTTCAAATTGCACGTTCATATTTTAAAAACTGTTCCATGTGCAAATTACGTATGATTAGAATGATTGATAACAATAATTGATTGCAATTGAAAATTCGGCACATGTGCACAAATACAGAGTGCAAATGTATTGCTGGTTCTTTAAATATCTTTTACTACATATAATTGTAGTTTTATTTTGCTTTTTAATTAATCAAGAATTAATTTACAAATAAAAATAAAAAATTAATATTGTAATTTAAGTATGGTAGCAAAATATTTTATTTTTCTCTATAAAGATAAAAAAAGAATATTTTTGAAAATAAATATATTATTGTCATAATTTATGTTGAAATTTTATAAAATGAGTAAATCGTTGAGTCGTTTTGATAGTGCAAGTTGTGCTTTTTTGAATTCTGATAAAAAGAAAATATTCAAGTTGTTTTTGAGTATAGTTTAAGATTACCGCTTTCGATTAACATTTTTCTTGATTGATATTTCTTCCGCTTCAAGACCACCACATTGTTGCGATTTTAAAAATAAAACTATAAATCATACTGATACACAATTCATATACGTGTAATATAATTTTTATTAAGAAAAACTATTTTTAGATAATGGAATGCAAAAATTATTTAGAGAATTTAAATAATTAGATAAAATTAGTTACTAATAGAAGCTATTACTAGTTTTCCTATTAAACTTGGTTTAACATTTGAAAAAAATTGCTAACTTTCAATCTCTCTCTACTTTGTATAAGTTCTTCTGAATAAGGTAATTCTTCGTACTTTAAAAAATCTTTTTTGTATATTTAAAAATTTTGGCTTTATATATAAGTAAAATATTTTATTTAAATTCAAAATTTTTAATTAGTTCTTTAATTAAGTATACAATTTAATTTAATTCATAATTTTCTTATTATATTGTTTTTAAAATAAAATGCTTGACCATATTTTTTTCACTTTAAATGTTCCTCTTTTAACCATAAAATGGAGGCATTAGTCTTATTACATATAATGAATTGGTTTGTGTCTAAGTTATGCATATAAAAATGTAGTTCTCATAATATTTTTTTGCATAAAATTAGGAGATCATTGTTAATTTTGAAAATAATTTTCTTGCATACATTTAGGAGGCTACAGGTTTAACTTTTATACTCAAAGTTTTGAAGTGAATAATATATTTTTTTTAAAAATCTTTTTTTTCACTCAAATTCTTAAACCTATATAAACGCTCAGTTATTTAATAATTTTTATTATTTCGTAAAGAGAAAGGTAACTTCAAATGTCATGGTTCCAACTCAATAGTAAATTTATTAAGATTTTAAATAGAAATAATTCGGAAAATAAATTAATGCAATGTATATTCGAATGTAGAGAATTTTTCTAAAATCATTTTTTATATTGGAACCTTGTTTGGTCATTTAGGGTTAGGTTACGGTATATTTTATGAGGGAAAAATTAAAAACCATAATATCGACTTAGTATTTTTAATACAGAAATCGATTTTTTTATACATTTTTTTACGATTTTTAATACAGAAGATTTATTTAATGATAAATTGTCCACATTTGGTGGCTCATATGTGGCGCAAAACAGACGACAAAAGTTTTTTTTTTAATATTTCCGAAAACATAATGTGTCTGATTCATATATATCATAATTAAATTGGTCCAAATCATAATTATTCGAGTGTTTTTTGGTAAATAATTAAATTTAGTAAAATTAAAACGATATATGCATAGTTCTCGAAAAACATTTTGAAATAAGCTCCAGATCACTTGCATCCTTTTTTGTTTAAAATTGAAAATTTAAAATTGATAATTAGTCGTATTAAATGTCTGTGGTTTTGCTAAACATTTTGCTAAAAATACAATAACAATTTCAAATTCTAAATCAAATTTCTTTATAAATTTCCAATTATTTCTTAAATGATTATGCGACCACCAAATATTACGATATACTTTATATATAATATTAATTTGTAAATAAAATAAAAATATTAAAACATTTTTTTTTACAATGCAATTTATTTTTGTTTTTGTATATATATATAAAAAAAATTCGTATAAAAAGGAATATAAAAAAAATTTCTTTTTTTGTATGCACTCATATTATTTTAAAATTATTTTCAAATAACAATATTTTTAGTTTTTTAATTATAATATTTAAAAAATATTGCTATAATAAATGTACATACAAAATAAAATTTTCAATACAATGATGTTGTACTATTAAATACGATCGTTGTATGTAAACCAAAAAAAAAAAACAATTATACATACCATGACTTCAAAATTCGAGTAATATTACGGTATTAGCACTCAATTCAGGAATTACAATTCAGAAGCTGAATTATGCATTAATACCGTTTTGCTCTAATTTTAAAGTCAAGGCCATTTTACATTTACATATTTCTTTTTTTTTTTGATTCATTAAAAATACCCATAAATTGACTATTAAAAAACAATAATGTAAAAATTTTTTCCCATTATGTTTTTCAAAAAAAAAAATTTTTTTTTTTTACTTTTTTTCTTATATGTTTAAAGCTCAAAACTAATGACTATATAATATGAAAGAATGAGGCAAGAAAAACCAAGGTAATTTTCATTTTTGAAAATTACGATACGAAGAAATATATTCCTCGTATCGCTTACAATATCGTATAACAAGCAATTAAAATTCACATTTCTGCATCAAAAATCAATTAAAATTATTATAAAACGCGGATGAAATACAGGAAATCTGTATATAAATGAAAGTTTTCAGTATCTCCTCAAAATTTTAGAAATTGCGAGTTATACGATATTGTATGTGATTCGAGGATAATTTAAAAATATTTAATAAGAATTAATTTTGAGTATAATTTTTTGTTTTCACTTAAATCTAAAATTTCAATCTCCCAAATTATTTAAGAAACAAAAAAAAAAATTTTTTTCAACCCAAATAAATTGTGCGCCCAAAATAATAACAATAATACTTATATAATACAATTATTAAAAATTATAGCGAAAAATACATCATAAAAAAAAATACAGCGGAAAAATAAGAATAAAATAAATTTAGGTCCAATATAATGACTTTTTTTTCTCTTGCAAAATCAATTTTCTATTTCCAAATTCATTTCTCAATGTTCAAATTCCAATTCAAAATCCGTGTAAGAATCGTCAAAGTTAATGTTCAACTGAATTTGTAATTCTTTTATAAATCCAATATAATGTTAGTCCCAAGATGAGAGCTTTACACAATCTATCAACAATGTATTGACTAAAAAGAAAAATATTTTAGTAAATTTAATAATTTTTTATGATTAACAATTTCTTAATAATTATGCAGCACAATAATAACGTTGTTTTACATTTTCAATTGAATTCTTGCTTTCGGTAAACTTGATAGTGGTTCCTTTAATATATATTGTCTGCCACCTAAAATACCAGCTCTCATATATGATTCTTCTTCAACTTTATATGCATCTTGATTAAATCTGAAAAAAATATTTATGAAATATTTTTATTGAAAAAATTTTTTTTAATAATAAATTTTTGAATTTTGGTTTGAAATGAATTCAATTTGTAAGATTTACATTAAAATTTAGATTCATTGTGCTCTTTTACTATTTTAAGTTTATATTTTGTAATTTTTAAATTATATTCAAGCATTATTTAAGGTACATAAGATTGTAATAATTTAAAAATGTATTGTACTAATATTGACAATTGTTATTGAAAAGTTATTGTTTAAATTGCATTCAATTGACGTACTGGTTCGAATTCGAGTGCGCCACCACTCAACTTCAATAATAATTAGATTATATCTTAAAATATGTTAAAATACCAAATTTGTCATAAATGAACTTGATAAATTAACTTGACTTACGATAGTTGTCAAACGATACTATACACAAATAATTGAAGGAATAATTGATTTCACCATATTTTCTCCCCCAAAGTTTTTATACCTGTATAAAATCATCTAAATTCTAGACTATTTGTTTTATTTTTATTTTCGATGTGTCAATATTTGGAAAATGTAATTTTTAATAAATGACGACAATCAGTAAAAAAGAGTCAAATATGCGATTATTGTGAATTTTGTAATCTATTTGTAGCTCAAAAATTTACTCTTGATTAAGATAATTGTTAACTCAATTATTTATAACTGAGGGCCACTTAATTATTTTAAAACCGAAATAATCAAATTATTAAAAGCAAAAAAAAAATTTTGTTGCAAAATTCAGCTTTAAAACAAGTTTTAACAAAAACCAAAATAAATTAAGGAAAACCTGTTTAATATTTGATTTGTTTTTTGTTTTTGGGGATTTTTCGTCTTTGTTACCTTATTAGAGAAATTCCTGTTTATATCCGTTTATTTGTCCTTATTTATCAAACTAACCATTATAATTTTAATATAATATTGAAGAATTAAATTTTAAATTTATAAATTATGTAAATTATAAATTTTATGAATAAGGAAGAATATTTTGTGAATTTAATGGCACACAAGTGAGAAGAAATTTTTGTTATACAACTTAATTATAAAATATTAAGATTAAAATTATTAATTTAATATGATTTTCATAATAAAAAACAAGGCCATATAAATCGTCATAGAATATTAATATTGTACTCATTACTAAGAAAAACGATACAGAATCAAATATATACATAAAAATTTCCAAACTATTGTCGAAATATTTTGATCAATTAACTAATTATTAATTAATTTAAATGAAAACCATTTTGTATAATAATTGATAAAGGAGTTCAAATAACATAAGGGGTAGAATTTTTTCAATAACTAAGTATGTCGACAATAATTACAACTAGATTTGAACTGAGATCAAATGGGTTAAGTAATTAAGTTCAACGATCTTAAATATCTTAAATACTATTATCGTTAAATCTTATAATTCTACAATTAATTTTGTATATATTAGACTCTATGCAAATATATTGTACTCTTACATTTCACGATCTGCTTCTGTTAAATTCTTACTAACTTGCTCATAACAAGTTGATTTAAAATTCCATTCTCTTGTTGTAAAAAATTGTAAAACATCCAAACCATCAGCTATTTTTGTTTGTACTCTTACCATACTAAAATTATAAAATATTTTTATTGAAATATTAAATAAAAAAAAAAATTTGTTTTAAACTTACAATCTCTTTTGACCAGCTATTAATAATAGAAAATCAATTAGATATGCAGGAATCCACATAAATAATATCACATTTAACATATGAACAAAATAATTTGTTGTTATATTTCCATCTGGATACCAGAGACCAGCTTCAAATGGATGCTCATAACCAATTTTTTTACCCAAATCCATAACAAATTTCCATGTAACTTTTTTCTCTTCAGGACATGTCATATTATAAACAGGAATACTTTCTGGCCTTTTAAAATAAAAAAATATGAATTATTTAAATCAATTTATAAAATTAATATTAAAATAAATTGTGTATAGCAATTTCAATAAAAAATTGTATTGATTGAAATTACAATGAAAACTTCAACAAAAATATTGTCAGTGTTAGTAAAATTGGAAAATCTTCAAAAATGTGTGTTTGAAAAAAATTCTATTTTGATCTTGATTTTTTGAAATAATGTTTTATTTTGTTCTTATGACATAATATGAAAAAGTAATTGAACTCAGGCATAAAATCTTAATTAAAATCAATTTAAAACAATTCAGATATAGTATAGTTCACAAATCGGTAGACGCAAGAGATATTTCGTCAAAAATAATTATTATTCAACACGACGAAAATATATGTCACGAATCATACATATATGTATATCAAAATTTCTGATGAAAACTCATTATGTCAAATTTTGTATAACAATTTACTTGCATTTAATGCATTTGCACGTTACATTTCGTTCTGATCTAATACAAAACAATTACGCAGAGAATTCACGTGTAAGCACGCGCCTAATTCAAAGTTCTATATAGAAAAAAAGGTTCGACTGAATTACACCTACTAAAGATAATTTGTTGGTAGAGATATATTAAATTAAATGTTTGTTTATAATATTTAATTAATATTCAATATATAAGTATCTACTTACTTTTCTTTTAATGTTGCAAATTCATATGCTATTGTTATTAAACCATTTATTGCATAGTCTACTGGTATCACTTCAGATTTATAGCGACCATTAACTAACATTGAACGTATAACACCTTTTGCAGCACCAATCATTAAACCAGTCGGTCCATTTAAATTATCAACCCATCCGGGTAATGGTTCAAATGCTGCCGGTGATACTATATAAAAAAAATAATTGCAAAAAATAAAAATTTCAATTGTAATTTAATAAAAATTGTAGAAAAAAAGTTTGATAATAAAAGTTTGACGAAAAATAGTCATAATATTTGACATTAGCTCACATAAAATAATGTTCCGTTACAATAAATGACGTTCAATGACATTTAACAATTAATAATAAATAAAATATTTATTACAACAAAACAATGACAAGATTTAATGTTATTATAAAACATAAAATCAAAACGTTTAATTAAATATTTGAATGCGCGTATTATGAGAAATTAATTTTACAATCACAAAAAACAGTTACATACAAGCATTTATCTACATACATAAATTTATTCAAATATTAAATTTTATTCGATTCTCATATGTGATGCTTACAAATCTGCAAAATTTTATATTCAAAAATACACGCATACATAAAAAATGAACAACTATAATTATCTAATATCGTATAGTTCGATTAAATCGATTCATATACTTATTTATTATTCACGATGACAACAAAAATAAAACAAAACTAAAAATTATTAGCATACAAAAATAAGAGAAAACAATCTAAACATAATAAGCTCAATTTACATATTACATACATTCACATAAATAGTTACAAACTCACAACAATCAACACTTTATTTGATAGTGAACAATAGTCAGTGTGTCAAATTCTAATACAATGAAAATTTACTATTCCAATGAACATAATAAAGAAATTCAAAATTTTATTTGTTTTCAATATAAATTAATCAATTTTATTCTTTTATTTTAATTTTTTATTACACTTATTATAAACATACATACAAATGTATGTGTATGTCTAAGAAAAATTGGGCGTAACATTCTTCAAGTTCGATAGCCCGAATTTAGGTCAAGGTCAAATAATCATTTGCTATATCCTCCTAATAACGTCTACACAAACACATACAAATTTTCAAATATTGTTTGAGGATATGTTAGATATAAGATGGTGTTATATTATGAAGCAACTAATACGAATGGTTCTGTTACTACTAACACACATACATATTTTATTTTTTATTTTAGAAGTGATTATTACTATTTGACATTTTGTTGTTAGAAAAAGGTGGGGCCTAAAATTATGCAAATTAGATTTTTCTTTTTAAAATGAGGTCAAGGTCACTTAAAAAATTTATTCTCCCCTCCCTTTTTTCTATAAATGTTGAATAAATAGACATATATGTTAGAACACAATTTATTTCCCATATCTAATATAAAAGATAAAAACTGATCTTCTTCGAGATATATTTAATGTTGAACTCGTTCTGAATTGTATAACATTAAGAAATTCGATCTACCTATACAATATACCAAAAGTAGACCAAATTTTGTTGGCTCATACCAAATTTTGACAAAAAAACTTTTTCGATTTCTTCTTATTTAGCAATAATATAACAGTTTTCAATTCTTATTAAGACTTAGATTGCCAAATTGCTGATTTTGTATAACAGTTTTGTAAAAGATTTTTGTATAACAGTTTTTATTTTTTTGAAAAATCGTTCATTTAGTTCTTGAACACCTTCTTTCAATTTCGTTCTATTGATTCAATTTTAATTTTAATGTCAAAAATTTTTTAGTCTAAATACAATTTCTTACTATATAATTTTTTTTTTTTTTGCGGTTTAAGCCGGTTTACGAAGGTGCCCTTTCTGTTTTAATAAATTAACTTTTTAATTTATTATATAATCGATTGAAAAGGCAAGAAAAATAAATCCGATTATTAAAACATGAGTTTAATAAAAATATGCATGTTTGTGTATAACTGGAATTTTATCAAAAAAAAAAATTTTGATTTTATAGTCTAACCATTTAACACGTCAACACTTTTTTTCAAAAAACACATGTTATATAACATGTGTGAATTTATTATTAAAACGGAAACAAAACAAGATGAAATGAAAACGAAAAAAACCTAAGACTATACAAGAGCCTGATATAAATTTTAAAAATTTTGTTCATCTTATTCATGAAATTTGAATTAAATTCCAATTAAAATGTGACATAACCTTGACATTAATACTGGAAATTTCATTCTTTATATTAACGCTGAAATTGTTTTTATTGTTATTGTGTTATTAAAAGGTTGTTTAACTGTTACTATGCTCTGTTAATATCAATTTTATTATTTAGCAAAAAAATTAGAATTATTTTAGACAAATAGGAAACTAGATTTTATTCTTTATTGGAAATTTCGATAATTTGCATAATACGCATATACAAATTATAATTATATTGTTATATCACACGAATGATCAGACATTTTGTGTTTTTTTTTTAAATAAAATTAATTCTTGAAAATCAGGATTTTCTGGAATATTAGAATAGAATATTAATGTTATTAACAATATTGATTTGGCGAAATTTTAGAATAAATTTTAAAATATTCTATTTATTTAATATTTATATGTGTCATTTGGCCAATACTATCTTGTGTACATACAAACGATAGCAATAAATGGAGCCGAAATAACAAAAATTAACAAGTTATACAACAAGTTAATTTATGTACACGGTTTTTTTTACGACATTCAAAAACTAAGAAAAAAAAACCGGAAATTGATTTCCTTGTTTCCTACAAGAGCATTATATAGTTTTTAAATATTGGTAAGAAATTAGAATTTTAATATGTATATTAAAATTTAAACAATAATAGAACACCTAACAATAATTTTATATAACAGTGAGACAATAGTCGGGATTTCAGAATAGAAATGAAAAGTTAACTTTCAATTTCAAGGATAACATGAATATTTTCTGAATATTTTAGGGAAATTTAAATTAAAAGAGAATTAAAAAATAAATTGTTCACATTTATGACCTCGAATTTAAATATATCAGATTTACATACATATATGACCTTGAATTACTGTTTTTTTTTTTGTTACCTAACATCCTAAACTAATTCTCTCTTGATTTTAGCTCTCTTGAGCATATATTTTCTGATTATAATCAACTTAAATTAACATTAATTTTATGTATAACAGAAGGAGAATCGAAAAATAATAAAATTATTGCTATTTTGTATATAGATTTGTGTGTGTTACTTGAACGTTGCATTTTACAATTCATTTTAAAAACCGGTTCTCATAATATAATATACAAAACAACATGATCGCAAATGAGTTCGCATTGGTATGCATATTTTTATTAACGGTAATATTAGTATTTTGATGAAAAAACATTATAATAACACAAATATAATATGTATTTGCTTTGGTTTTGTGTTAACAGAAGTTCAGCAAATATGAATATAGAATTTTAATAAGTCTTTTAAAATTTCTCGTGAGAAACTTTAAATTCTTTTGTCTCACTTTTTTACTCACAATTCAATTTTACTTTGTAATTCGTATAATACATCAGATATTTTCGAAAATGTGAACTTTTAAATCAGAATTCTTCGTTTTTCTAATGGATATTTTATTGTTCTAATATAATTACCCATTTTTTCAATTGGATTTTTGCATTTTTTCCCAATATATCGACTGAACGTCTCACTTTCAAAAACAAAGTGAATAAATTTTATATACCTATATTTTAGAAAAAAAAACGAGATACGCAATACCGAATAATTCTTCTCACTCGAAAATTACATAATACTAATATATATAATAGTTACTCATTTACTTCTCATTTGCCGAGTAAAATAGCGAGATAGACGATCAGACACTAAAAAAATGAGTTATTTTTATTTAAAATGAGGTATTCATGAGAACGATTATGACTAATAGTATTACTATTACAAACACTGAAACAGGCAAGGTAACTGTACTACTAAAGCAGACTAGGTTCTTTTACTAAATCAGTAAAATTATAATAAGATTCCAAACAATACAGAAACATACATAAACTACATAATTAAATTATTTTGTACTGACTCTAAACTTTAAAATAACTTCTGCGGATCAAAATTCTTTTTATTATGCATAAAGTGCGACTAATTTAGAAAATTTTACTTATTAATTTAGTACATCATCCCTTACATTATAGATTGAAATTGATTATTTGACGATAAAACTAAAATCATATTCGACGCTCTGAATGAAACCGGTTATGTGAGAATAATCTCCATGAAAGGAACCGTTGTTTAAGAATATGAATTATTGCAAGTAAGATTCTCACAAAAAGTGTGGCCATTCAAGAAATATTAATTATTCTCTTAACGAGTGCGGTCATTCTTTAAACGAGTGGAATAGAAATTCCGGCTCCTACTTATACTTACATAAATCTAAAATTAATGTTATATTATTAGAATAAAGTTAAGTATGTAATTATTATTTATAATTTAAAATTACCTTAATTATTTAATATTATTTTTGTATTTATAATTATATATTATTGCTATTATTAGTATTAAATATAATTTTATATTTAGATTAAGAAAAAAAATATTATTTTATATATTTTGTTTTTAATTTTTGTTTTTATTTATTTATTTCTGTACAAGTAAATTACATAATTATATCATAAGTAGTTTATTTTATTTTGAAAAAAAAAAAATTATATGGAGAAAATTACATTAAAACGTAATTTTTTTTAATTTAACAAAACTTTTCTCTTAATTATTTTATTTTTAAATTTTATTTTTTCTCAATATTCTAACACCTATATTTATTTTATATAGTACAATAACAAATATTTTATATATTTATTTAAAATTTAATAAAATTCTAAATAAATATTTGTTTTTTAATTTCCTTTATTATTTGTAAATTTGAGTATTTTTTTTTTGTTTCTGTTATACAAATTGTTATTTAATTTTTATTCGTAATAAAGGAATACTCTGCATTTTTTTCATTTTTTTTTTTTATAATTAATAATTTGGCGGACAAAATAAAATTTTGTCTTTTTTTTTTTATTATTATTAAAACAAATTTTTAACAACTTATTTTTTGATATAACAATTAAAATGGTATTTAATTTAAAAAAAAAATATTTAATCTCCTGTTGGTTTTTTTTTTTATTTTAAAAATTAATTAAAATAAAATGATAAATATTTTTTTTTTTTCCAAGTCTTCGGACTTGTTAAAGACAAGCATTTTTTTTGTTTTAGAATACTTTTGAAAGTAATCCAGTAACTAATCCAATTAATCCAGAATAATAACATACAGCGAATAGGAAGAGAGCTTTACAAGTACGATCAACAAAATATGCTCTATATAATTCAGAAAAGAGAGAAAGAGAAAAGAGAGAAATTTAATTATTGTTATTCATCTAAAGTTTTTAAAAATCAATAATTGAGAACAAAAAAAAAAAAAAATTTATTTACATTTTAAGTTGTCTTCTTGCTTTTGGTAAAGTTTCTAATGGTTCTTTCATAATCCATTGACGACCACCTTTTAAACCTGCAATTAAATATTCTTCTTCTGGATAAGGATTATCCATATCCTGATTGAATCTATATAATAAATAAAATAATTAATTTAATAAAAATATAAAATAATTAAAATATAAGAGAGAAAATTTAAAATAATATATATAGGAATACTGTATATATACTTACTCTGCTTTGTCTTTTTCTCCTAATTTTTTCCAAACGCTCTGATATTTCTCAGATGTAAAGTGCCATGGTCTCATTGTGAAAAATTGTAAAACTTCTAAACCAGTTGCAACTCTATCAGCAACACGTAACATACTGAAATTTTTATTTATTTTAATTATTTTTTAATATTAAAAAGCTAATTCTTAATTTGGAACTGTGTATATTCCTAACTTAATGGAGAAATTCATGAAATTGTACGGTTTTTTTGGATTAATGCTGTCAAAAACGGAACTGCTTGCCTCAGTTAAAGCAAATAATTAAATATTTGCTAGTAAAGCTAATTGAAATTTTGAGACATTTATTATATGGCAGGCTTTAAACCTTAAAAAAAATGTTCATGAATTTTCATTAAATCAAATCAATTAAATAGAGTTCGATATTCTCGCTTTAAACAAAAGCTGCCTTTATATAAAGCAACAAATTCTCAGTGAAATTTTTGTATAACAAATACTGAAAATTTAAAAATACGAGTATTTGATTATATTGAGAGTTCATTATTTACAGAAATTTTACTGTTATACACAGAAATTATAAAGTACCAATAAATAAATGTATATATACTTACAATCTTTTCTGTCCAAATATTAATAATAAGAAATCAATAAAATATGCTGGCACCCAATGGAATAAAATACAATTGATACGATGATATAATCTATTTGTTGTAATAACACCATCTGGATACCATAATCCAATTTCAAGTGGATATTCATAACCAATTTTTTTACCATGATGGATAACTTCACCCCATGTTCTTTTACGATGTTCAGCACATGTTACATTATAAACTGGTATTTCTTGTGGTTTTTGTTTCATTGTTGCAAATTCATATGCAATTGTTATTAAACCATTAATAGCATAATCAACTGGTATACATTCACCTTTAATGCTTTCATCAATTAACATTGAACGTATAACACCTTTAGCAGCACCAACCATTATACCAGTCGGTCCATTTAAATTATCAACCCATCCGGGTAATGGTTCAAATGCAGCCGGTGATACTATAATTTTTTTTTTTTTTTTTTCGTTTTTTATAAATTTTATATATTTAGGGAATTGGTTATCGCCAGATAATAGTAGATTAATATATAAAAAAAAAGTATAAAAAAAAAAAATTTACCGTCAAAAAATTTTCAAGAAAAAAAAACAAACAAAATCGAATACTCGGAATGAAATGCCAAAAAATTATTGTGAACTCCAAAATAGAATGAATGATGAATGAAAAATGAAATCTTGATAAAAAATTTTGATAAAAAAATTTTGATAAAAAAATTTTGTAAAAAAAAAATGAATCCAAAAAAATTTTTAAAGCCAAATAATTACCAAAAAGATGAATGAAAAATACTTAAAATGAAATAATATGAGTAAAATTTTGAGAAAAAATGAGAATTTTTTGTAATTTGAGAAAAAAAAAATCACTCAAATATTTTTCTTTTTCAAAAGTTTAAATAATATGAAGAAGACGTGAGATGAGAACTGAAATTAAATAAGAATTAGAAATGAGTAGAAATTTTCAAAATTAAATTTTATAATGAATTTCATAATGAATTTACCTAGTATTTTTTTTTGTACAATTTTTTACTGAAATAAATGATTTTTTACTTTTTTTTAATTTAATGATTTTTTATATGAACGTAATAATATTTTTTTCTAATTTTACTTTGACACACAATAACAATAACAATACTCTTGTAATATAAACGGAAAATGAGAGAAACACACTCATTATTTTATTAATTACTCAAATTTATAACTCAAAAATAATGTCATAATTGGTATACGTTAACTATTTGTGTAGAAACTTATGAATTTATAACAATTAAATAATGAGTAATTTTACGCATTAATAATGACTATTATTAGTTCATTAATAGTGAAGTGAGTAAAATATTGCTCTCTTATAGTGAGCAAAAACTCATTAGCTACATATAAATCTTGTAAGTCTTTTGATATTGTTTTATGAATATTTAATTAATATTTTAACAAAAATAACAATAATATCAATACACTTTTATACCGATAGCTGAGTATATGAGCTAAATGTACGAGATTATACGATAAAGACTTGATAATTTTATATTATTAAATATGCGAACAGAAAATTAAAATAAAAACTTAACGTTTACATTTTTTACGCTTCGAATTTACATTATTTACTTTTCGAATTTACGTTATTTACGGTAAGAGACTTAACAATTATTATTAAACATGCAAACAGAAAATTAAAATAAAAACTTAACGTTTACGTTCTTACGCTTCGAATTTTAATTATTTACGATAATACGAACTACGTTATTTACGATAAGAGACTTAATAATTATTATTAAACATGCAAATAGAAAATTAATATATAAAAACTTAACGTTTACATTTTTTACGCTTCGTATTTACGTTATTTAATTTTCGAATTTACGTTATTTACGATAATGCGCATTTTCTGAACTTGATTAGAGCATTTTACTATGTTATAACTCATTAAAATAATAAAATTATTACCCACAATACAATTATATATTTATACATATTGAAATATATAAATATTATAACTTTTTATTTCTTTGTATAACAGTTTTACAAATTGAATGGAATATATGTATTTATGTATTTAAAATATACGTATATGAATATTATACAATTTAAAAATCATGTGTTTTAATTAATCGTATACATTGTATTCAATTAAATCATCTTAATTATAATTAATAATATTTTAATTTATACTTAATTTTTGTTTACATATTTATTATAAGTATAACAGTCACTGAAGCACATCCAACCGAACTCACATTTACATATAATATAGTAATAATATATTATTAATTTTTTTTGTCTCACAAAATAAAATATAATAACATATAATTAGTACACTTTTTAAATTACACTATAATTATTTATTTAAAAAAAAAAAAGTAGACATTAGAACTAAATGGTAAATTAAAATGTTGTATAAAATCCGCCGAAGATACACACTGTTCAACCGCATGTTAAAATTGAAAATTTTACATTTTTCATTCCACAATCTCTTCTATTCTCTTCCCTAAAATCTCAATAAGAGAGAGAGGCAGAATTTATTTAAAAAAATTTATGTTGAGAATTTTAATACACTAATATATGAGAATTCCAAATTTATAATGTTATATTTGAAGTGCATAATATTTCGTAGTATATTGTATAAAGTATGTATGCTGCGTAGAATAATTTGTTGAATTTGATTGTTATTGGAAAACTTATTGATTAATATAAAAATAATTTTTATCGTTTTTTTCAGTATGCTATTAAAGAGCTAATCATTTTCAATAGACCCGTAAATTTCATTAAATAATATGCAACGTAACCATAGAAGAACGTTTTACACGCACGATCAAGTACATACATCCTTAAAACACAAAAAAAAAAATATAAAATTAAAAAACATAATTCAAAAATCGAAATGACAAGTAAAATTAAAACAAAGAGAGATTCCAATTTGTTTTATTTTTTTGGAGATTTTCTCATAATTAATTCAAATTTAGGAGGGGAGAATGTAAACAGAGAGAAAAATTTAGAATTTTCGATTATAATATTAAATTATTTTTAATAATAGTTTCATAAAATGTAAAGTGGCAAAACTGTTATTTATTATGAGATATTATTAAAATCTCCGAGGGATTATTTAAGAAATTTTTTTAAGAAATTGAGAGCAACCTAATTAATATAAAAGAGTGTTTTGAGAATAATTTCCATTAAAAAAAGCAAGGATTTCTCTTTTTTTGTTTTAATTTTACAAACGAAATTATTTTTAATTTTACATTGCTAATTGTCTTCTAGCCGATGGTAAAGTATCTGGTGATTCTTTCATTAAATACAGTCTACCAGCTATTACACATGACATCATATATTCTTCGATACTTTCCTTTGGATTCATATCCATATTGAATCTACAATATTAAATTATATGAAATTGTGAGGCAATTCAATTATCAAAATAAGTGTTGCCATATATAGCTTACATTTTTTTATCAGTATCATTTAATTTTTTCCACAATTGATCATATTTATCAGATCTAAATTTCCAATGTGTCATTGAAAAGAATTGTAAAACTCCTAATCCAATTTGTACACGATTTTGTACACGTAACATACTTTCCAAATAATTTTTTTTAAAAAATGAATATTCAATAAGTGTTTTTAAAAATTTTAATAATAATAAAAATATTTGGATATTATAATTTTAAGGCGGTTAGCTTTATCATTCATTTGATAAATATCGAAAGAGAAAAATTTTGAATTAAAATTTATTGTAAATTTTGAATTTTCACAAAAGAATAATTTAAATATGAAAAAAACGAACAGCCTTAATTAAATTTAAAACTTACAATCTTTTCTGTCCCAATACTAATAATATGAAATCAATTATATAGGCTGGTAACCAATGAAATAATAAAACATTGATATTATGATGTAATCTATTTGTTGTTATACAACCATCAGGATACCATAATCCAGCTGATAAAGGATATTGATAACCAATTTTTTTACCTAATTTAATAACATCACCCCAATATTGTTTTCTATGTTCAGCACATGTTATATTATAAACAGGTACTGTTTCTGGTCTGTAAAAAATTTTTTTTCATTAAATTCGAAAGAATGACACACACAACTATAATGTAATTTAAACGAAATAATTTTGAAAATTGAGGCACATAAATAAAGAAATTGAATTCGAGCTCAAAACGTGCAAAAAAGTGTTATGCCAATAATTTTTACCTGCATTGATATTATTGATCAAAATTTAAATTTGACAATTCGGTGATGATAAGAAATACTGTAATACTATAAAAGAGAGGGAGAGAGCGTCTAATTTTTAATGATAACATTTTTGACATATTGAGTGTTGTTGCTCAATAAATTTTGAAAACTTGCTCAAAAATACTAACATTTTCGTTTGAAAACAATCAGAAAGAGGGTTTTTATAACAGTTAAAATTTTAACAAGAATTCAATTTCTTTATATGTTAATGTTAAAATTTGAATTTAAAAAATTAATCCGAAAAATTATTTTTAATTACTTTTCTTCTGTTGCAAATTCATATGCAATTGTAATGAGACCATTAATAGCGTAATCAACTGGTATTACTTCTGATTTACATGTTTCATCAATTAACATTGAACGTATAACACCTTTTGCAGCACCAACCATTAAACCGGTAGGACCATTTAAATTATCAACCCATCCAGGAACTGGTTCATAAGCAGAGGGTGATACTTAAATTGAATAAAAAGATGAAAAATTGGTTGTGTTTTTTCTTTCACTTTCATTTTCTTATTTTTTCAATTTGATGCCTTGAACATTTTTTTTTTTAATCAATAAGTTGAAATACTATAAAATTTATTCGAAATAAATTTTTGTTGCTTTTTTCTTTTTTTTAGTTGTTTTTCTCCAATAAATTAAAATTTGTCAATTAAATTAAGTATAAAATTAAATAGACACGAATTTGTTACTAAACTAAACACACAAACTTTACGTTTTACATAATTACAATAAAACGTATATATACTCTTTACGAAACGTTTGTTTAAAATATAAAAGTAAGAACAAAATTTATTTTAACAGTTTCGTAATCCGTTTTCGATATCGGCGGTGATGAATGTAAGTAGCTGTATGGATTTAAAAGTGAAAGTAAAATTGCTCGTTTATGATTTCAAAATAACCGGCTACTTCATAACGTGCACTTCGTTCATTTGTGTACGTTATCTTATTTTCTTGTCACGTTCTTCGTATATATAACAGTATATAGTATAAGGATTTAGATAGTATTGCTGTATAATTATGACGCAAGAAACGAACTTGAAAATATTGTGTTGAGATGTAGGTGTTTGTATTTTGTATTAGTTTTGTATTTATTATGTATAACATATTTTTGTAATACATAATAAATACATAAGTAATACATAGTATTGAAGTATTGCTGAAGGAGTATTGTGTGTATGAATTTGTTTGTTTACATAAAATTTAGATTATTTTTCGAAAATTTCTATAATTTTTCGTATGACGAATTTTCGTGTCCAAAATGAGGATAATTTGAAATTTACTCAAAACGTAGATCGAAAAGACAGGCGAGAAAAATGCGACTCCCTTCATATTTCCGGAAATTAGGGAAAGACTAAGAATAAATTTTAGTTGCAGATATTACTTGAATAACTTAATAAGCGGAGATAATTCGAGAACCACCGAATAACATCCGGTATTTTAATTCTCGAATTATTAATTGGATTATAGCAAATTATTTCAGAATTTTCAAATTAGAAATAAAAATTATTATATTGCTTGTTTAATAGCTGTTCGTTGATAATTTATAAGTATACTCATACATATATCATTTATTATTTTACACGATAAATTATAACAATAAAATTATAAATTATATTTAAAATCTCATTATATAACGATTCTTGTATAACATAATACTTGTATAACAATTTGAAATCCGTTTACGATATCAGTTTTTGATACTTTCTTTTTGTCATACGTGTGTACCTTGTAATTTTTTTAAGTATATCACTTTAATTACATAATAATATTATATTATATATACATCATATTCTAACACATTAAAACAAACAAACCGAATTCACGAAACATACAACATATTATAAAAAAAACAAACTAAATAACATATAAAATTATAACATATATAAAACACACATATATTTTATACAAACTTTAATTAATATAACAGTTATACATTTCAATTACATTAAAGTATTTAAAATAATAAATATTTAATATCACTGAACGGTAATTCTATTATGAAAACACTCAAATTTTACGGTATTAAATCACAATCAGCTACACACACACATTCGAATCAACTTTAAAACTTTAAAACGATTAAAATGAATTTGTAATTGATATAATTATAATGATTTGCTTTGAATGTAAATAATTATGATTATATATATACTTAATTAATAATTAATAATATTATAAAGCGATTATTTTTAATTAAATTATACTACAAAAAATGAAATTTATTTTAAAGAATAAGCTTATTTTTCAAAAGTATAAAATATATAAATAAATTAAATAAATATGGTAAATATAAGAATTTAAATTATATATAATGATAAATAAAATTATGAAAATTTATAAAAGTATATACTATATTTAAAATGTAAATTGTATAAAAGATATAAAAAAATTAATAGATTTTAAATAATATTTTTTTAAATAAATATTTGTATGCCGCCAGTAGAAATTTAAAACGTTACCATACTATATCGTAAAAAATTAAATTATTGTTAAAAAAATTTCCAACAAAATGTTCATTTGATTTTTTACTTAACGTAAGTAATATAATGTTATTTGGACATTTAATTTACTAGCGCTTAATTATTGTTATAACAAAATAAAACGAGATTAAGAGTAGGAGAGTACAATGAATCCAATAAATTATTAATACGAGTGCTCTCCTCAATGAGAGTAATGCAAATACTTTATGATTAATGCAATTCAGTTAACGTGACATTGTGACAACAGTATAGTGACAAAAATTATTTTTAATTGAAAGTCTCCAAATTATACAACATTATTGTAAATGACACTATTATAAATGTTATTTTAACATATTTACAAGTACTGTCTTAGTAGTAAAATTAATAATTTTTAGCAATATTGTTTAAGAAAGAAAAATAACAAAAATATTTCGCCCTCTATTTGTATTTTGGAAAATTAATTATAAAATTTTATTAATTCGTTTATATTAATTTTATTTACACGATTATTATAAAGTTGATTATATTATGAAAAGAAAACTAAAAACAAAAAATCAAAACAAACGAAAGAAAGAGTAAAGTTTCATAACATTTTATCACCGCGACAGTTGTATTATACATTGTTGGCATGCTTTAGTAAATCTGAAGTAAAACAGAAAGTAAAAAATAATAACAATAAAAATTAAGTATTTTATTAACATTTAAAAGCTCAATGTTACCTACATGCCATTAAGATATTCAAAATATAAAAAAAAAAGAAAAACATTATAAACTAGTTACTAATTTTTTTTCTTCTTTTAATAATCAATAAAATAAATAACTGGTTTTCTTGTTTTTTTTTTGTTCAAAAAAAAAATTAAGTGTAGAAAAATGAGAAGAAAATAATATTAAATTTGATTATGAATATTAAATAAATTTTAAATAAAAAATTTCAAATTATTTTTACAAATTACAAAATTGGGGCAATATTTTAAACATTGTTTTTTGTTATATACTTATATTGAGAATTGAGATAAGAATATATTTTGAGAATGTTTAATATGACATTCTCAATATTTTACATTAATATGGTCTCATACTCTCATTGTTTACCTACCAGACTTTTTTAATGAAAAGAGAGTGAAGTTTTTATAAAAATACTTTTATAATGGAAATTTTTTATATAGCAACAATTCTTGTGTCGCATATAATTGTCTGTCAACAATATTATTGCCATATATATGGAAAAATGTTAATTTAATAAGAACAATTAATTAAGTTTGGTATATTCAAATTTTAATAAAACATTTTCTGGGTATTTTCAATTTTAAATTTATTTTGTGATTTTTTTTGACCATATTTCAAAAATTTCAAGGAAAAGAAATTATATAGAAACATGAATTTTCAATTTATTAAATAGCTTTCACTTGTCTTATTTTTATATTTTATTTGCAATAAAATAATATTGAAAATTAATCAAATTTATTATATTATTTTTGTTTTTGCGAATTTCCAATTACAACAATATGTAATACAAATAATAAATTTAGTATTACGTTTATAATATGTTTACAAAATTACAAAATTAAACTCAATTAGTTTGCATCTTAAGAGAAATTGCTAATAAAATCTTAAGTTGAGAGAGGTTGAGAATTAAATTTGAAATAAAAAGAGAAATCGGTAAAATTTTCTAAACTGACAAAGTTTCTTTGTTCGGATTTTTAGAAGTGTATTGAAAATATTGAAATTAATTTCAATAATTTTAATATTTTTAATAAACTTTTCCTCTAAGCAATCGTGTAATTAATCTCTCAATGAAATTTGAAGTTTTAATTACATACTACACTTTACTCTTTCAATTCATACTCCTGTCTATTACATAATTTTTTAATTTGTTTTTATTATTCTCTCTATTTTTATTGTAATATATTAAATACAATATTGTAGCTGTCGTCACAGTGCCAAAGATCAACTGTACATATATATATGTACAAAATATACATAAGAAGAAATTTAACTATTTTTTTTTTTAATTTCCTCAAATTTTAACTAACAATTAAATTTTCATTTTTTTTTAATTGAAATTTAAAATTTTAAAATTTTGTTTTTAAAATTTTTTCAACATTAAAATAAAATTGAAAATAAAATATGAAAATGGGAAGAGATTTTTGTTGTGAAAAATTAATTTTTCATTTCATTTTAGACATTTTGAAATATTTATTACATATAGTTTTAAAATAAAAACAAAATTGTTAGAAAATAATATTATAAAACAAGTTTTTTTTCTGAAATTTTCTTTCTTTCTGAATTATTTTTCAAATTTATCATAGCCATATTGAAAGAAAATGTTTTTCATTTCATTTTAAAATTTTTATCATATTAAATTGAAAACATTTTAATTCGCATATAAACAACAAAAATTTTCCCTCCAAAATGAAAACTTGTGCTTTAATT
The DNA here is from genome assembly GCF_029603195.1 of Condylostylus longicornis. Lineage (NCBI taxonomy): Eukaryota > Metazoa > Arthropoda > Insecta > Diptera > Dolichopodidae > Condylostylus > Condylostylus longicornis. The sequence goes on from NW_026577996.1 coordinate 8,123,409, forward strand.
TATTATCTAGATTTAAATAATTTGTAATATGAATAAAATATTCATATATAAATATAAAGTTTATATATTAAATAATATTTGTAGGTATATAGTGAAAATATACGTATATATAGTAAGTAATTGAATTCATACGTACATTATTATATGATTGCATTTTCTATATTTAAGTATATTTTGTTGTGAAAAGGAAAGTGAAATATATAATAGGAAGAAAAAATTGTATTGCTTTCGAAAATATTATAGTAAAATTGGTAATTTCTTGATCGATTAAATGGTGCTTGAAATGCATTTATATTTATATTTGGTATTATTTATTAAATTTCATTTTATATTCATATTTTGTTATGGTATTTTATTATTTTTCATTCATTCTTTGCCATATATTTTATAGTTACAAATGTGTTTTTGATTGCTCTATAATTGAATATAAAGAAATTTTTACAAAAAGTATTATAAATGTTTTAAAAAAAATAATTATTTATTAATAGATTATGGAAACGAATAATTAATCAAATAGATAGCACAAATTAATGACTTATACAACAATATTAAGCATAGCTTAAAATTTATACCTAATTGATAACTAAAATTATCTGTACTATATGGTAACATTTCAATAAATTCTCTATTCTTAGTAGTGGCACTTGTAAATATTAGAGATTAAAGCTCAATTACCGTATTAAATTTTTATGAGAAAATTGAATAATAATTACTCTCATTATAAAAGAGGAAATTATTAATAATAAATAACAATATAAGATCATTATTCAGATGAGAGAATCTAATAAAGTTCTTAAGAGTTATTTAACATGGAGAATTTTACGATATTGTTTGCACGTGCATACATTACAATTTTCTGTGCATATAAATTAAATGAGGTGAAGTATTAATAATAAAATTAAATTCATTTAAAATATTTTTTATATTTTGTATTAAAAAAATATTATTTAAAATTAAATGATAATAATAATATGTTAAAATAAAGGAAAATATATTTGCATAAAAATTAAAAACCATTCACCAAAATAAATAAATTTTATTATACAAAAATATGAGATTTAGAATAAAATTTCTAAAAAATAAAAAAAAATGCTATAAAAAACAATGTTAATGTAATAATAAAAAATGTAAAAAATTCGAAAAAATTATGCTGTTCTTTGATTTTTTTTTTTTTGTATACGTAAAACATTTGTGCTACTTACCGATACTTGGTCTTGTTACAACAACTGGCATAGCTGGATAATGATCACGTACATAAATTTCAGCCAAACGTTTTGAATATGTATAAGTATTTGGATGTGGTTCTAATAAATCTTTTTGTATGGCATCCAGCATTTTTTTATCCATCCATTCACCCATTCTCATTAGATCTTCTGGTTTATGACGGAATTCATAAATTTTTTCATGCATAACATCTATATCACAATTACAGAATGCTGTTGATAAATGAATAAATGCAACTAATTTTTTCATTTGTTTAGCAACATCCATTGCTCTTTTTGTTCCATTTAAATTCATATCAATATTATATTTTAAATCAGCTTCCAATCTTAATGATGCAGCCATATGGAAAACAATATTTGTTTCATCAGTAACATGTTTTAATGTTTCACCAGTTAATCCAAGATCTATATAATAAATTAATTTTTTTTTTTTTAATAAAAGGCTAGATAAAAATTGCATTACAGTGGAGGTTCTATATAACAAATAATCAGAAATCTCCATTAGTCATGTTCTTAATACAGAAATTGTTTGTCATACAAATTGTATGAAATGTTTGTTATACAGAAATTCCGTATTTAACTACATGTATAGAAATAAAAAATATGAATACTTACAATCCATGGTAATGTCACCAGCAACCATAGTTACTTTCTTGAATAAATGCGGTTTTTCATCACGCATACGTTGAAACATCTAGAAAATAGAATTGTATAAAAATTATAATTATTCAATATTATGTACTTCAATATAAAAATAGAATATCAAAGTTTTATATGGCTTCATAATTACAAAAAAAAATTACTCAACGATTACTTAAAATTTTATAATTACAATTAATAATTATTTTAATAATTATTTAATCTGTACAATTTCAAAATATTCATTAAAATATTGAAAAAAAATTAATTAAGAAGCGCTAAAACTAAATTTTGAATTTGGAACGTCATTATAAATTGCTAAATCAAAAGTAATCAAAAAGAACTATTGACAAATAAAAGTAGGGTAATCACAAAAAGTAATTACTTTCAATAATAAATACTAACATTTGTAAAATGCAATAAATACAAATATAATGATTACTGTACAAGTACAAGTTTTAAAACTTTTGGTTTCTATATAAATTACTCAATAATAAAAATCATTTATCCGTAATTACGTTATCAAATTTTAATTATATATAGGAATTAAATGATATAATAGAATTTATTAATAATATACTCACTGGTAATTTCCACATATCTTCTAAACGGCTTTCTGGTGTCTTACCACGTTTTGGTCTCATTAAAATTATAATTTCTTTTAGTTCAGAACATGAGTACAAAAGTTTTTCAAGTAAAACTTTACCCATAAAACCGGAAGCACCAGTTATAAATATTGTTTTATCCTTATAGAATTGCTGTACTGGAGTTAATTCAGGCATTTTGATTTTTTTTTTGATTTATTTTATTTGTTTTTAATAAAATAAATTATTGAGTGTAATCTGAAATGATAACAAAAAAAAATAAATACTTGTTATTATTTTTTAAATTGTAACTAATACTTAAAGTACTCATTATCATTTAGAGTTATTGCAACATTGTTACTATAAAAATGTTAATTTTGTTTATTATTTTTTTGGCTATTTAATAATATTTTTAATCTTTGATCACATATGAATATTTTTGAAATTTTCTATATTTTCTAATCTAATGGATGGTTTATTTTAAATTACATTGAATGTAGCCGTTCAAAACAATTTTAATTACATAACAAGTTTATTAGACAATTTAATATATTTCATAACATTATAATTTTTTTAAATTCACACACAACATTGAATTTTATAGTGACTGGTTTTAAAATGTAATTAAAATTTTAAGTACAAAAACATTATATTTGATAGTATAAAATTAATAAAAGTACTCTAAACTCTAAAACTACTCATAATTATTTTAAAATCATTTTTTTTGCCATTATTAAATATACGCCTAAAAATTTAACTTAAAAATTATATTTAGTAAAAATCTAATTTTTTTTAATCACACATATTGACAACTCTATGGCTACTTTATTATCAAAAATTAAAACTTTCTGTCATTTAAATTAAATTTATAAATAAAAAATTATTAAATGGGAAGAGAAATCAGGGGAAATGTGAGCATCTTATTTTTTATCTCGGTTTTTACAATTTGAAAATTAAAAGAAGTGTCAAAATCTCTCTCGATTACTCTCAAATCACAATTTCTGTTCTTTATTCTCTTTTTTAGAACTACAAATACTTGAGCAGTCAAACGTAACTCATAAATTATTTCTGAATAAATTTGAAGGAATTTTGATTTCATATCGTATGAACGGTTTGTTGATTTATGAATTCAGAATATTTTAGGAGAAAGTTGACATAGTAGGCTCAAATGTGTATATTATTTTTTATATGTGTGTGTATGTGTGAATTTTATAAAATATTAATTAGTATCAAATTAAAATTCCAGTACTAAGTATAATTAAAAAAAATTTAAATATTTTTTTTTTTCATTTTATAATGCAATGAACTTAATTGAATTAATTTCAAGGTAATAGATAATATTAAAGGTATACTTAATTGTTATGCAAAGCAATTTTGAAATAAATTTTCTATTTTTTTTTTAGTTTTAATGTGTGTGTGTTATAATTACTTAATCAAATCGGTTTTAAATTAATATTTACGTATCGTAAACCAATTACTGTGCGATTTATAATTAGAAATTAATGCGAGTATTGTATGTGTGATAATAACAGCTTTTGTCATATGAAAAATTCTGCTCTCCTTCAAATGTTGTAACATTCACATTAACAAGTTAATAATTTCTTCATAGTTTTAAATGAGAAATTTGCCGGGCTAATAAATTTAAGCGAAATGATTTTTTTCTCAAACCTGCATAGGTATAATAGAAAATCATTCAGTCTAAAGGTAATATTTTCCATTAAAATTACTTAAAAAAAAACAATAATTTCAACATTTATGATAACATCATTGCCAAGTTCTGTTTTAAAATGTTAATCAAAAATAATTTATTATGATCATTTAATTTGCATGTATACTAACATACATACATTTGTATGAAATTAAAATATGCACAGGTATACATTATAATGTACAAATTGAAATTTAACATAACATTTTTACTATACGAAAAGGAGAAAGAAAAAAATCACTCAGCTGTCAGTTATTGTATATGTGCATAAAATTAAGTGTTTTGCAACTGTTTAATTTTAATTTCAAAAAGTATCCATTATGTATGTATGTATACATACAAAATAATGTACTGTACATTTAATTCTCTTTCATAAAAATCTTAATAAAGATTGTGTCATGTTAATAATACACTTGACAGTAATCTTAACATTAACACTGAAGTAAAAATTTTTCAAAATAAAATTTTATACATAAAAATCTATATAAACATACATATATATATATTCAATATGGATAAAGTAGCAGGTATAAATTGTGTGTGTATTTTACTATTATGGACATAGTAAATGATTTCTAAAATTTTCAATAAGATTGCCAGCTGAACTGTTTTTTTTTCGCGGTTGAAAAACATAAATGCTTATGGATAATTTCACTAATATAACTTTTAAGTTTTGATATTTTCGATTAAATTTAAAATCAAATTTGAATAAAATATTATTTAAAGTATAAATTCTACAGTTTATGTATATTTCTGTAGTATTTTCGAGATTTAGAATTCAAATATATCGAAGGCTTTCCGCATAATTTTTAAAATGTTTTGAGTAATAATTAAACAACAGAAATTTCATTACTTTCTACGGAAATTAGTTTAAGCTTTCTTAAAACACTAAAAATGTAAGATCAATTTGATAAATGCAAGTAAGTGAATGTGTAAGTATGTACATATGTATATTATAAATTTGGTATATAAATAAAAATTATAATGGAGGCTCTAAAATTCCTGAAGAATTTAATTTAAGTCTTCCTAGCTCCCAAGTCTACAAATATTTTAATATGAAATATTTAAAGTAAAATTTTTATGAAAAGCATTAAACTATGAACAACGAACGGTTTCATTCAATAAATTTCAATAAGTTTCATTAAAATGATTAACATATACATATGTAAATCTTATAAGCATATTAAATTTTATTATCACCAATAAAATTTTGTAAATGTGGTAAACCTCTATAAACCTCTAATAATATACTATATTATTCTATTAGCAATTTGTTTGGTATATTGCAAAAATAATAATTATATTTTTCAAGTTTCACATACATACATGAGCAAAATGTTTTCTAATATAATTGAATTTATAATATATACTTCAACTTGAAAACGCTACCTATATACCTACATTGTAAATTTCATATATAAAAAAAAGCTTGTATATATGCTTGTATATATCGTTATACTTTAAAGTTAAAGTGCGCCATTCATCATAAATCTTTATATAAGAAAATATAACTATTCTGGTTATTATGGATCATTAAACTTCAAATACGGTGCTATTTCAATATTTTAGAGGCACATTTATTATTTTATTTTTCGTTTTTGTTTTGCTTCTATACAGAATATATTATTTAGATTTTGTTGTATGTATACACATGAAAAATTAAATAATAATGTTATATATTTGTTATACAGAATTGTATATGAGTAGTTAAAGTTATAACAAATTATGTAGCATAGAAAATTTATAATTATTATGCGATAATTTAGATTCTCCATGGTTTTCTAAGTTATTCACAGCTTTATTATTAAAAAAACAAAAGATTTTATTTATTGAAAAATAAAAATTATTGTGTATATGAAAATATTTAATACATTACAAAATGTTGATTTTTAAACCATAATATTTAAGACAATATCAATTAGGATTGATGTTTTTTTTTGCAAATTATAAAATCCGGCAGCAAAATCAGTTTGCAACACTATATGAAACTGGCTACTTGATATGCTGAATCGTATAACAATCCTGATATATAACATTATACTAATTACAATAGCTATCTAAAAAAAATGTAAAGCAGTGTAATTACGTAAATTTATGGTAACTGATCACCCACCTTTTACTCTTTTATATGTATAACAGAATTTTCCTGCAATAATTTTATTGAATAAACTTCAATCACAAAGGGAACGCGAATATTATAATTAGCTGTCGTCGTGCGCACTTAAAAACTTTCATAATTTCTGTAAACTTTCTTTCTGTCTCTTCTAAAGAAGAGTATAAATATGAAATATGGTTTAACTTTTAACACGTTGTGTGATTATAAATCGGCGGTGTTATAATAAATAAACAAATATTAAACTAAATAGCTCTTCATTATAATAGTTTATTAATGAAAAATTTAAATAATCTTAATAAATGTTAAAAAATACAGAAAAAATTTTCACACTTTTATGGAAAATTAAATATTCAAAAAAATTGAAAGATATTTAAATCTGTTAATATTCTTTTTTTTTTGTTATAACTGACATGATCAATTTACAAGTCAATTAGTGTATATAAAGAACTATATAACAAACACTTAATATAATAGTGTTTAACCATATACATCATAATATTTAAATTATCATTAACACCTACTCAATAGCCCGGCACTATATGTACATATTCATTTTACATTTATTGGTATACATTTAAGAAATTGGTTAAAATGGAAAAATATAAAATGTAAATTGAAAATGTACAAATTTGTACAACATTTACATACATTTTTAAAAAAATTTTGTAAATCAATTAAATTGTAACTAAAAGTGATTTAAATGCTTTAAATCACCTTTAAATTGAAAACATTAATGAAAAGCGGTCGAAGTTAAAAAGTGTACGTGCTATAAAAATTTCTCATTGGTAATCAAGTCAAATTATCAATTGTCATTGTGTAATGAAATTAATGATCGGCACGTCGGCACGCGTTTACCTACATTATGTTAATTCGAAGAGAATTTTTTATATGTGTACCTACATAAGAGGAGAAAACAAATAAAATGAAAATAATTTTCTCATAACTTTCTTGCTATAGTGTTTATTTATTTACTTCTTATATGTGTTTTAGGAAATTATTCAGCAATAAATTCTTAAACTGATTTTTTACTATTATACTACTGTTATAATAATATTCGTGTACAAAATAAAACAATAAATTAAATATACGAGGGCAATAAATTGGAAAAAGAGAAGTAAAGATTAAGTGGAGTTTTTTTTCAATTATTGAAAATTTTGTAATACGAGTATGAAAATAGTTCTTTAATAAAAAGGGAAATTATAATTTGTTCATTTTTTGAGCGAGAACTGCTTTAACTGTAATATTATTTCATTAATGAGAGTATTTCTGCATGCATAATATTTTCTGTCAAATGTCATTTCATTTTATTCTCAAAAATTTATGATACAACCATTACCAATAGTATTAGAGAAGCGAGAGGCAGAATTTATTACCTAATCTTATAACGTAAAAGCATAATTTATACAGTAAGTATAATTGCCTGTATCGAAAATTTTGTAAAATTAAAACTGCATAAAATTTTTATAATATTAATATTGAAAAATTTTAATTTTAAAATTTTATCAAATTATTTAATAAATTTTTCTGACCTTTAATGAAAATATTTAAATGTTGTCAAACGGGAAATACTCCATTACAGTATAATATTGTTGTATATGTACATATATATATAATAATAATTATTGTAATAATAATTATAATTTTTAATTGTTATAAATATTGATATTTATATTTAAAATAATTGTTTCACAATTTATTATATAATATTTTAATTCTAAGGAAATTTTTATTATATACATAGTTAGAATATAGTTTTATAATCTCTAAATTGTTAACAGTTTGTTACGTTAAAATATTACGATTTTAATTGGTACGGTATAAACAAACAAATAATGAATATTGTTCAGGTTTATTCAACGTACATAAGTGATAATTCACAATTTATAATTTAATAGTTATCTAAATTTAAGTATTCTTGTGAATGATGTCAGAGAAATCCAATTACATAGTCAAAATAATTTGACAAAACCGATTGTCTATATTACGCTTTCATGCAATTTCCAAATGCAATTAATGGGCTAGAATCATAACGGAAATAATATACCAGTTTAAATAAACCAGTGGTTTTATTTAGTACATGTATGTATGCATTCACATTCACAACAAGTTCTCAAGTGTGTATCAAAGTACGATAGGTACTTAAATTTCATCATATTGTAACCCTTTTAATACTTTTAAAAACCAGTTATTAAAATTCACATTATTCTATGTTTTTATTTTTATTATATTAACTTAATTATATTATGTCGTTCTCTCTCTTTTTAACTTTAACAGTTTAAACAAATATAATAATGAAAAAGTAAATTTTGATTTCTTGTTTCTGTTAACAAATCTGTTCCGGAACACTTCATTTTTTGTGATTATTTACGCAATCACAATTTATTTTAATGTAAAAAATTTTATATTAAATTAAAAGTTACAGTTTCACTTATAAAAAAAAAAGAAATTATTTTTAAAGTTTTTTTGTTATATTCCAAACGAATTGTTATATATGATTTTTTGATTCTTAAATTAAATTGGTTGTAAAGAAAAGGTGTTGAGTAAATGTTCTTTGTTGTATTTTTAGTCATAGGTACTGGCAGCAATTAATTTTTTTTTTATAATTATGAAATTCGAGTGCAAGAGATTTTATATTTCCGCACCAAATATATTGAAAAAATAAAAAAAAGAATTAAGCAGAAATTTTTAATTTGCAAATTTCTTTTTTTCGTAAAAAGAGTAACGCAACTAATTTGAAAATTAAGTGGCAATCGGAAATAAAAGATTAGTCAATTTAGTAACAGTTTTGAACATTAGGAAATTTTTGGGAAATTTCTAAAACACATTACGTTACCTTTCCCAAAACATTATATTTATTATACTTTGTAATCACATAGAACTTGTACTGCTAAGCTGACATTAGACAACATTTAAATTTCAATAATGCTAAAACAAGCCTCAATAAACATTTAAATTTCAATAAACAAGCCTCTCTTGATTTATTGAATTCCAAACTGATTTGATGTGAGAGTGAGAGATAATTGAATTTCATTATTAAATCTAATTAAATAACTCAAATCTGTTTTAAATGAAAAATTGTCAGCCGGTGAGTATTGAGCACATAATTAAGTGTGAGTAAAATATATAGAATTACCCACATGATGGTTAATATTTTTAAAATTTTGTTCTTTTCATTCTCTAATATTGTCGGCTAGACATAATAAAATTTATATTTTTAATAATACAATAATTTTCAGGTTAATTACGTTAATTTTATTTTATATTAAGAATAAAGAACGTTATTGTATAGTTCAAATACCCTTGATTTTATCTCATAATTTTATAAATTATTTTCTCTGCACGAAACTTGCTTTTATTTTGAACAAAATAATGAAGAATAATTAAATATTAGGATAATAATTATAAAACAATGTGATGTAATCATCAAATTAAATCATAACAGCGACATATGAGATTCAGGAATTTATTTAATATACGAGTACATTATTGTTATATAAGTATGTATATACATACATATACATAAATGTGGTTGTCTTTATTTTAAAACATTTTCATATTCACCTATAGGTTAAAACAATTAAATTTTATTGACATCTGTATGAATAAAAAAGGGTTTAATTATATGGTTTAAGATTATTTACTCAAAAATTAAATAATTTTAAAATTTTAAATAAATGAACTAGACCTTAGGTTCTGAGCGGAAGAGTTAGCGTTTTTATCATTTGTATAACACCATTTTTTTTGTGGGTTATTCGTAATAATAAACCAGTCGGCCAAAAACTTCACATAAGTACAAAATTTTATCACACTATTATCACAGCAATCCAGGTAAAAACAAATGATATTTAACTCAATTAACATGAGAATTATATTGGGGAAAATACTCAATTTATAGACGCACCCATAATGGCCGTGAATGAGTACATTGTTATATTCATTTTATTTCCTTAAAAATAAAACTGAATTTTATTGATTTTTGAAAAATAAAAAAAAAATAAAAAATTTTTCGAAATAAAAAATCGATTAGACTTACTTATACCTATAAGATATTTATGGCGGTCGCGTGACTAATTATCGAATATTTTGTATCTTGAAATTTTAATTGAACTTGAATTTAATAAAAAAAAAAGGTAAAAAATAAAAAGAACAATTTGATTTTTCTGTGGCGAAATTTTTAATATTTCGTAAATTTAAAAAAAAAAATTGCAAAATTTTTGTATTAGGCCAAATACTTTTCTTATGCCCACAATATCGCAAAGGTTTCTATTTAAAGGAAGTTTTTATTCCTGTATGGATTTTTGTGCAAAAGAGCGTTCCAATTACTGTGAACTATCTCGGCTGAATATAATTGAAAATGTTTTAATTCCGCGAAAGGCTTATAACAAAAATGCCAGAAAATTTTCGGAACGAAAATTTTTCTGACTACACTCTCTATAATTGCTCGATTATTAGGGCTATATTGTAGGTACACGTGAAAAGTGCTGTCATTTTTAAAACATGATACCGTATTTCGGCACAATTCAGTTAAATACTTAACGAAAATAGGCTAAATAGTAACTTCCAAAATACTAGTATTATATGTATTAATGTAACGTATGAGTGTACTTTCATTTCATTCAAAATTTGCAAGAAAACAATACCATACACTTTAAAAATCAAACATACGAGTATACTGATTATACATATGTATACTGATATATATACATATATATACTGATTTTTTAAAGTTTAAGTGAAATTCCAGTTTAAACAAGGTTTTTTTTCTTATTTAAAAAAACTATGAAATTTTCTTGCAATATGCATCTACTCACATACGTATATGAACAATTACTTTATGCATTATTGTCTTATTAAAGGCCAAAATTTTTTTACATAATACGAGTATAATGATTTCAAAAATATATGTATGTAAACTGTTATAATCAGAAGGCTTAAAATATCAAAAAAAAAAAATTATCAAAACAAATAATATAAAAAATAAATGATATATAAAATGTATAAAACCCTGAATTTATTGTTTGTGTGCATTTACCATAATATACGAGTAATAACATGCTTGCAATAAAAGAAATTTTACATTAATGTAAGTAATAATACCATAATATTGCAATATGGAATGCAACCTATATTTTACGGTATATATATATATATAGGCATGTAGGTAATGAGCATAATAAGAATATAAAAGTATCATTATTAAATTCAAACTTCCTGTTAAAATAATTTATGTATGAGTAGATATACATATATTATACTTTCTTAACGTAAAATGGAACGTATTTTACGTTCACATCCTGAAAGCGGACTTATACTATACATAGGCATATAACAGTTTCATTAAAAATTTTTAATTTTTTACCAATATTTTCAAATAATTAATAATCTGAATATTAAATAATCTTTTTATAAAATTTTCTTATTTTCCCTGTTATAATCATATGTAATAAGCGTTTAAGATTAAATTAAACAAACAAACTTATTTTTTGCAGACAATACAAAATATGTAAAAAAAATTTATAGTACTTTTTTTTTAATTAACAAATAATAGAGCAATCATTATCATAGAGTTCACCTCTCTTACGATAAATTATCATTAATATCGTATATGAAAATTATCTCATAAAATTTCAAATTATGAGAATGCGAGTGTAAATTTTTATCAACAGATACGAAATAACAAATTGTTATAACATAGAGAAAATGTATATAAATATTATTGTTATTTACTAACGGTAAGCTTTATCATTATCGTGAGTATCAAATAGAATCAAAAGAGAAAGGAAAACGGTAATGCAATTGATTGGTAATATACAATTTATATTTTATTTTTAATTAAAACTTGAAAGAGTTTTCTGAACAATTGTAATTGTATTTACTTCTAATTTTACTCATTATTCATGAAACTCTTTATAAGAGTAGAGCATAAGAGTAGAGTAAGTAAAGTACCTCTCGTAAATATTATTCTCTCGTAATTTTATATTAAGTATTTTTTAATCGTAAAAAAATTTTCAAACAAAATATGAGAAAAATTATTCAAATGCTTGAAAAATACTTTGCCTTGTTCACCTATACACATATAAATAAAATTTAACGCTCTTATTTAAATGAAATTATGTAATAGGTATGTATATATATACATATATATATATAGTTAATAGATAAGAGATGACATTATAAAATTACGATATTCTTGCAATATTTACAATATTATTTACAATCACGTTTAATTAAAAATACCAAACAATATTATAGCAAGTGTGTTATTATTGTATTTGCTAGCATAACATATTATTTGTAGCGTGTTAAATGAAATGAACCTGAACTTAAAAAATAAAAATTAAAGTTTATTTTTGTATCGTCGTCACAACACAATGTTTATTTTTGTTTTTGGTTTTAATTAAAAGTAGTATATTACATTAAAAGGTTTAACATTAAATTAAAATTTATTAGATTATTGTCATTAGTTATTTATTTGCAATATTTTTAATTAAGTATTTGTTTTTTATGATTATTGAAAAATTATATAACAGTTTAGAGATTTAATGATATTTTTGATTTATAAATATTGAAATTGTTATATATACTAACTAGATAAGAGTAATAAAATGAGATTTAAATTTTAAGATTTTAATATTTTAAAAAAATTGAATTAATGCAAAATGTTATATATTTTGATGGTTGTGAACTTAACTAGAAGAACTGTTATACTTATATTTTGCGAGAGAAAAACTAAGAACATTTAGAAACTAATTGAACATTTTTCCACAAAATTAAAAATATTAAAAAAAAAAATTCACATTATTTTTGAAATGAAATCATTTATTGTTGGTCATGGATACAATCACATTTATATTGTGTGTACATTATTTATAGTGTTAAAGAAAAAACCCCAAAAAAATACATTTAAAGATACCGACAATTTCAAATATTTATTTAATATTTTTTTACATTAACTCAAAATATTTAGGTGTAAAAATCAAATATTTGTATCGTATTTGAGAAAATCTTTAAAATGATCTTTAAAATGATCATTGCATTATTTCAATTTGAATTGAAAAGTATACTTATGGTCCAATACATTTTTTACTAATAATGCGAATAAAAGTTATAAAAATAATTAAAGACTGTATTAAAGACATTATTCCTAACACTGTAATAATGTATAATTAAATACTGTAACAATTATAACAAACTTTTATCTCATGTTCGAAAATAGAATTTCGAATTCGAAAAAAGAAATTCGAATTCGAAAATACTACTTTGAATTCAAAAATTACGTTTCGAATTTTGATTATAATATATGAATTTTGAAAATATAAGTTGTGCGTAATTTTATTTAAAATAAATGAAATTTCATATGACTTCTTCCTACTCTAAAAAGAGAAGGGGGAAGAGACAAAAGCAAAAGTCATTATTGAATGTATTCTCGCGCTCTCTAAGGTATACGCAAATTTTTATGCAGATCATTGGTTTAACTGCGGAATATATACAATACTGTGATGACTGCAGTGATTCAGTCAATGAACTAGCTCTTACATTCTGTCAATCAATCTATTTAGTACTAACATATACTGAACAATAGTCTATGTTTCGTTAAAAAAATCATTTTCATCTAAAACAAATTTATAATATGTATGTATATTTGAATACATCAAATAAAATAAATAATTTCTTAAGAATAAGCTTTTTTTGTTTATCTATAAATATGTATGTACATAATTGACAAAGTACATAATTGCTATATATGTATGTATATATCTATAATAAATATGTATTTCAAAGTATATATTAGAACTAATTATAATAGATTATCACTAAATTACCAAAAAATAATTATGTACTTTGTCATCTAAATAATAAAAACATAATATCAAATTAAATTTAATGGCATATGAAAATCATACCATTTAACACATTAAAATTTTCCAAAAAATTATTTATTTACATACAATAATATTTATACACATACCCTTATTATAATATATTAAAAATGTGACATCTCATGTAAATTATATGACATATTCGAAAAATTATTGTATCATAAATTTTCCGCTTGAGAGCTATACCATAACAAAAAAAAAATTATAATTTGACAAAATTAAAAAAATTTCCATACGCATATGACAAACAATGACAATTGTCTTGACAATATACGCACACACACACACACACGACCGTGTACCTCAAAATATTATCAATGATCATATTGAAGGCGGATGAGTAATTAAAAATAATAATTGTAATTATTATTTTTTATTCTTCTGTTTTTAACAAAACACAACGAAAAAAAAAAGAAAATATTTAATATTTAAAATTTTTTCCAGCACATAAAATTTAAGTTGTCTATAAATTAGTTAGATGGCGCTAGCAATTTTATTTATTATAACTGAAGTAATAAAATTCATAAGTATTTTTTAAATGAAAATGGCCAAAGTAATAATAATAAAATATTAAGTGTATTGTATGAATTATTATTGTAAACCCTAAACAATTTTATTTAAAAAAGAAAACGATTTAGCTATTTTGTATTCAAATTTTAAATTATTGTTTGAAATTGAAATTAGTATAACAGTTATGTGTCAATTTATTTGCAGTTCATGATGAAAAAAAAACTGAAATTTTGTTGATTTCGAATATTGGAAATTTTTAGAATTCAAAAAAATTTGTAATGAATTTTATTCCGTGGTAAATCTATAAAAAACCAAATTAAAATATAAGTTGGCAACGCGGCAGCGTTACAATTTTTAAATTAATTTTAATTATTAAGATATTGATGACTATTGAAAACAATATTTCTCTTATTTCAAAAACAAAATTGTTCCGTAATTAATTAATATTCAAAATGAGAGAATTATTTATTATTTTAGCAATAAAATGAGAGCAATATTATAACATCATGAGTAATATTTTCTCTAAAATAAAAATTTTACCTAATATTATGGCACAACACTGTTTTGTTATTACTAAGCACCCCATAATTTTGTATTATACTATTATAAAAGTGTATTTATAAAAATAATATAATACAAAAGATATTATAATAATTTTAAGATGAGAATTTTTAATGGTATGCCATTGTAAAAAAAAAATCATACTGTATAATGGAAGAAAAATGAATGAATCTTCCAAACTATTCAAAACAGACTTGATTTAGTAGTTTCAACCTATGTTTTACTTTTGCTTCTTTAAAAAAAATGATAGATCAGTTTAATAATTTCATGGATGTTTTATTTTGCTATATAATATAAAAAAAAAATGTTGGAAAATTAAGAAAAAAATGTAAAATGTCATAAGTCAAAAATGTGATAGCATTTTATTCATATTTTTGGTTTTAATCGTACAACTACAACTAGTATTAAATGGTGTAATTAATTTGTAAGTCCCTTTTTAAGGGATTTTTTTTCTTACATAACTACGACAGTTAAGTTTAGGGTATTATCTACAATATGTACTAATGAAAATTTTTGATTTATTTAGTTGAAATATCGAACTAACTGAAATGAGACAACCAAAGGAACATTTTTACTAACAGAGATTCGAAGAGTATTCGAAAATCTTTTCACTTTATTTAAAACCTAAGTGTGAGTGATTTCTCAAAATTATAACAGAAAGAAATGCAAGTATCCTACAGTTTCGCTTCTCAATATTTAATTTTTGTCTTCATTTTTAGCAATAATATCATAAAACTATTTTATTATATTCGTTAAGTTGTTACTGTAAAAAAGAGTCCGTGCTCATATATATACTGAGAAAAACGTATTGTATAACACAATTATTCTTGTATAAAAAGTTGATTTTTTTTTGTTTAATTTTGAATTGTACTTTTAATATTTCAAAAAAGGGCCATAAATTCGAAAGTCTTTCGTTTTAATCATTTCATTTTTTTTTTTTTTGAAGATAATTTGTTGCCAAATGTGTAACAAAAACTATTCCAGCAATTTATAAATTTTTTTTGGTTAAAGTTCATTATAGAAAGCAGAATAGACAACTCGCACTTTTTTTTACCACGATAACTTGATTTCATTTAATTGAATTAGAAAAATTGTTTTGTGTATATAACAGTTATAATTCGCGTTTGTAATATTTTCTCATAAATTTTTTTTTATTTTGTCTCTATTGTTTCGTATCAGAAATTCTGAGATCTAACAAAATAGAGAAAAAAAAAAAGAAAAATTTTATCAGAAATAATCAAAAATAAGATGGCAACAGGTGATCAAAGGAAAAAAAAGTCTTTAAGTTTAATATTTTGCTTTAACTTTATTACAATAATTATTTTTTTAATTTGTTTTTGGCAAAAAGAATGCCATAATTCCAAAGATATTTATAATAATTTCAGAGAAAGCTTTGTTTGAGTGGTTTTTTAATTAATTATATTGAAAACACTTTCTAGCATAAAATTCAATTTCAGTCATAATATATCACTCATTTGAGAGTCTTTCAGAAGAGAATTACAGTTCAAAATTAGTGAGTAAAATGATTAAAAAGTTTGACACGTAATTTACCGAAAAATTCTGAACTACGACGAAAACTGTTGAAACTAAAGAGATTAGAACAGGCAATGTCAAAGATTGCACTAAACAAGGGGTTAACTATTAAACTTTTGGTATTTGTGACTCTCTTATTACATATTAGTACCTATATATTTGCTCAAATATAACGGTATACGAAAGACTAAAGAGAAAAACTTTTTATGTTTATTGTGAATGTCATTATTTTTCAAATTATTGCAAATTAATTTTTTTTTAAATTTTATTCTACAATTATTTGAGTAAATTTTTATTAAATTACAGTTATTAGTGTAATTTCTAATATTTCACATTGAAAAGATGTCCACAATTATCAAAATGAGTGAAAGGGTTAATATATATACAAAGTTTATAAATATACAGTCATTTTAATCAAATATTTAATTAACATTTCTATATGACCCGGAAATTAATCATTAAAGGAATTGTAATGAAAATCATAATCATTTTTGTTTTTGAAGTATTTAATAACCGTTAGGCATTTGTTAATCAATTCTAATACAAAATAATGAATTTAAATATTCAAAATTTGCATAAAAAACGGAAAGAAGCTTACAAAACAAAAAAGCATCTAACCTTTTCATGAATTTTTATTTTTGTTAAAATTTTTTTGCCGATTTCAAAGTTACACTTCTTCTTTTTTTTACTGTATGCCAGTTAAAATGGTTAAGCGTATTATAAAAAAATTAAGTTCAAAATCAATATTTATGACTTTGAATACATGGAAAATATTGTAACATAAAAACATATTTGTTATACTGTCTTTTTTTTATTATATTTGAATAATTTCTGAATGAAATTGATTTTTTTATTAGAGTTTTATAAATTGAACACAATATTTCAATGAAAAAAAATCTTGAAAACGAAAAATTGATATTGACCTTAACCACGAAAACTTCAAAGAAAATAGAATCACATAATTTTATGGTATGAATATGCGAGAATGTGTTAAAACAAATCTGTTGTAATTTTTGAGTCTAAATTATTTATATACGTATACGCAAATATAATGAATGTAACATACTTAATTTTCTTGTTATTATATTAATAAAATGTCAATATACTCGAGGATTTCCCAGACAGCACCATAAAAATGAATGTCACATAACACAAATCGAAATTACCTTGAAATTTGTTATGCTTTCATTTTGTATTGAGTAAATGCATTTGATATTGAGTATACCGCTCATTAACTTTTGTGGAAACTGTTATGAATTGTTAAAACTATTGATGTGTAATGTGCTCATCTTCGAAAAAAAATCATGTTAATGAGAAAATTATTGAGAAATTTCTTAATACTCAATGGTTACAATAAAACACGGAAGCTCAATGAAAATATTCAAACGTAATTCAATAGTAAAAATTTACAGTAATAATAAGTTGCTCTCATCTCTCAATTATAATAAATTAAATACAAAATTAATTTAAATAATTTGAAATGAAGTTCTCATTTTTTTTATAAAGGTTGTTTAAAATTATAGATGAGAGAAATGACTCTGAGAACAGAAAATTGCATATTTTTCTAAAATGCTCAGTTTTTATAGATTTTGTATTCTAAATCGAGCTACTTCGGAGCAAAATATAAGATATACCCTCTCACAGCTTTCATATGTAAAAATTTTGATATTTTGACATTTTTTTTTTTAAATTCGAAATTAATTAATTTGCAATTTTTAAATTACTTTTTAAAACTTTTTGCTAAAATTATTTTGAAACTAGTTTTTAAAATTTTTATTACATTCAATTTTTTTTGTAGCCTTAAATTGAGCTCATTTCATTTAGTCATTTTTTTAATTATTGAATTTTTTCTGCACACGTTCCAAAACTAATATATAAAGCCATTAGTTATAAAATGACATTAAACACCTATATGTATATAAAAAAATATAATAAAAAAACGTAATCCTTTTAAAATTGCTAAAATTTAAAAGCCACATAAATTTTGTACATCAACAATTTTTTTGTTACCAAGTTTAGTTCAATGTCCTTTTTTAGTTATTTATGTACAGTACTGAATAGTATGAGCCATTTCATTGTTGCTTGTTTACATCGTATTTGAAAAAAGTAATTAATATGAGAGTAAAAAATTCAATTACATTTTGTGCAAAAGTACTAAAAACCTTTTACACAAAATAACGATTTAAAATATTTGATAATTCGAAAAAATTATTTTAGAAAGTTTATTAGTGTGCCTACAGCAAGTAGCCAAAATGGTGAATTATTTAGTTTAAATTAATTTAAAATTCAAAAAGAAAAAAATTCCTTTCCTTTAATAACGCCTTCATTTTATATAAAATTTGAAAGTAACAAAAATTGAAATTGAAAATGCGAAAACCTTTCACATTTTTACTCAATATAAATTTTTTTTTGGTAGTTAAAATTTATTGTAATTGAAATTGGCAATTTTGAAAAATTTATAATTTTAGAAAAGGAAATTTTAATAATACGGGATTATTAAGAGAGAGATTGTCATCATCATGTGGTGTTAATGGGGAAAATTAAAGTTTTATGTACCTATTAAGTAGCCATTAACATAATCACGATGCAATTTATTAAAATCAGCAAGTTGAAATTTGCAATACACGCGTTTCAATAATAAATAAAATCAACAGAAGCTGAAAATTTTATTTGTAAGAGTTTAAATTTCAGTTTGATTAATTAAATTTCAATTTTATTAAATTTCGTATTAGAAAAATTGAAAAATTTTGTGTCTACCACACGAACTATTGATATAGTTTATATTGAAACGATTGAATTGAAACATACAAGAGAGATAATCAAATTTCAACCAGATGGATTTTTTATGCTTTTACTGTTCTGTTATAGGGGTGAGGAAGTAAGTAATGGATACTATTTATTTACTGTTGAATGTTCTAGCTAGACTCTCAGAGTTTTAATATGACATGACATTAAATGTATAATTCAAGAGTATTAAATGTTTTATTGAACAAAAATATTATTTGAGAGAGAATTGAGATATGATTGAACTATAATTTTGTAAATTTGATATTAATTAGATTTGACCTTTATTTTATACTCTAGAAATCCAAAAACAAAAATAATTTTAAAATTTTCAGCCTAGTCAAATTGCCCAGCCAAATCAAGTGTCATTATAATTACTTTCATCATTTTTTTTATTGTTATTATTTTGTATTCGAATATTATGATAGTATTCGAAATTTTATTATTATAAAAGTGTTATACAATCTTTAATTATATTTATATACAATAACAGCTGAATATAATTATTATAATAAAATTTGTAAAATTATATAATTGAGAGCAAAATATGGAGAGAAAAAATTATATGTTTCTCAGTTTTTTTTTTCCTTTTTCTCAATTTTTTTTTTCAATTAAATTTGTTTGCTTTTGACATATGAAAACGAAATTACTTTATTGAATTTTTATTTTTGGAAATGAATTAAAATTTTTGTAATTATGAAAACACAAAAAGTGAAATGATTTATACAAAGTAAGATTCATTTTATTGTAAGGCAAGAGTATAAGAGACTAAAGATGAAAGCAACATTGAAATATTGAAATTAATTTCCTTAAAAGCAAATAAGTTCAATGAGAAAACTTGAAATTTCACAAATATGAATTTTGATGCCATTAAAAACTGTTATACATGCAATTAAATTAATTTATTATTAAGATTACTTAATAAAATAATGGTATATTTGATTGAATTCATCTTTTTATTGGCATAATTGTTATAATGTGCAATGAAATTTTAAAGACAGAAGGTTTTTTTTTTGTTATACACACTATATAACAAAAATAAACTAATTTGCTTAACCTTTTACAGCAATAAATATTGACGGTTAATAAAATGTGTTATATATGTATACCAGTATACATATTTTTTTGCGAAATATTGACCTAAAATTAAATATTTTATAATTTGTAATCTGTTAGTTTTTTTTTTTACTTTTCTTGGTTATTTTATTAATTGTTACTTTTCAAAATCAAATAAAAAAAAAAGTGGTCAAGAGTAACAAAAAATATGCCATACAAGTAAAAGCCCAAAGAAAAAAAAATTTGTTAACAAAATTTTTGCACATTTCATCATACAAAAATCGAATGGAGTTCAAGGTTTATAACTTCTAATCAATAAATATGTATGAGAGATTATAATAACCTGGTTATGAGATTGTGATTTATTGAATTTTTGTTTTTTGTTAAATTTAAAATTTGAGAAGTTTTTTGTTTTTAGTTAAAAAAATTATAATAAATGTGCTGGCTATTAAAATATTTTTCTAATTTATTTAAAGTATTAAAAATATTGCGGCATTATATTTGTAAGAGAAAAAGTTATTATACGAAAAAGTTTGTGAGCAAATTTACTATTGCATATTTGTCGCTTACATTACAATAGATTATAGTAACAGTAGCACTCAACAGACAACAGTATTGAGTAAAATTGTTATTTGAGAGTTAGCATTGATAATGATTTATTTATTTCAAAAATGACTTGCAAGATTACTCTCGTATTCTCATCTGATTGAGTAAATTTTAATTGAGAAAAATTAAATAAACAACTCAAATAGTTTTCCTGCGATAAAATTCTAATAACAATTACATGAGTACATATATCACAATTTTATTCTGAGTAATATTCTGAGCAGAAATTATTTGTACAGAAATTAATAATTTTTGGTAAATGTTGCTGCTATGATAATAAAAAGAGCATATACAGCTATGATATATACAGCTTTAATATAGCATTCTATCATGACTGTTATATTTTTAATATTTAATAACTTTAAAATGTATACATACATACATTTAAAATT